>NC_048299.1:204526784-204826784 GCF_013100865.1 Trachemys scripta elegans
CAGTGGGGGCTGCGATCGGCCGAACCTGCCGCGTCAGCAGGTAAATAAAACTGGCCTGGCCCGCCAGGGTAAGCCGCGTGCCGAACGTTGCCTACCCCTGCATTAGAAGCAAGAGGCAGACCAAGGACAGGGTAGGCCTACTGCTCAGTGAGGAGGGAGAAACAGCAACAGGAAACTTGGAAATAGCAGAGATGCTTAATGACCTCTTTGTTTCAGTCTTCACCGAGCAGTCTGAAAGAATGCCTAACATAGTGAATGCAAATGGGAAGGGGGTAGGTTTAGAAGATAAAATAAAAAAAAGTTAAAAATCACTTAGAAAAGTTAGATGCCTGCAAGTCACAAGGGCCTGATGAAATGCATCCTAGAATACTCGAAGAGCTAATAGAGGAGGTATCTGAGCCTCTAGCTATTATCTTTGGAAAATCATGGGAGACAGGAGAGATTCCAGAAGACTAGAAAAGGGCAAATATAGTGTCCATCTATAAAAAGGGAAATGAAAACAACCCAGGAAATTACAGATAGTTTAACTTCTGTGCCAGGGCAAGTAATTAAGGAAATCTGCAAACACTTGGAAGGTGGTAAGGTGATAGGGAATAGCCAGCATAGATTTGTAAAGAACAAATCATGTCAAACCAATTTGATAGCTTTCTTTGATAGGATAACGAATCTTGTGGATCAGGGAGAAGCGGTGGATGTGGTATACCTAGACTTTAGTAAGGCATTTGATATGGTCTTGCATGATATTCTTATCAATAAACTAGGCAAATACAACTTAGATGCGGCTACTGTAAGGTGGGTGCATAACTTGCTGGATAACTGTACTCAGACAGTTGTTATTAATGGTGCCCAATCCTGCTGGAAAGGTACAACAAGTTGGGTTCCGCAGGGGTCTGTTTTGGGACCAGCTCTGTTCAATATCTTCATCAACGACTTAGATATTGGCATAGAAAGTACGCTTATTAAGTTTGCAGATGATACCAAACTGGGAGGGACTGCAACTGCTTTGGAGGGTAGGGTCATAATTCAAAATGATCTGGACAAATTGGAGAAATGGTCTGAGGTAAACAGGATGAAGTTTAACAAAGACAAATGCAAAGTGCTCCACTTAGGAAGAAAAAATCAGTTTCACACATACAGAATGGGAAGAGACTGTCCAGGAAGGAGTACGGCAGAAAGGGATCTAGGGGTTATAGTGGACCACAAGCTAAATATGAGTCAACAGTGTGATGCTACTGCAAAAAAAGCAAACATGATTCTGGGGCCTTGGCTACACTTACCAGCTAGTTCGACGGCTGGAAATCGAAGTTCTGGGTTCGACTTATCGCGTCTAGTCTGGACGCGATAAGTCGAACCCGGAAGTGCTTGCCGTCGACTGCGGTACTCCAGCTCGGCGAGAGGAGTACCGCGGAGTCGACGGGGGAGCCTGCCTGCCGCGTGTGGACCAAGGTAAGTTCGAACTAAGGTACTTCGACTTCAGCTACGTTATTCACGTAGCTGAAGTTGCGTACCTTAGTTCGAATTGGGGGGGGTAGTGTAGACCAAGCCTGGGATGCATTAACAGGTGTGTTGTTAGCAAGACACGAGAAGTCATTCTTCCGCTCTACTCTGTGCTGGTTAGGCGTCAGCTGGAGTATTGTGTCCAGTTCTGGGCACCGCATTTCAAGAAAGATGCGGAGAAATTGGAGAGGGTCCAGAGAAGAGCAACAAGAATGATTAAAGGTCTTGAGAACATGACCTATGAAGGAAGGCTGAAAGAATTAGGTTTGTTTAGTTTGGAAAAGAGAAGACAGAAGGGACATGATAGCAGTTTTCTGGTATCTAAAAGGGTGTCATAAGGAGGAGGGAGAAAACTTGTTCACCTTAGCCTCTAAGGATAGAGCAAGAAGCAATGGGCTTAAACTGCAGCAAGGGAGGTTTAGGTTGGACATTAGGAAAAAGTTCCTAACTGTCAGGGTGGAATAACATTGGAATAAACTGCCTAGGGAGGTTGTAGAATCTCCATCTCTGGAGATATTTAAGAGTAGGTTAGATAAATGTCTGTCAGGGATGGTCTAAACAGTATTTAGTCCTGCCATGAGGGCAGGGGACTGGACTCAATAACCTCTTGAGGTCCCTTCCAGTCTTAGAATCTATGAAAGCATTGTACTGTATCCCCTATGTGAAGCTTTGTATACACGCTGCTCTGTATCTACATACATCCACACAAAAATACACGCCTGGTATGTTATAGTTTGATGTTGTACCTTTTAGAGGAAAATGAGGGGGCACTGCATCACTTAAGGTTTATAACCTTAATGCCTAAAAGTTAATCATACTAACCTTTGCAGTTGATGTCAACTACTTCTCCTTTGTCCATGGTTTCCAGTAGTTGTCTAACCTCTTCACAGTTTCCATTTCTAGCATCATGGAGAAGCTGCTGTTCTGCTTCAGTGATCATATCTAATAGATTATAAATACAGACTATTAGTTGTTATAGCTTCATTCCCCCTCTCCTCCCCAGGACAAAAGTTATAGCACAACTTCATGCCAAGAGAAAACAGAATATACTATAACTTTTGGCTATGTGCTCACTTAGGCTCATTCTGCTTGGGATATGAATATTTAGAATACTAAAGCCTACACGGATATTGCTTAGATGAAAAAGATGTTCTGCTTACTGGCCACTTTCAGTTCAGATACCTAAGGAGCAACAACACTATATATAGATGAAATCTGTAGCAATAATCAATGACTTTTCCTCCATCCACCTCTTAAAGCTTTGAAACAACATAAGTAGTTTATACTGTTTAGTCTGAGTGCTTGGCTGGGGATTAATTGGAGTCCTTTTAGCAACAGAAATCAACTGGAGAACAGAGCCAGTTAGCGTTTGTGGGCTGAAAATGCATGGAAATTCCAATTGTCCACTGGCTACCTGAGATGACAGGAAGGATGAGCCATTGAAGTAAGCATTCACAAGAGACTTAATCCTTTATTTTAAAAAGGCCCATCAGTATGAGGTGAACTAGAACTGGCCCTGCTCAGCACTGTTGGGTGCTCTTTTAGAGGGGCTTGTACTACCAAGATTGTATGATTGTTGTACTCTTAGGACCTCATAAAAGGGACAATAGCACAATGCTAACCCAATGGAAAAATTTAAGCAACTGGGTGGGCAACAGTACCATTTACTCAAATTCTTCTCTTAAATGTTGCATTTTTTTCTTATATAAAGAAGACTGAATCCATTTGTTATCCTCACACATGCACATGTTCCATGAATTATACACCAGAACATGTATTCCTGATTTGCTGCTTACTACAACAAAACTGCCTTAAGATACAGCACAACTCAGAACTACCTGCAAGAAATCCTCAAATCATAAGTGAAGTGTGACCTCTTTGGAAAGAGTCAGGGAGCCGCTTTTATACAGTAGCCTGCAAAGAGTGTCCTTCTGCAATATGCAGTAAGCTACTGTTGCCAAGAGCATCAGCAAACTAGCATGTTGGCAGAGGATAGAAACCAGGTCTTGACAAGACCACTAGACCAGGGGTAGGCAACCTATGACATGCGAGCTGATTTTCGGTGGCACTCACACTGCCTGGGTCCTGGCCACCGGTCCGGGGGGCTCTGCATTTTAATTTAATTTTAAATGAAGCTTCTTAAACATTTTAAAAACCTTATTTTACATACAACAATAGTTTAGTTATATATTATAGACTTATAGAAAGAGACCTTCTAAAAAAGGTTAAAATGCATTGCCAGCATGCAAAACCTTAAATTAGAGTGAATAACTGAAGACTCGGCACACCACTTCTGAAAGGTTGCTGACCCCTGCACTAGACATGCAAGGATTGCCTACACTGAATTGTGCAGAAGCAAAATCTCCAGTAAGGCCTGGTCTACACTAGGCGTTTATGTCGAAGTTAGCGCCGTTACATCGAATTAACCCTGCACCCGTCCACACCACGAAGGTATTTAGTTCGACATAGAGGTCTCTTTAATTCGACTTCTGTACTCCTCCCCGACGAGGGGAGTAGCGCTAAAATCGACATGGCCATGTCGAATTAGGCTAGGTGTGGATGGAAATCGACGCTAATAGCTCCAGGAGCTATCCCACAGTGCACCACTCTGTTGACGCTCTGGACAGCAGTAAGAGCTCGGATGTTCTGAACTGCCACACAGGAAAAGCCCCGGGAAAATTTGAATTTGAATTCCTTTTCCTGTCTGGCCAGTTTGAATCTCATTTCCTGTCTGGACATCGTGGCGAGCTCAGCAGCACTGGCAACGATGCAGAGCTCTCCAGCACTGATGGCAGTGCAATCTCAGAATAGAAAGAGGGCCCCAGCATGGACTGATCGGGAAGTCTTGGATCTCATCGCTGTGTGGGGCGATGAGTCCATGCTTTCCGAGCTGCGATCCAAAAGACGGAATGCAAAGATCTATGAGAAGATCTCTAAAGACATGGCAGAGAGAGGATACAGCCGGGATGTAACGCAGTGCCGCGTGAAAATCAAGGAGCTGAGGCAAGGCTACCAGAAGACCAAAGAGGCAAACGGACGCTCCGGATCCCATCCCCAGACATCCCGTTTCTACGAGGCACTGCATTCCATCCTCGGTGCGGCCGCCACCACTACCCCACCACTGACTGTGGACTCTGAGGATGGGATAGTGTCCACGGCCGGATCCTCGGACATGTTAGCGGACGGGGAAGATGAGGAAGGAGATGAGGAGGACGAGGCAGTCGACAGCGCTCACAACGCTGATTTCCCCGACAGCCAGGATCTCTTCATCACCCTTACAGAGATCCCCTACCAACCCTCCCCAGCCGTTACCCCGGACACAGAATCTGGTGAAGGATCATCCAGTAAGTGTTGTAAACATCTAAACATTTATTTGTAACAGAACATGATTATTAACAATGTAAAAAATGGGTTTCTCATGATTAGTTTGAATAACTTAACGGTTCAGTCATGGGCAGTGCAAGTATTTCAAAAAAATCTAGCAATGTCCGGTTTTGCATGATTGTCCTGCCCAAGCCGCTCTACTGTTTAGTCCCTGCTACTGCAGCTACAGTAAGATGCGGTCTATATGTCCGGGGATGGAGCAGAAATCCTCCTGGGACATCTCAAGGAAGCTCTCCTGCAGGTAATTTGAAATCCGCTGCATTAGGTTCTTGGGGAGAGCGGCCTTATTGGGTCCTCCGTAGTAGGACACGTTGCCGCGCCACGAGACTAGCAAGTACTCCGGAATCATTGCTTGGCACAGCATGGCGGCATACGGCCCTGGTCTTTGAAGGCTTTCCCGGAGCATTCTCTGTCTGTCGCTCTCAGAGATCCTCATGAGGGTGATGTCGCTCATGAAGACCTGCTTTGAATGAGGTAGGGGAATGTTAGTGTTGGCTGGTTTGCAGCCACGCGGTGGAGGCGGGAAAGGGTCAGCCGAAAGGGATCGTTCCCGGGGACAGCCGCGAGGGTGTGGGACAGGAGCAAACTTCCTGCTTGCCGGATTGCTGGCAGCAGGGACCGACATTGATTTCAATGTGAAATGAGGCCATTGCTAATATTAAAGTTTTAAGCTGCCACGAATCTACGGCTTACCATGTCTGCGTGCAAGAGCAATTCCCTTGTCCTGACAGGGTTCTCAAAAGTGCTCTGCAAAACCACAGACACTGAATGCGAAGGCCGAGAATTCGACCTTGTGCTGAGTGCGCATGTGATAGGTGCTGTGCATGGTCCTGTTCACAGAGAAAGACTATGTTCTTTGTTCACAACTACATTTATCTTTCTGAGGAATTCACTCCCTTTTTCCCATTCCCACAGCCCCATCTGCGACTGTCTCACAACCTAGCCTGTCATCACACTCCCAGAGGCTAGGGAGGATTAGGCATAAGAAGAAGAGGACACGGGAGGACATGTTCTCCGAGCTTATAGCCTGCTCCAGAGCCCAGGCAGCACAGCAGACCCAGTGGCGGGAGAACTTGTCCCAAATGCACCAAGCCAACATGGATCGGGAGGAGAGGTGGCGTCAGGAAGACCAGCAGGCGACTCAAACCCTGCTTGGACTACTGAGGGAGCAAACGGACACGCTCCGGCGCCTTGTGGATGTTCTGCAGGAACGGAGGCAGGAGGACAGAGCCCCGCTGCAGTCCATCTCTAACCGCCCTCCCCCGCCACCAAGTCCCATACTCCCTTCACCCAAAGTGCACAGAAGGAGAGGCGGCAGAGTCCCTGCTAACTCTCACTGCACCCCTGCAGAGAGCTCGAGCAGCAGAAGGCTCTCAGTCCCCAAAGTTTGACAAGTTCTTTCCTTCCCGCCTGACACAAGCCCCCGTCCAAGTTTCACTTCCCAGTCCCCTGTGTAGTTGTTAATAAAAAATATGTTTCTGTTAACTACTGTTTCCATCATGTTCTTTTGGAGGAGGGGGGAAAGGGGTTTGGTAATTGGACAGGACAGTCACCTTTGGCAGGGTACATAGTCGGGGGCAGGCACAGCAGCAGGGCACATACATAGTGCAGTGATGCAGTGACTACTTACCCTGGTTAGTCTGGGAGGTTCTTTTCATGTTATGTGGTGGGGGGTGGGTTGCTCTGTGACTTTGTGGCAGGGGAGGGCAGTTAGAGATCTGAAGCGGCGGTCCTTAGGCAGGATCACAGAGCCACACAGCAGGGGATCTGTAAGCGTCCCCCCCCTGCCACAAAGTCACATAGACCCCCCATACACACAGTCCCTATCAGGAGGGGTGACAGGCTCCGTTGAAAGAACCATCCCACCGCAGCGGAGCCTGTCAGTCCTTCAGTTTAGAAGCTGCATTCGCGCGACTACACTACACCCGCTCCGCACCACAGTCTGCGTCCCAGTTTTAAAAAATTCCCGCGAAAACAGTATTAAAGAAAACGGTGTGCTTTAACAAAGTAGAACTATTTTTATTTTGAAACGTGTGTTGGAAGTGGGGTGAAGGCTTCTCTGTACACAAAATTAGAAAGTCACAGGTTACCCTGCTCACTCAGGAACTTTGCTTTCAAAGCCTCCCGGATGCACAGCGCTTCCCGCTGGTCTCTTCTAATCGCCCGGCTGTCTGGCTGTGAGTAATCAGCAGCCAGGCTAATTTCCTCAACCTCCCACCCCGCCATAAAGGTCTCCCCCTTGCTCTCACAGAGATTGTGGAGCACACAGCAAGCTGCTATAACAATGGGGATATTGGTTTCGCTGAGATCACAGCGAGTCATCAAGCTTCTCCATCTCCCCTTGAGACGTCCAAAAGCACACTCCACCACCATTCTGCACTTGCTCAGCCGGTAGTTGAAGAGTTCTTTTTCAGTGTCCAGGGCACCTGTATAGGGCTTCATGAGCCAGGGCATTAGCGGGTAGGCTGGGTCCCCGAGGATGACTATAGGCATCTGCACATCCCCAACAGTTATTTTGTGGTCCGGGAAGTAAATACCTTGCTGCAGCCGTCTAAACAGACCAGAGTTCCTGAAAACACGAGCGTCATGAACCTTGCCCGGCCATCCCACGTAGATGTTGGTAAAACGTCCCCTGTGGTCCACCAGTGCTTGCAGCACCATGGAAAAGTAGCCCTTTCTGTTAATGTACTGGGTGGCCTGGTGGTCCGGTGCCAGGATAGGGATGTGAGTTCCATCTATGGCCCCACCGCAGTTTGGGAATCCCATCGCTGCGAAGCCATCTATGATCGCCTCCACGTTTCCCAGGGTCACTACCTTTGGCAGCAGTACATCAACGATTGCCTTGGCTACTTGCATCACAACAACCCCCACGGTAGATTTGCCCACCCCAAACTGGCTCGCGACTGACCGGTAGCTGTCAGGCGTTGCAAGCTTCCAGAGGGCTATGGCCACTCGCTTATGGACAGTCAGGGCTGGTCGCATCCGGGTGTCATTGCGCTCAGGGCAGGGGACAGCAACTCACAAAGTTCAAGGAAAGTTCCCTTCCGCATGCGGAAGTTTCGCAGCCACTGTGATTCATCCCAGACCTGCAGCACTATGCGGTCCCACCACTCAGTGCTTGTTTCCCGTGCCCAGAATCGCCGTTCCACGGCATCAACATGACCCATTGCCACCGTGATGTCCTCGGCGCTGGGTCCCCTGCTTTCTGAGAGGTCTGTGCTACTCTCACACTTCAGGCCATCACCGCGTTGACGTAGCCTCCTCGCCTGACTTTTCTGCATCTGCCTCAGGGCAACCTGTATGATAAGCTGCGAGGCGTTGAGAGCGGCCACAACTGCAGCGATGGTTGCAGCGGGCTCCATGCTCACAGTGCTGTGGCGTCCGCGCTGTCAATGACTTGAAAAGTGCGCGAAATGATTTCCCGCCGGCGCTTTCAGGGAGGGAGGGAGGGCGGGAGTGATGGACGGATGACGACAGTTACCCAAAAGCACCCTGGCCCCTTTTTTTTTTTTACCCAGAAGGCATTTGCGGCTCCACCCAGAATTCCAATGGGCGGCGGGGACTCCGGGAACTATGGGATAGCTGCCCTCAGTGCACCGCTTCCAATGTCGACGCTTTCCCCGTTAGTGTGGACTCACAAAGTCGAATTACTGTCCTTCGTGTGGACACACACGTTCGACTTTGCAATATCGATTCCAAATATTCGATTTAAGTAAAATCGAACTACTCTCGTAGTGTAGACAAGGCCTAAGTGAAAGTTAACTTTTTGCTCCTATGGTTGCAAAGAGACTACCAAGTGTTAACCGAGTTTACTATTCTGCATAGTTTGCCTGCCAGCAAAGATCTCCAATAGTTCTGCTGCTTCTCATAATTTCACTTGGCTGCTTGGGAAAGCTAACAAGACTGATCAGTTACATAACACTTATTCAGAGTTCCGTGAGCAGTGTTTACAGTAGATTGAAATAGGAGGGAGCTCTCACTGCACCAGCCAAAAGGACAGCAATGGGGGACCATAGCCAGAGAAGGGACTCCCTTTGCCTGGGAGCTACTCATGGGAAGGACCCAGAAAGAGGAAGGCTAGGAGAGTTAGGGGTAAACTGTGAAAGTCACATAAAACCACACACGTTGCAGCACCCTAAGAGGCTGGGGAAATGTACAGTAGTAGAGGCAAGCCTTCCAAAGACACTGGTTCTGAAGAAGATAGATTAGCAGCTGAGGGGGGGAAAAAAGAGGAATCTTCAGGTTGAATCAAAAGCCTCCTTGACAGAAGCCAGCATGGAAGATTGAGCAACCCCTCTCCCCCAAGCAGGGTCCAGGAAGAGTAACCTGATTTAAATCCCAGCAGACTGGAATTGTAAGGGGGACGTAGTGCACACAACTTGTCTTCTTCGAAGGCATTGCCACTGGACTTTGCTGGCGGGGCTTTGCCACTCATCTTTTATGTCTATCTCTGACTAACAGGTTTCTGTTAATCTTCAGGCCCTGGAACTAGCCTTTCTTGAACGAGCCCTCTTCAGTAAGGTACTATTCTTTACTTTGTCTTTGAGAACTAATATAGCTGCAGAGTTTCTGTATCCATTAAACACATGCTAGTTGTATAACACCCATAATACTAGAAACTACATTACAAAACTCACTTCCTAAAGGGAAGGAACTCATAAGCACATGCTAGTCAAATACAGACAATTTAACAATACCATCATACCAGACGAGGAGTTCTTCCACAGACAAGTCTACCACACATTGTGAACAGATACACACAAGAAATAATGGACAAGTATATTAGGAATACCCAAATCATGACAGAGGTCATGGATCAAAAGCCTTATTTTAAGCCAAGAAAATATGAGTGAAGTGTGATCAGTGAATAGTCTGGAACACTGCTTCTCAAGCTATGAAGCGTGATGCCTTTCCTGGTGGCCCCCAGAACGCAGTGAGAACCTAAGAGGAGGCGGCCATGAGGAGGGAAATCTCTTATGGAGAGGTCAGCAGAATGAAAAAGCAGGAAAGCCACCTGTCCAAACAAAGTCAGTTCTTCAGGTATACTCTCAATCCATTTAAAGTCAGAGGGACATTCCATTGTAATGTTTGTATCACAACATTGTCAACAAGGGATGTTGACAAATGATGCAATGTGCAAACATTGCAGTACACTTTCAACATAAATTGTTGCAATTTTGCCCTTCCGTTTGGCACTATGTCTTCCCTTCCCCTGCCTTCGGACAGTTGGCAAGGGAACCCTGTAAATGGTCCATTTGCTCAGAACTCCTTTGTGCTTATGCAGCAGCAAAAATTGGTGCTCTTTCGATTAGCACTCTGCTAAAAGCCTGTGTTACAAGACCTACTGAGAACCAGCAAGGCTGTGGAGTCACTGGGCAAGCATCACTTGCCTAGGAGAAACCAACATTAGAATTCAGAGTTTGTTTAAATCTTGATTTACTATCTCAAAGTAAACAAGTTCTGCTCTTGCAACTGTATACACTGGAAGAAGAGTAATAAAAATATTGTGCTAAAATTAAACAAGGTTTGTTTACTCAGGAACTTCCCTATCTAATTGTTTTTTTCTCCTCCTAGAATGAGCTTTATTATTTATTTGTATTATTGAAGCGCTTAGAGCCACAGTGTAAAATATGAACTGGTGCAGAAGAATGCTGACGGGCTAATCATCATAGCCACTTCAGGGATTATTTATATGGAAAATTTTACACATTTAAGTGAATCTGCCTGTGGTCACTCTTCCAGTTTAAGGTTTGAGCTAAATTTGAACTAAAGACATTTATTCAGTTTAGCATGCATGCCCACAAAGCATGGTTTATGACAAGGGACTGAAGATAAGGTATGAAAGTCTATCTAGTTTTAACAGAGAGCAAAGAGTAACAGTCGATACAAGTTACAGTCCTTGGGAGTTTAAAGGCAACCCTGAAATTCCCAGGGCAAGGGGAGGCATGCAAGGAGAGAGAAAAAGTTGTGCTTCCCAAACCCTTCTCACCAAGTTTAGCAGTTGTGAGACGGTGCCACTTTGGCAGTCCTGGTTACTGAAGTTCTCTTCATCTACAGATCAGGTACAGCCTGGCAGGAGTACTAAAGATCTCCTTATAGTCCTCCACCAGACTGCCTTATCCCTTTCTTGAAGAGGCCACCTTTAAGGGAAAAAGGGGAATTTGTATTGCATTCAATCCTCTTTTGAAACTACCAAAATGGCAGCCAGTGGTGGGTGTTTAATATGCGCACTTACTAACATGAAGGCTGAGACCATTCACATACAGAGAGAGTCTTTGAATGGTGGCAGCTTAAGTCTTGTTTACACTGGAGAATTGTGCCACATGAAAGTGAAGTGTTATTACTGGCCCATGTGTACCTGGCACATTATAGGGAGTTCACACCACCAATCCTATTTTGCTTGCATTTATCCCCATAGACACTGCAAGTGCATTGCCTTCTGGAAACTTATCCCACATTTCTTGGCACTATGTGCATTGGCTTGGGGGAAATTAATATGCCCTTGAATGACTGGTGTGCTGCAGAACATTTGTAATGCTCATAGTAGACAGCCAATGCTTCTTATCTACACTAGTAACTCATTACAAGAGCACTGGGTAAGGATAACATTTAGGATTTGCACAGGTCAATAATTTTATTTAATCACACCCAAAACTCTCCATTGTAGGTGAGGCTGCAATTCCTAAACCAGGTGGTTTAATGGTGAAAAAGCTCCATATTCCTCGAACCATCCAGCCACCTGAAGGCTGTACAATCCAACTGAAGCTGAAGGACTGATTCATAGTTTATTTAAATGTGGATCAACACAGCAAGAATAATTAGTAAGTTATAACTTAGTCATTCCCCTATAACTCCCCCCTCCAACACCTACCAACTTGAGAACCAAACTGACTAGCCAGGGTAAAATATGTATGGACAACCATGCTTACCCGCAACTCCATCATACTACCAACAATTTAAAGGATTAAGGCAAATGTGTAATATTGCCCATCGATGCAAAAAAGTATTTGCATTCTGGTAGCTATAAAGGCATAAAGATATTTGCCAAATAGTAATGCAATAGTTTTATATGTTAATATTAAAAGAAAGTATTTGTCAGAATAAATTTAACAGATCAGTGGCATAGGTCAAATGTTATATCTAATACTACTCAAAACACTCCTACTTAAGCCTCTTGCTTTTGGAATTCTTCTTAAAATAGAGGATGGCTTCTTTTCCATGTGTTGTCTTTAATGCCTGTTTCCTACTCTTGCTCCTACATTTCCTTATTGTATTTCTCTCGCCTTATTAGAAGCATGTGTTCTTCTCCCACACAAAAGTCTCTTTATGGACACAACCACCAAAAAAAAAAGTCAACATTCTACTGGTGGCATCTCACTCAGATAATGAAAATAAACATGCATCTGTCTGCACTGCTTTGCATTATCAAGCAGAACCCGTCATCAGCATGGACACGTCCTCTGGAATGGTGGTCAAAGCATGAAGGGACATATTAATCTTCGGTGTCTCTGGCACGTAAATATCTTGCGACACTGGCTACAACAGTGCCATGCAAATGCCTCTTCTCACTTTCAGGTGATATTGTAAGCAGGAAGCAGGCAGCATTATCCCCTGCAAATGAAAATAAACTTGTTTGTCTGACCGATTGGCTAAACAAGAAGTAGGACTGAGTGGACTTGTAGGCTCTAAAGTTTTACATTGTTCTATTTCTGAGTGCAGGTTTTTTTGTATATAATTCTAGATTTGTAAGTTCAATTTTCGTGATAAAAAGATTGCACTAAACTTCTTGTATTAGGTGAACTGAAAAATACTATTTCTTGTTTCTTTTTACAGTGCAAATATTTGTAATCAAAAATATAAAGTGAGCACTGTACACTTGCTTTCTGTGTTGTAATTGAAATCAATATATTTGAAAAAGTAGAAAACATTCAAAAATGTTTAAATAAATGGTATTTTATTAACAGCACAATTAACCAGATGATTAATCACAATTAATTTTAATCATATGATTAATTGCAATTTTTTTAATTGCTTGACAGCCCTAATTTGAACACCAACTAGATTCTTCTGTTTCACAGCTACTGTTCACAACTCTGTGGACAGCACTAGAAGCCGACAAGAATCTAGTTGCTTTTCACTCTGCTGCAGCTTGATAAGACTATGAGCAACAGTGACACTGAAACTGGCCATTATCACACAAAGGATCTGACCCAGTAACCACTGATGTTATAGGAAGCTTTCCATTTACATCAATGGACAATAACCCTAAAATAACACTACACTGATTTACACTCTGGTAGATTAACACACACAGCACCATGAGGACCTGACATTTCAAACAGAGAGTTAAGTGAAAGTTAAAGTTCTGTAGATTTTGATGGCACTCACCTACTACCCCTGCTTTAAAAAAGGACAAACAGAAGTAGTCTACTAACACAGATACTCTAGGGCTGCTGCTGCATACTAGGTATGCAATGGAGAGAAGTTTGAAGTGTCCAACTATATTGTATAGCAAGCAATGTGTTCAGTCTCAAATTAAAGAGGCTAAAATCCAGAGATGTGTACTTTCATAGCACAGTCTCAGAGTCCTCAATGTCAGACTATATAGAAATCATTTCACCCACATCTGAAGCACAAGTAACCTGGGTGAAAACAATGCACCACTTTGACAGCAATCTCACTGACTTTGGCCCAGATATTTAGGTTAATCCCTATACTCTTAAAGAGATACTAGCTCTTTCCACAAATAGCCAGGATGCTTCACCTCTCTGCAGGAAGACTGTTCCTCACTCAGGCCAGTGAGCTGACCACTCTAAGGGCTGGTCCACACTAAGCCCCCAGTTTGAACTAAGATATGCAACTTCAGCTACGTGAACAACATAGCTGAAGTCGAAGTATCTTAGTTCGAACTTAAAGATACTTAGCGCGGGTCCACAAGTGGCAGGCAGGCTCCCCCGTCGACTCCGCCTACTCTTCTCGCAGAGCAGGATTACAGGCGTTGACAGCGAGCACTTCTGGGATCGATTTATCGCGTCTAGACAACACACGATAAATCAATCCAAGAAGATCGATTGCTTGCTGCCAAACCAGCGGGTAAGTATAGACGTACCCTAAGGTACTGGTTCACTTCCATGCCATGGGAACAGTGCTATTACTGAAGCCACCAGCACTAATCCATGCAGAACCGTATATACCTGTAAAGAATAGCCAAGAATCTGTCCAACTGTACTACAGTTAAGATCAATCATGATCACAGCAAAATACCTAGCACTTACATTGTGCTTTTTTCATTAGCAGATCTCAAAGAGCTTTAGAAAGGAGGTCAGTACCATGATCACATTTTACAGATGGGGACACTGAGGCACAGAAAAGTAAAGTGATTTGCCTGAGGTCACCCAGCAAGCTAATAGCAGAGCAGAAGGTAGTACAGTTTGCAAGGAAGTTCAGAGTTGAGGATGTAAAGATCTTCTATCAGTCCTAAAGTAGCAAACTGACTTTAAGCCTTACTTTGGTAGTGGCGTTTCAGTCATTTTGAAAAGATTTATAGTGATCTTTGGAAGATTAACAAGTTTACAGATCACATTAGCTGCAACACACACAGGCATGTTCAAGACAAGACAATGGTCCGTCACGCCCCAAACACCAGCAATACTGGACACCTCCACCCTGACAGTTCTCCACTCAACAAGTGCATAACTCCTGTTGTTTGAGCTATACAGTGATGGGAGGAGGGATCACTTGAAATGTACATTCACTTTCTTTTGTATGTGCATATGCAGGGGCTAGCCTAACACAGCCAGATACTTCCTGGGGGCCTGAGCATCAAGCAGCCAGTTTAGATTTTTTTTTTTTTTTTTTTTTTACACTGATAGCGAGTCTTATGATTTGACAGACCAATACCGCATCACGTTGTGCCGGCATCCTCTCCTGCAACTATAAACGAACATTTAACCAGCAGTATGTTGTAATCAGTCATAGGGGAGGGTATGTTTCCTATTGCAAAGGAACAGGGCTCAGCCTCTGGGGACAGCTCTGCAGCTTGTAAAGATGATGTTCACATAGGTCATAAAAAAAAAAAAAAAAAAAACCACGAGTACTTAAGGTGCCACAAGTACTCCTCATTCTTTTTGTAGATACAGACTAACACGGCTACTACTCCGAAACATGTAACTCAGGTGCTGGAACTAGGGGTGCTGCAGCACCCTCTGGCTGGAAGTGGTTTCCATTATGTACAGGGTTTACAGCTTGGGTCAACGGCTCTCAGCAACCCCATTATACAAATAGTTCCAACACTTCTGACCTAACTAGGGAAACTGGGCACTTGAGACGCCTAAGGCTGACTGGGGAACGCGCTGGGCACCACCGGAGTAAGCAGTCCTGGAAACCCAGCCAAGCACACAGCTGTGCTCCGCAAGGAGCAGGCGCTTGCTCTGCGAAGATCCCCCAGCCCCGGGACGGGTCACTAAAGCAGTCCCTCGGGTGGCAGCAAGCGGCGCGGAGATCCAACCCGCCCCTCCGCTTTCACTGCGCGCCTCACAGCCCTGGGGCCCGCGCAGCGGCTCTCTGCAGGGGCCGTGGCGGGAGGGCTCCGCAGCTCCCTGCACAATGCGGCTCATCGCTGCCTTGTAACCGCTGCTGCCGCGCCCCCCGGGGAGGGCCACCCACCGCAGGCTGGGACGCACGGGGGGTAACCACGCCGCTGGGGCAGCAAGCTCCCCTCCCCGGGCCGCCGCCTCACCGCTGCAAGCAGGCGGGCTCCCTCGCGCAGCCACCGCGTCTCGCTCCCGGCCGGCCTCACGAGCCGGGCCGCCCTCCCGATTGTTTTATACTCAACCACCCCGCACGTGACCGACCGCGGGGCTCGCCCTCCCCAGCCGGGAGGATTCCCACCCCCTGCCCCCGCCCCGGCCGACGGACGGACACTCCCAACGGGAAGCTAGAGGGGGCAAAGCTCCTCCCAGCGGCTGCGCCTCGCAACGCGCTCGGCGCCGCAGCCCCTCCCGTGTGTGTCCCTTGCGCGTGCTCGGAGCCGCAGCAGCTGGGCCATGGGGTCTACTGAGCCAGGCAGCCGCGCCCCCCGCAGACACACACACACACACACACTCTCACAGGGATGGGTAATGCCCCAAGGGGTGGTTCTGCTGCAAATCCTGGCAGACTGAGTAACAGGGGGTCTGATCTGCATCTGAGCCCTCTCCAAAAGCTCTGCGTGTGAACACCCTGGGAGTACTGCAGGGAATGAACTGATAAGAGACCTTGATGTGTGAGGGAGGCTCGGCATACCGACATTAAACGGCCTAGTGACCTTAATAATACATTATATTTATATAGGATCGTTCATTTGATGAGCTCAAAGCCATTTAAAATTATGAGCATTCCCATTTTATAGAGGGGGGAAACAGGGGCACAAAGATGTTAAGTCATTAGCCTAAGGCCACCACGGTGGGGAACAGAGTTATGTTTCCCGTCTATCAGTCGCGGACCCAACCATCTATTATCTTACAAAGAGGGCACAATATGTCAGATCCAGATATGAATAGAATTGAAGATACAAGAACTCTGACAAATGTAACCCCTCAAAAAAGAATATAAAGTCATCAGAAAAAATACGTTTTTTTGTTTTGTTTTTTTTTGCAGTTACTTCAGCTTATATACAAATACAATACCACTGAAAGGAAATTCTGAGTTACTGTACAGCCATAGGGGCTGAAGGACTACTTTGGTTCAAGAGCCTTACATCCACCACTCTCTTCCCAGATCTGTTCCACTTTTTTGCCCATATTTAATCCCCGTAATATCTGGCAACTTGCAGTTATGCCTCAGCACTGGAGAATGGTCCCATGGTGCTGCTTGAAGCCTTGCAGGAGCATGTGAAATCATTAAATCGTTAAATAGTAGTATTCAGTGTTCAGACATTAGTGACTCTGTATTGCATTTGGTGCAAGGTCAGGAGCTACAAATGCAGTCAGAAAATCATTCAACCCAATAGGGTGGATCATCGGGTTCCAGGAATGGGCAAATTTAAACCTTAGCAATTATTGTGAAACCAAGATGACATTAAGAGGGTGTAATAAAGCATGTATTATTGTAGATTACTGGCTCTGCTTAATTTATTTTCTATATATTAAAATCTGATAATTCTAAAAATGAAATTGCAGCATATAAAAGGAGGAAATATAGTAGTTCCCTATCTATACAGCTGAATAATCAGAATTTGCTGGTCTCGTGTTCTGGTTTGTGTTGTCTCTAATGAGTGAGTTCTTTCTGATCTTAAAAGGCATCATTCTGCAGATGGGCTTTAGCAATGGGCATGCAATAGAGTTGGTCAGGAATTTTACAACTAAATGTCAAAAAATGCTGATTTGTCAAAACCAAAACTTCATGGGAAAGGTTTGATTTCTACACATTTTAACATTTAACATTTTTTGCTTCAACACATTTTTTTTCATTTTGAAATTTAATTTACAGTAAAAAATTAAATAAAAAGGTTGAAATCAAAAGGAAACAATTAAATTGACCTAACCTTTTTTTAAAAAAAAATTTTCGTTTGTGAACATTTTTGAGATTGTGATTTTTGTCCTGATTCAGTATGGAAATTAAAAAAAAAATCTACATTTTCCCAGGACAGGATACCCATTTCCTGCCTAACTCTAATATATACTATCTGAAGGGATTCACTTATTTGCATCCTCACACTGGCCTCTTTTTCTTCCATACTAACTCCAGCCTTTTTCTCATTTTCAGAGCACTCCATAACTGCTCTGCCTGTACCTCTCTCCCACACATCCAGCCACACCTTTGGCTCCACCTAAGCTTCTCTCCTTTTGTCTCCTTAGCCCACTCATGGCTCTGTGCCATCTTTCACAACATTCTGACTGCCTGGAACAGCCTCCCATTAAAGCCAAGCCACCACATTCTCTTTCTTCAAAAAAAGTCAATAATCTACCTCTTCCCAGCTATAATTACCATACAACACAGTGTCTGTAGTGCAGCCAACTAGACTATCTCATGTTTCCAAATTCTTCAAGGCAGAGTCCTGTTATTTCTTCATCATAGTTTACCAGTTTTACAGCCCCTTGTTGTACACTCCCAGCATTATATAAAGAATAATAATCTATTGAGTTTTGCTCTTTAAAGTTTGGAAGCAGTGTTACCATGACCATGGGTTTCCCATGATTTAGGCACATCTTTTTCTTTCTTTTTCAGGTGGCCTGCTGCAGTTAGTAATGTTGGGGTTGAGTGTGTTGGCAACCACCTTTAGATAAAATTAATATGTATGATGTGAATTGGTTTTGTCAATGATTTTCTTGTAGCAGAATATATTTTACACCATCTCCTCTGCCGGGATTATTTATCCTGGAAAGGTAAAGCATTGGGGACAACTTGACTGCAGAATTCAAAGTTTTGAAGGATCAAGCCACCTCTTCATCCTGCTCCAGAATACAAGACCAAAGAGAGCCTTGGCTAAATGGGTTGTAAATGCAGAATCAATAAAAGGAACTTCTACTTCATGCAGCACATAATCAATCTGTTGAATTCACTGCCGCAGGAGGTCAAATCCTGTTACAAGACTTATAAAAGGGTTGGACAATTTAAAATAATAGTGTTAATTACTAGTTAATTTGGATATGGTTTGAAAATAGGAGCCATACAAGGCAAGATGGTGTAAGGGTGATAATTTATCATGCTTCAGGGCACCAATGATAGCTAGACAGGCAAGGAAGAAGCATGTACACCCTTTATAGCATTGCACAATTGACTAAGTGTACTAATATTTACTTATACGGGAACGAATTGAGGAATAATATTTGGAAAATGTTTTGAACCGAAAAGGATTAAGATTTACTAAATATTATATCCCCCTGTATTCTCCACAAAACATCTGCGTTCTGCTTCCGACACCTCTTCTTCTTTGTGCACTTCTCCAGATCTTGTTCTCTTTTTCATATTCAAACTAGAGGAAAATGTATGTCGCATATATTCACTATTGCCAACTCTACAAGGAACTGAACACTAGTAATTCACTATTGAAATATTGTAATTTGATCTGTTGTACAGATGCTATCCTTCAGTAAAATGTTTTCTAAATGAACTGTCAAATGGTAGTGTGACAAATTGTGCTCTAATAGCTAATATGTAGCCATTGTGCGTATTGTTCCTGGGAAAGTTATTCCTTTTTTCTAGTTCCCCTTTGCTTGGAAAGCATAGTAGTAAGGATACAAACATGAGGTCTGATCCTCTACTCCAATACACACATTTTATACCAGTGTAGGGATTTACACTGGCACAACAGAGTGAAGAGTCAGGCCCACGTTCTCCAACAGAACCCTCTATGAACCTTAGTAAAGTAGATCTGAATGCATGCCAACAGGAAGACAAAATGGAAAGGCCTGCTGCATGGTCTATTTGTGAACACTGTGAGCCCAACTTACTGATGGGGTAGGACTAGTTTGTCCTGCGCAAAACAGTACTAAAGCAAGCTTAGCCAGCTGCTAGAGGAGGCCTCCTGAAGAGGTGAATCAGGTGATATAGAGCTGTTGGATTGGCTATTATGCCATGCCCTTCCCAAATGACATATGAGCATGGCCAGAGGAAAGCGTGCATGGCCAAGGCTCCTGTACTTACTAATGCTCAGTTGCTGGGGTGGCCCCTGGGGTCCATTGACAGCCACCACAATTTAGAAAAGCTTTCAGGTTTCTCTAAGTTACACAGAAGATTGGACTGGCACACAGATGGCCCCAACATCAGAGGGGGGCGTGGATCAAAAAGGTGGCTTAAAGCCACCTTTACACACAATTCGCCTGAGATGCATCAAATGATCCTTGGCCACAGCCCAGGATCTGGGCCTGTTTATTGTGTCTTTTTGCTAAAATAACAGAAGCAGTTTTGGTTTGGTCTTAAATACAAGATAGTGAATAAGGTGTGCATACAATGGTGTTACAGCAGTTTCACAGTGATTTAGCCCCTAATCCACCAAAGTACTTAACCATGTACTGAAGTTGGACTGAGATTCAGTTAATCAACAGATGGGTCTAACAAATACGTATTAGGGCAAAAACACTCAGCAAGTAGTGATCCATTACTTACAAGTGGGAAGCTCATTAGGACGATGTCATCACATTCGCTTCTAGCACTGGACAATACAGCTTCAATCTCCCTTTGTTACACAAACTTATTTATAACTTTTTGTTATCTTTTCTTATACATATGTATTAGTCTCTTGTTTCCATTTTAACTCTCCTCCCCTATTAGGGTTGCCAGGCGTCCGGTTTTCAAAAGGGGATCCTGGCTGCTCCAGTCGGCACCGTCGACTGGACTGTTAAAAGTCCAGTCGGTGGCGCGGTGGGGGCCCAGGGCTAATGCAGGTTCCGTGTCTGTCCTAGCTCTGCGTAGCTCCCGGAAGCGGCCGCCAGGTCCCTGTGGCCCCTAGGATCTGGGGCAGCCCCTAAGTCGGGGATGGGGGTGTCGGGGCAGAAGCCCCATGCCCTGGCAGGTGCCGCCCCAAAGGGGAAGCGCCCCACTTCCCGGCAGGCCTTGCCATGGGGGGCATTTTGTGTGTATCTTGCAGTTCTCAAACAGCTGAAGATTATTGTACGCAGCTCAAAGGGTCGGTAAGTTTGGCCACCCCAGTACTAGGCGTAAAATCCTGGCCCCATTGAAGTCAATGACAAAACTGGATATTCTGCACTTGATTTTTACTGCCTTTCACCTTGCGTAACTTTTTTATACCTGTGCAAATTGTTCATAAACACTACTAAATCAGAATTCTCTGCTCACACCAGCTGTAGCATTTTACATCCACTTTGCATTCATTTTGCACTAACGTTGACTTCACAAACTGAAATATGGTTCTCCTAACATGAGTTATACCATATTAGGAAACTGTCTACCAAAGATAAAAGACATTTGGAAAGTAAAATTATGTGATGCAAAGATATCTATCTATCTAATCCCTGAATGTTCCTTTTCTTTTGCAAGAATATAAGGATATGGCTAATTACATGTTCCTTTGTGTATGTTTGGTAATAGAAATTAAAAACTAAAAAAATAAATTAAAAATTTCTTCTATTCCCCCCTAAATTATAATTTTTATTCTGGTAGGTTTTACATGCGGTTTTCCATAAAAGGGTGTTGTTTCATAACACCAATTTGCATTTTAAATGGTCAATCCATAGATTAAGCACCTGTATGTAAATATTTTATTTATAACTAAGAAATATTAATTGTATCCGATTTAAGGTTTGGGTGATTTTTGTGTGTTCTAAGTTTAGGATTAAAAAATTTGAATAAACCTGTTCCAAACAGCATCAGCTTTGACCCAATGTATTATCTTACCCTTACCACACTGAACAAAGAGCTTGCATTCCTTGTGGTAATTTAGGCCACTGAAAGAATGTTTTGGTCCTTTAACTGTATACAAACACAGAACATAACAAAAATGAAAATAACAGTTCAAAGAACAGTTATATTAACTGTGGCCAAACAATCGTGGCACTGAGGTCATAGCTCGAATCTGAAGCCTTGCCCATCTTGGGAAAATTACCTTCCCAATGACCAACTATTGAAGATATTTTATATATATAATCTAGGATGAGAAAGCTGAATACAGTAGAACCTCAGAGTTACAAACTGACCCATCAACCACACACCTCATTTGGAACTGGCAGTACGCAATCAGGCAGCAGCAGAAACCAAAAAAAAAAAAGCAAATACAGTACAGTACTGTTTTAAATGTAAACTACTAAAAAAATTAATGGAAAGTTTAAAAAAAGATTTGACAAGATACAGAAACTGTTTCTGTGCTTGTTTCATTTAAATTAAGATGGCTAAAAGTAGCATTTTTGTTCTGCATAGTAAAGTTTCAAAGCTATATTAAATCAGTGTTCAGTTGTCAACTTTTGAAAGAACAACCATAACATTTTGTTCAGTTACAAACATTTCAGAGTTATGAACCTCCATTCCTGAGGTGTTTGTAATTGTGAGGTTCTACTGTTTAGTATTTATATACATTACAGTGCATTTCTACTCAAAAAAGTGACTGCTTAGAAGTATCAGAGGAGTAGCTGTGTTAGTCTATATGCACAAAAACGAGGAGTCCGGTGGCACCTTAAAGACTAACAGATTTATTTGGGCATAAGCTTTCGTGGGTAAAAAACCCACTTCTCCATACATATAAGGTTCTAAATTTTTCGTATCTCGGTTGCTTTCAAATCAGATTTGATTGTTTACAGATAAAAACATATTTTTTTTCAAACTGCCATCCTTGCAAACTGAGCCTGGGACCTGAGATTCAGTTTTGTTCTTTTTGACTCAGGAAACCTCAGCAGAATTGTTCAGTAAGTTCTAAATGCCGATCCAAATTCTTCCTTAATTATATCTGTGCCAACCCATTGTCTTCAAGTCATGAGGAGATACACCCTTGCAATCTCATTCTCTTCAGTATGGATTAATGGAGATAACTTGGAGCAAGATTTGGCCCTGCAATGAGAACTTACTTAACAATCATTCTAATGATGCATGACCCAGAACAGAACCCAGTTTTATGTCTCAAACCATTGCCTACATTGCTAAAAGGAACAAAAAATAGTTCAACTTTATTCTGGTGCTAAAGCAAGCAGATATGACTTTGCCAGTGTAAATCAAGAGGTCATTCTTAAATAGGGTCAAGAGTTGGGCAAGATGTCTATTTACACAAAGATTGAACTAAAATGAGAGCAAACGGAGCAGAGATCAGAACTTGCTCTGCCTTTGGTACTGTTCCCCACCTCTTCTGTCAAATATGGCTCAAACCTTATAATTAATCGTCAAAGTCAAAAAGGTATTCTAAGATCTTGATATGGTTCCCAAGCCAGATGGTTTTCTTGCTATCACTAATGCTTAGAGAGGAAGCAAAAATTTTGAGGACAACATGGCCATGTAACAAAGTAATAATTTTTTGAAGGCTAGTTGAAAAACAATATTGCCACACCGTTAACTTTAATTTCTGTTACTGTGTATAGAAGCAGTTGGGCTCCTCTATTTTGGTTTCAAGCAGATGACCAGCTGCTGAATTAGTTCATACTCACTTTCTCAACACAGCAAATCACGCCCCCCCAAACTGCATACATAAATCACACATTTGCCAATGCAAATCTATTTCTATCATCAACCCCTTCTTTTGAGGAGTCATTGGTTAGTGTCAGAACAAAAAAGTAGTCAGATCTAATTTTGCTATATCTGAGCTTTCAACTATAACAATATAAACAGAAACATATTAACAAAGTATATTTATTTGCTTTCTTTCCGAAGAAATTTAGAGGAAAGGGAAAATGTATCTTATCTTAATTCTTCACTATTGAATCTCTATGAAAATATATAAAAAGAAAACATTCAAATTATAAATTGCAGAGAAAAGGTGGCTCACATACTTTGCAAAAAATGGAGAAATTAATAATCAAATTATTTACTAATAGAAATGTATTTTCAAGACATCTTTACTATCACAGATACCGAAAATAGGTCTACAATGGAGAAAGAAACACTGAATTTTAAAAGGGTATGTGAGAACTCTACACAATAGTGGTGACACTTCTGCAATTTGAGTTTAAAAGAAATTATACCTACACTTATGTTTTTAGAACCTGGAAGACTTATACATTTTTTTTAATGGTCAAGCATCACAATCTTGCAATCCATTTTCTTGCACTAGACATATTTTTCTGGGTGTACCAATAATTGCTTTTTTAATGTATCTTACTGAAAAAAAATATTTTTCAGCATTAATTTACGGGATTAATTTACTATGCTGAATTCCTTGGTTAAGTGAGCTGAAGTAGATGCAAAATATTAATAACAACAGTGCCAGTGCTCTATGTGTGGATATAACACGTATCAAAAATCTAACTTCATTCAGTAAGGCCCTAGGAACAACTTTTTCATTAGGCGTTTTGATATTATTGGCAGTTCCTATGGTTTTGTTAGTCCTTATTGCAATTCTTAGAAATGCCTTGGTTATCTGGACCATTGTGGTGGACAAAAATCTTAGACAAAGAAGTAATTATTTCTTTTTTAATTTGGCTATTTTGGGTTTTGAAATGGGTAAGTTATATTAGCATAATGAAGCAATGTATTATTTATAATATCAATGTTAAAGATATCTTTAATATATAGGCAAATAAAAAAGGTTTATGTCACTAAGTTGTTTCTCAACTTAAGAAAGTTTACCAAGCATACGGTATACTTAGCAGACTAATGTGCAGGAAATTGCATATTGCACTTAAGAGGGATATAAG
Source organism: Trachemys scripta elegans (assembly GCF_013100865.1). Taxonomy (NCBI): domain Eukaryota; kingdom Metazoa; phylum Chordata; order Testudines; family Emydidae; genus Trachemys; species Trachemys scripta. Next base: position 204,550,937 of record NC_048299.1, read on the forward strand.
TTCTTAGGTGTGTCTCATTAATGATCTTTTTTATCACATTCACAACATGCAATATTTTCCTTGTTAAAAAAGGCAACAATTGTAGTAGTATAGATATTAAAATCACCTCAGTTTAGAAGTTGTTGTTTGAAGCTAGTTTTGCTCATGAATTGAATCATATATCTTTAAAATTTTAAATTTCACTTTTCACGGTGGATTGTCACACAGTAAAGATTAACTAGTCAACCTTGCAAATATTGTACATCATTTACCTCCTTGTTTTTTCTACTTTGAAATTAAGTACCAATCCGAAAATATCTGAATAATACTTAAGGTACTGCAGTGCATGTATATTATTATTTCTTCTGGAATAACATAAGATATTGTATCATGCTTTTTAGCGGACATAAAGTTGGTAATAGGAATTAATTTTTAGAAAACTAATTTTGGAGGACTAATTTTTAATCAAACCACAGAATGACTATCTAATTCCAATACCTAGTACATTATTAAGAAAGCCTGCTTTAGCTCTAACATTTCCAGACTGTGTTAAAAATGTCAACTTCTATAGCTCAGTTGTTCCTCTTAAACAGTGATAGTAAGGAAAGTACAACCAATAAGCAGTGACATTTATTTGATAGAAAATTAATAAAGTACAAAAAATGTTTTTTAGACCTAAAGTGAAATTCTGTCTCCGCTGAAATCAGTGGCAAAACTCCCACTGACTTCAACAGAACCAAGAATTTACCCCTAATATGTAGGAAACCACACTCTGGTTTCATGAGAACACAAGAACTTCAGTATAAATTCCAATCTGAAATTTGTATTGATGTATCTTTAATGGTTCTGTTTCTCTGTTAGCACCACATGCAACCTGGACTACAATAACTGCATTTTGTATTTGATTTCTTTCCATAGAAGCATTCTGTATTCCTGTGTATACACCTCTACCCCGATATAACGTGACCCGATATAACACGAATTCGGATAGTACGCGGTAAAGCAGCGCTCCGGGGGGGCGAGGCAGCGCACTCCAGTGGATCAAAGCAAGTTCGATATAATGTGGCTTCACCTATAACATGCTAAGATTTTTTGGCTCCCGAGGACAGCGTTATATCGGGGTAGAGGTGTATCTCTTATGCCCTCACAGACAAGTGGATATTTGGAAGAGACCTCTACAAACTTCAGCAAGTTGTAGCCCATCTTATGTGCACAGCTTCAGCATTTCACATCAACCTCAACAGCTATGATATGTCTTTATCAGTTACTAAAGCTGTAACTATGGTGTATGCAGTGAGCTGTTTATTCCTACTAATAGAGAGATAAATGATATTTCAGATTAAACTGAAGACAATACTATTATTATTTTTCATAAGTTGGTTTTAAAATATAAAAAGTCAGCCAAATTGTGCCTCTAGACCACGATTCAGCAATGAAGCTTGTGCTGGAATTTAGAGAACATGAGTAGTCCTATTAACTAAAAAAGCTTTAACAGTATTTTTATATTCTGTGTTTATGTAATAATTAATTTTTGTTTTCAACTGTGGTGATGGAGGCCAGATAGCTAGGTAGATAGTTATGGCCTGATCCTGCATCTCTGAAATTAACCCCTGGCACAGGCTGGGGCAGAACATTTGGGGGTGGGGGAAACATTTTGTGTTTCTGTTGGGAGGCTGGATTAACTCTCTGAAGAGGTAGACTTTCATGACTTAGCCAGAGGGCTAAGTTACCTCTGCAACCTAATGGTACTGAGAGCCAGAAAACCATCTGAGGAGAAAATAAGGTGTGATATTGAGGGAAACTGAGGAAGCACATTGGCCAAAAGCCAGATCAGGTAGATCAGATCAGGAGCATGGGTGGCTGGAGCTGGGACTCCTGCAGCTGCCCCAGGAGCTCACAGCCCCGCTGCCCAGAGCATTGCGCCGGTGGCGGAGCAAGCGAGCTGAGGCTGCGGGCTAGGGGGAACAGCCGGGGAGGGGCCGGGGGCTAGCCTCCCGGGCCAGGAGCTTGGGGGCCGGGAAGGACAGTCCTGTGGGCCAGATGTGGCCAGCAGGCTGTAGTTTGCCCACCCCTGACCTATGGTGTGTGAAGAAGCTAGGTCTGCCTTGGTCACTATCATAGGATGGTAAAATAGAAATGTGTGTAGACTGTTTGTTACTTTAAAGTCCTTTTTCTCTCTCTAGGTCCCCATATCCAGACTATATCTAAATCTTGCTAATTCTTTCTGCATAATGTCTATAAAACAGCCTTTCTTATCCATTCACACAGCTAAAACTCTCATCCAAGTTCTCATAAACTTGCATCTCAATTACTGCAACATCCTTCTGGACGTAACAAATACCATCTTGCTTTTCTCATATCCATTCAGAATACTTCGGCAAAGATCATTTTCCTAGGCTGTAGCTTTAAGCATGTCACTCCTCTCTTTGCATCCCTCCACTGGCTTCCCCTTCTCTATCGCATTAAACATAAGCTGCTTGTCTTCATTTTCAAGGTCCTTCATGAGTAATCCCCACCTTATCTATCATCTCTCATTCACTATCAAGAAGTTGATGCTTACCTCCAATCAGCTCACGTCAGCCTCCATCACTTGTTACATTTTCAAATAAGCACCTTCATGGTTTCTCCCATGCTGCCTCTCATGCTTCGGAGATGTTCCCCATAAACATTCTCAAAGCTGCCTAATTATCCTCCTCCAAACCCCTTCTCAGAACTCTCCTCTGCTGTGATACCTACAAGAAACTTGACAAGTTAGGCTGCTGATGGATTGAGATCACTGCCTATAATGCTGATTCCTTGTACTCCCTCATCTGTTTGTCTCTGTCTGTTGTCTCTTGTGTTCTACTTAGTTTGTAAGCTCTTTGGGGGCAGGGATTGTCTTTTCGTTGTGCTTGTGCACTGCTGGGCACCGGGTCCTAGTCAATGACTCGCTCTGCTAAGTGCTACAGTAATATAAGAATAGACGCTTTTTCCTACTGTTAAAATAAACAGTACTTTTGTTTAAAAAGGTTGCCTGATCACTGCATTCTACTGGTCACAGACTCCTGAAAAGAAGAACTACATGTCCCAAACCCTCATCACTGCATAAGCATGGTTGATAACTGGTACTGAAGCCCCAAGCCTGGTCTAGGAGGGGGAGAATTGCACAATTCCATCCCGGAAAAGGTAAGGGCACAAGGCCAGACAACTGTGTGCTCTGGGAGAGACCAGGAAGGGGACAGAGGTGCAGCTGGCCCTGTAACTGTGACACCAATTCCCTGCCTTCTGCTATGGCAGACTCAGAATTATGTGGCAGCTTTAATGAAATTAAAACATTTTGAGTTTTTCACCATATATTAAGTCTAGAGACTAAAATCAGGATCGGGGCCCATCGTGCTGCGTGTTGGTAGATCACATTAAAAGAGTTCACGCCTTGAAGAGTTTACAACTAAATTACGAGAAGCTGGTGTTGCAAACACTGGGCGGGCGGGCAGGCAGGGAAATAGCTACAAGACCGCGTGCACACAGGCTGGCCCCGAAGGCGCTAGATGGATTTAAGCGGGGTTAGGTACGTTTCAAAGGAACAGCGCAGCCTGCCCAGTCACGCACGCGGCCGGGTTACTAATTGGCAGATCCGATTGCAGCTGTTCTAGGGCGGCTCCATCTGTTGGGGTCACTGATCCCCTCCCCCGGCCCGGGGCCACCCTCCCGCCGCTGCCCGCGGGACGCTGTGCGGCCCAGGAGCGGAGCAGAACACCAGGACCAAGGCCTCCGCCGCCACCTGTCCGTCCAGCCGCGCATGCGCCTTCGCACCGTGCACGCCTCCGGGGGGGTGGGGAGATCGGCCTCGGGGGGTGTGACCCGTGCCCCGCCCCGGGGCCCAATGGCGGCGAGTGACCCGGAAACGGCCCAGAGACAAGTGAGTGACGGGGGCGCGGGGGTTAAACCCACAGGGCTCGGCTCCGCAGCCTGCCCCGGCCGGGCTGGGCGCTGTGACCCCGCCGCTGGGGGGGAGCCCGGGGCTCGGCGCCTCCTGCGAGCCTCACCTCGTCCAGCTTCCCAGCCCCCTGCGAGCTCTGCCCCTCCTCCAGCCTCAACCCCCCCCCCCCCCGTGACCTGAGAGGCCTGGCCCTGCCCCTCCATCGCCAGCCTCTTCCCCCTGCGCAGTTATATGGGACCGGGGGCCTGGCCAGTCCCTATTCACATTGTTATCATGTGTATTGTAGTAAGGCCTGGCAGGCTGCTCCAGGGGTGCTGGGTCCAGGTCCTTGGCTCCACTAAGCTTTGTCTTAAGCAGGGTTCTCAAACTGGGGGTTGCAACCCCTTGGGGGGTCACAAGGTTATTACCTGGGGGGTCATGAGCTGTATGGGGGGAGAGGGGTTGTACTCAGAGTCTTGCTGTGTGAAAGGGATTCCCAATTCAGAAAGCTTGAGAACCACTGGAACATTTCCCAGCATGGCTGTTACCACTGGTGCAGTTTCACCTTTGCATGTCTGTGTGTTCAATCCTATGCTATGTAGAGCCACTGTGTATTAACAATGCCAGTGGCTGCAGGAGCCTCATCTATGCTAGGAATGGCACGATTTGTTACCACGGGGCAGTGGGAAATTTACCAAACACACTACTGTAGTAGGCACCACCTTTGTTTTTATCCGTTAAAAATATGTACAATAAGGGAAATCAAAAGCATAAAGCTACAAAGCATAAAGGAAGTTTTGTTGTTGAGAGTTTAAAAGCAGAAAAGTCATTAAATTAAAGCCGTCGAACTGTTACTATTTCCCAAGACACCAGCATCTAATCCAGGGATCTCAAATCAATACGAGGGTCACATGAGGACTAGTATGTTGGCCCGAGGGCCACATCACTGAAACCTTTTCATACAACGATACAAAAGTATAGTCAAAAATGAAAAAAATGAAGACTTCTATAGTATGCTATTAAAAGTCAATGTATTAACTTTTTTAAAACTGTAATGCAAAAAGTCATTTCTAATTTTGACAGTCATTTCATTTTTGGCCACTTAGCTGGCAGTGTTTTGCATCAACCAGAGCATCAATATTAGGTTTGATATCCTGAGATGAAACCAATCTCAGTGTTGCTTTCAAATGTTCATCAGTGAGCCTTGACCTTAACACAGATTTGTTAATCTTCATGGAAGAGAAAAACTGTTCACATATATATGTACTTCCAAACATTGCCATTACTCTTGCGGAAGCAGAGAATAACATGGGAAATCTTTCTTGTGAAAGAAAACGGTAGAATTCTGGAATTCCAACATCTGTATACTTCTGCTTCAAAATGGTATCACACTGAAGCTCCACTAACTCCATCTGCCTTTCCTCTGCAACATTGTCAATTTCCATAGCAAATGGTGTTCAAGTGCCTTGAAATCTTTAAACCGCACATCAAACTGTTCGTGTAAGTTAGAAATGATATCTGCATATTCTTTCAAGGATTTGGATTCAACTTTTCCTAAGGAATTCAGAGTAGAGAAATGGATCAAATTGCCAGCAGTAAACTGTTTTCCCCCCACAAAGTAAGCTTGACTTTGAATGACTTAACACTGTCATACATCTGTGTTATCACATGTTTTCTATCCTGAAGCTTCAAGTTCAGTGCATTCAGGTGATCAGTTATATCTGTTAGAAAAGCAAGGTTGCAGATAACCGTGGAATCAGCAAGCTGTGGAATCTCCTTGTTTTTCATTTTCATGAAGGAATCAATCTCCTCTCTAAGTGCAAAAAAAAAAAAAAAAAGCTTCAAAACATTTCCATGACTCAGACATCTAACCTGTGTGTGATACAGAAGTTCTCCATATTCGCTGTCCATACTTGCTAGAAAAGAAGTGAACTGTCGCTGATTCAGCCCTCGTGCATGTATAACATTAACAGTTTTAACAACTACATCTATAACTTGCTTCATTTGTAGACTTTTACTACACAGGGCTTCTTGGTGCAAAATGCAGTGTATACTGGTGAAGCTAATTCCTGATATATTGAGGCTATTCAGTTTGGTCTTCAATAATCCAGCCACACCAACGTTTTCAGAGCACATTGATGGTGCACCATCCGTAGCCAAAGATACGAGTTTGTTCCGTGGCAGCGCAGCTTTTTCAATGCACTCTTCCAGTCCTTGAAATATGTCACGTCCCGTTGTGGTACCCTCCAGTGGCATTAAGTCTAGCAATTCTTCAGTTATATTCAAATTGCAATCCACACCTCTAATGAACACTGCACATTGTGCGGTATCTGATACATCTGTACTCTCATCAACTGCATTTGAAAATGCTTCAAAGTCTTTTGCCATTTGAATCAATTGTTTTTGCACATTGTCTGCTAAATCCGTTATCCTGCAGGCACTGTATTGGCAGAAAAGCTTATATCTTCAAAAACTTTCTTCCTATCAGGGCTGCAAGAAATAACATGCGGCCCATGGGCTGCGTGTTTGAGACCCCTGATCTAATCTAAATGTTTTGTCCACTGTATCATTTTTAAAGAACCATTTGTCCTGTCAATATAATTGGTAAATTCAGAGTAATGTGTTCACATGGGCCCCAATCCTGCAATGAGTTCTTTGCAGACTCCAGTGACTGCATAGAGCCAGCTCCATTGACTTTAATTGGGCTCCATGCAGATGGAAACCTATGTATGACATTTTCAGACGTGGTTTTTCAAGTTGATGGTGTCCATTTAAAATGTTTGATGTGTAACACTGCAAAGATGCAAAAATCATATCAGTGCAGAAAGTTATGTGTTTGACAACTTTCATTTCATGTACAGATAGGGGCACAATTCTGGTGATTTGGGAATCAAGAGTGCTCAGCACTTTAGAGGGTTGGTGTTTTTGTCTTTTAACATTCTTTTTTTGTAGATTGATGAAATTGACGCTCTCTCATCTATATATGGTGATGACTGGTGTGTTGTTGATGAAGATGAAAGGATATTTTGCATTAAGATTAGTGATTGTTTGGAGCAGCCAAAATGGACTCTCTGTTTGCAGGTATGGTGTTGGTACAGAGTTTGGCCCAGATTCTGCTATCAGAATCATGCAGGGTGGATCTTTGTGCCTTTTTTAATGGGGCTCCATATAGGCTCAAGGGTCTGCTCCTATGGATCCAGTCGTAGGATAAAGGCTTTTCACAATCTGTTCAGTTATTGTCTCTTTAAAATATCACTATCTGCTAACTTTTTCAGTAATTCTTTTTGCTTATTCCACACCGTTAAATATTTTAATTAAAAGTGTCTTTCCCAGATAGTCCTTTCACCATTTATCTATTTATATACTGTATTTTGCATAGAAGGACAGGCTGAATTGGTGCAGCTGGTTCTCTTATAGCTTTATTCCAGAATTAGAAAGAAACCATTTTAGACTGCATTACAGTTCAGCCTGACCTGGCTGAAAGATTTTTCTACTAGGTGTTGCAATCAGTGTTTGTAAAATGTTTAGGATATCTGTCCTATATGGCTTTGTACAGTATTACAAGCCAAGAGAACTCCAAACAATAGTTTGTTGCAATACTTTTTTGTTTAGTGTAGACAGGGCTGAAGTATCTATGTATATTTCTTAATAAATCAAATAGCCAGCTAAACAGTTACATTTCTTCTAACCTTTTTTCTTTATAGTAAAGGATATATCGTATGACACTTTATCTGTTCACGGAGAGTAGACCATATGACACTTTGTTTGTATCACAGATAGGCAAAAGCCTGAATTATACACTCATGATAGAAATACAGCTTGTGGATCATCACATAATAATGGAGCAACCTATTTCTTCTTTTTTATAGCACTGCTTACCACCCAAATACTCTAATTGGTTCTGTCATGGTCCATTTTTAATTTAGCTAGTTTTGGAGGTCCAACTTGATGAATATTTATATTTAACATTCTTTTTAGGTGATTCTGCCTTCTGAATATCCAGCTTCAGCCCCACCTATTTATCAACTGAAGTAAGTGATGTCTCTTTGTTGACAGATTTTTATTTTAAACATTTACTGCATTTTTTTTCAAATTATTATTATTGCAGCTGCTTGTAGAAGTTTAAGGTAGCTTTCTGGTTGAATTGACTATACATCCTGGGAATTAGAGATGTTAACAAACTTTTGTAAAATTTACAGTTTAATTTGGGATTGAAATGTTAGCACTACAGGATTAAAGGATCACTGAGCAAGTGTGTTAGGCCAGGATGGCAGCAGGGACAGAGAGAACAAAAGCAGCAGCATGCACAGCTGTTAGGGAGCCAGTGGAGAGAGCTTACGTTATGCTAAGAGCAACTCTGGAACCATGCTAATGGCAAGTGTGTTGAGCCTTCTTCAAATGGAGTGATGGAGTAATCCCAAAGTAGGGCGTTAGAGGGGAGCCGTAGAATATCTTGGAAGATTGCTTACCCTGAGATGTTAGAAAACCAAAATCTTTATCAGTGGGAACAGTTGACAATATTTTGTCTTAAAGGTTTTAATTTTTTTAAATCAGTCATTTTTCAAGCTAAACAAAGAACCAAAACTCACAGTTTGTAGGCACTAACTTCATTGTATTTTTTTTTTTTTTTTTGTCATTCTAGTGCCCCTTGGCTTCGAGGACAGGATTATATTGAACTAACAAATAGCCTGGAAGAAATCTATGTGTAAGTGGCAGAAGATGGAAAATTCTAAAAATTACTTGTATTTTTAGTTGCACATCTTGCTAAACCTATCATGTTAACTAAATTACTCCTGGGGGAATTCTGTGCCAAAAAATTAAAAATTATGCGCACAATATTTTAAAATTCTTCAAAATTCTGTAATTTTTTGTCAAAATAATGCAATATAATCTGTCTAGTTTCAATTATTCTGGTAATTTATTTAAACTACAATACAGTGGATGGAGAATGGGAGTGGGGAACATTGGAGGAAATCTCCAACCCCCCTCTGTCTAATAGTAATATAGCTAGTATTGACCCTTTACTTCTAATTATTAGTCAACAAATATATGCAGCCATATGCTCAGTGTTACATCATAGGTAACTGAAGAGCAAGGGAGAGCTGGGGACACAAACTCACAATTTATACTGGCTACTGACCATCTCCAAAAAGGTCAGTAGCAAATAATTCATGGAGCACATTTTGATAGGAAATTTTTTCAGTCCAAAAATTTCGACCAGATCTAATCACTAAAGCACCATAAGCATTTATAAGGCCACACTGTCCTTTACAATAAGGCTCCTTTACACCACTCTGGCAATGTAAAGGACCCCTTAAAATTTTTACACCTGTTTTATACTTCTAGGGGAATTCACTTTAAGAACAATGGGAATAATTCACTAAGCAGGCAGGCTGCTACATTCTCCTCTGCCTGAAGGAACAGAGCCTGCACCACGCCTACTTCTTCAGAAATACCCCAAGGTCCTGCCCCTCCACAGCGAGTGTGCTGCAATAGCAAGCGAGAGGGACAGTCTCTCTCTCTCACACACATGACTACCCAGCCCTCACGCCTCCCAGGCAGTGATTTATGTCTCTACCGGCTGCTCTGGGTGCCCAAACTGACCTGTCTGCACTGCCAGGGAGTGGGTGCATGACCGCTCTTGCGACTTCCCTTTGCTTTACCGTCAGAAGTCATTTTTCTGCGTGTAAGCAAAGAAATCTGTGGGGGCCATGAATTCTGCACACACGCAGTGACGCAAAATTCCCCCAGGAGTACTAGGTGCATGAATCGGAAGGATTGAGGTAATTGCTGCAACAGCTGAAATGAAGTAAGACTTGTGCATAAATAAAACAGTCTAATCTAATAGATACTTACTGTACATTTTGTACGTATCTTAAATTATGTTGAGAACAGGGTATTATTTAAAGTTACAAGCATTAATCTTGATTGATAATTTCTATTATAATTATATTCTTTAAACCCTTTGTACCATTGATATAGAATTCTTTATTTTGACTTATAATATATGTTAGGTTACTTTTAGTGTTTGGTCCCAGGAAGTCAAATTCCTTATGTCCAATCTATATCCATATATTAAACTGCAGGATCTGAAAATACCTACTCAGACCTTTGAACGCAGGCAGAAAACCAGTTTTTATTAAAAGCAAATGTTTCAGCTAAAGAAAAAGTGAATTTTAAATAAAAGTAGCTTTAGAAAATATGAACTATAAAGCCACTCAGTAGCTAGAAGAGGCTTGTTAACGTAATGTGCAGATAACAGAACTTCTCATAATGTGTGAGAATAAATAACTAAATATTTAGAAATGCCTAGACTGTGTTTTTGCGGTTTTATTGGTGTTAGCATGGGATAATAGAAACAGTTTTATATAGTTTATTTATCCAATCAGATCCTAAAGCGTGATGTGAACCTAACAAAAGTGAAATACACATTAAGCACAGAAGTCATGTCATTGAGTACTGAAATACAAACACCTTTGGTGGGGACTATGGTAGCTTTTAAATGGCACGAAACAACACAGTAGTTAGTTTGGGACTAGAAGCAGATATCTTATCTAACTAAGCCCTGGAGAATCTGGGCAGGCAGAATGTAATTACCAAAGTTAAAATTTGAACAGAGCATGTGGGTTAACAGCTCTATTCCTATGAAAAATGCTACAGGGACCTTTAATGGCCATACATTCCCCAGCAGTGCAGATGGAACAGAGATTCCCCAGCCAGGGTGATGTTTGGCATGGGGGAGTCTCCAGCATGTGTAGCTACACAGTAGCTGGCTTCTGCACCTTTTGACCCACAGCATTTGGAACAGGGGCCATATCAGAGTTTGGGGTGCAGTGACCAGGGTGTGATATACTCTGACTATTCCTAGCTGGTGCATGGACCCTTGTGGATGATAGTTAGCTGGTGCAAGTTAGAACTGTCCCCAGGCTGGGAATGTGGGAAATGTAACTGGCTACTTGACATTTCCACCCCCCCTTTGTTTTGCTTAGGAGAAAACTGATTGCAGCAACAAATCTGTCCTTCTAGCTTATTCGGCAGTCTGTATTAAAAGCAGTGGTCTCTAACATGCTGGGCCTGCCGTGGTTCAGTTTTAAGTTGGTGGCAGGAGGATTGACTACCATAGCTCTACAGCACTTACTTATTTCTGGAGGGCTCTGAGCTCTGACTTATCCAAACCTTGGATAATCTTCTGTTAAACATAAACAACTTATATTATTCTCAAATCCTTCACTAATTATTTTAAGTGATCTGTCTGACTTTTGGTTACTGCCAACCTGTGTCTGATTCAATCAGAGATCTAGAGGTGAAAGGCTCTGTATTTGACTATGTCTACAGGTATAGCAATATGTAGAGTACAGGCTCTACACATGTAGCTACACGCTGCAGTGGAAGGCAAGCAGCGTCCACACTTGTCACTGCGGTGTGTAACTATGTGCGGCAATGAAAGGCTCTGGCAGCCAGGAAGCAGCGCCAGGGAAAGGCTCTGGTGGGGATGGGGCAGTAGGAGATCACACTGCTAAAAATATCTGTGTAGACGGAAATGCTGCTTGGGCGTGTAAGAGCATCCCTGGGATTTCAGGGGCGTGAGGCACTCTACTCACCTAAGCCATGCCTTGCCATCTACACTTTTGTTTATACCTGTGCTAGCTGGGGTGCAGTGTCTCCTTTGCACACTGCCGTAAGTGTACATGTACCTTTTCTTAAACTAGCCCCTATGCTATCCTGCCCATGAACATTGCAGTTTAGGTGCTTTTTCCTATCTCATTAAAAAGTTTTAAGTCATTGACAATACAGATATGCATAATGTTGGTTTTAGATTGCAGAATTACAAACCACAAAAAGAACGCTGGGTCCCTTAATATATTAAAAGTTACACATTCAACAAGTGTAGATACTTATTCCTTTCCTAGAGACTCTCAGTATCAGACTTCAGTTAAATCAGTAGTTCCCAAACTGGGGTTTGTGAACCCCTGGGGGTTCACTAAATGTTACAGGGGGTTCTCGGGAAAACATTCTCTAATGGCGGACAGAGCCGTTCTTAGGGCAGCCCAGAGTCCTGGGGACTTTTAAGAGCTATGCAGATCAAAGCAAGCACACCCATCACACTGAGGAGATTTAAACTTCAAGACTCCTTATAAGAAATGGAAAGGAAGATGGATATTTTTTTCTGTTTTTAAAATTAAATAGTCTGCTAGTGTTTTTTTTTATTTTTAATTATTATGAAGAACAAGTTTAAACTTTGTTGTAATGTGCGTTGTTTGCCTAGACTACTCAAGACCCGAATGCTTGTGTAGGAACACTTTATTTGAGTTGGTTACATCTTTCATGCTGTTTCATATCTGATACTCCTTGGTGAAACGTAGGAGTCTTGTCTTATAACAGGCTTAATCAAAGTGATACAAGCTACAAAAGTGAGATCTTGGAAGAGTGTTGCCATTTTCATAATGTAATAAATTAATACTGTAATTATGAATAATAATAAATAGTGTGTAATAAGCATGTAATAAAAAAACAAATTTTATATTTCCAAGATCACTGCTGTTATAATTTATGCTTGGGTAAGGGAGAAATTCCCTGGAAATATTTATTTTTAGGAGGGGGTTTGTGAGATTTAACATTTTAGTGAAAGGGGTTTGCAGGTTGTTAAAGTTTGGGAACTACTGTGTTAAATGAACAGTTTAATTTAACATCTTTGGTACAAATGCTAAGAAAATCATAGCAGGCTTGGAACAGGAACAACCAGAATGGGAGTAGCATAGATATAGGCAGGGTTTAAGGTGTGTCTAATATTCCAGAAGTCCTCAGGGAGTTCCCTGGACTCATCGGCGACACTGCATGAGATTTGTCTGATCTCATCCATTCCAAAACATTTCCTAATGAGTGTTCAGTAATATGAAATCTGCTATGAAGTGGGAAACATTAAATATAATGAATAGAACTGCTGAACAAAATTATTCATGACTCTGTAGTTAAAATTCTTGCTCTTCATTATACAGAATGTAATAAATTGCAAGAATTAACAAATGGTACTGGTATACATACTAGTCAGAAAGGAGCATGAAATAGGGTACTTAACTCATTCTAGAGTATGTCTGGATTCTGAGGTCACAGCTACAAGTCTATACTTTCCTGATTCTTTGTTTGAGTCTTTTCTTAATAATATTAGTGCCTAAATATTTTGATTATGTTCAGTAGTAATATACAGATTTACCAGAAGTTTACATTTTTAAACCTATTTTTCTGCCACAGAATTCTACTTATGCATTATTATTCCAGAAGGTGGCAGTAGCTTGAAAAAAGTTATTGAAAGTGAAGCCTGAGCTTGCACATTTAATGCATTTTGGTCCTGTGACCCTGGCAAACATGAATTTTAAGCATCTTTTAAAAAAATCTTAATTGGAAAATTTTTTGACAGTGTTCTAAATTTTCATTTTCTACTACATGCAGTTTCAGCTTGTAATAGATTTTGAATTCTGTGCAAAATACAAAAGTGTTCCTAATAAGTATTTTCCATTCTGTGTAAATTACAAGTACAATTTTACATGTTATTAGTTTAACTACTTCAAGGAAAAATATGATTACGTGAAGGAAAAGGAAGAATATATACAGGTAAGGGTAAACATGCAGTACCATGTCTATAACACCCAGAGACACTGAGGTATATTTATAAACTTATTTCTAATTAATTATTTAACTTTCATTATTGGAAGTAAGTTTCACCCTGGAAGAAAGTACACTTTCTTGATTTCTGTGTCTGACTTTGTATAATCTTAATAAATTAGGATATTTTCATACATAATAAAAAGCATTTAAGGTATGAATCCTTGAAATAACTCCATATTTAATCAAAATGATTATAAAAATAAATTTACACTATAGAATTGTGACTCACAAGAAAAAACTGAGAGAAATTGAAGGACTTATTCCCTATGTTGGATCTCTTGAATTGTTTGGAGGAAAGATGGATCAACTATTACAAAATAATTAAAAACAAATAATTGATTTAACTTTTTATAATAGTATTTATATTTGCTGCAGTATTCAATCTGCTTTTTTGTACATTTGTCATGCTCTCCTTTATTGCTTATGAAAGAATAACTGTACTGTCAGCAAGTCTGTTCACCTGTAATTAAAATAAGTAACATGATTCATAACCAATAATTGGAATTTTCCAAATTTATTGCCTTTGCAGATCCACATCATAGAAGTTTTGTGCTATGTCTTGTGAGCAATGGAACCATTGATAGTTATAAAGTTGTTAGAAGCTGTGTCTGTCTAAGATCTGAAAGTGCAAGAACCAGGAAACGCTAAATGCAGTCTTTATAGCAGTTCTCAGTTCTTCTCTACCTTCAAATATTCACCGAAGGCCTTCAAAAATAGAGTAAGGAAGAATCCTCACTGTGGATCTGCAGAAACAGTACAGCTGAAACCCCATTTACTGTTGGGTAATCTTTCTTTCTTCATCCTGAATTGCCTCTGCAGATCCACACAATAGGAGATTATCTAGAAGTATCATAGTCCAGGAGGTGGGTTGAGGAGCGCTTAATTAAAACAGATATTAAAGGATTAGCTTCAGAAACCAAGAATCTGATCTAGCTCTAGAATTGAGAGTAATATTTCATTAAAGTAGGAATTGAACTCCAAGTCTCAAGTACAGGGCAGCCTTATTTCAAGAATGTAGAGATTTTTCATAGAAGTAGTAGCTGATTATAATAATAAATCTCCTAGAATTTAATTTCAACCCATCCAGTACAGGTACACCATCAATGATCCATTTTAATAAAAGTTTATGTTGAAGGGCTTTTCCTTGGGATTTCTCCCCTTATTCTGTAAAGAGTTGGGAAAAGTTTTGTTCTTTCCAAATACACCGCTACCTTGATATAACGCAACCCGATATAACACGAATTCGGATACAACGTGGTAAAGCAGCGCTCTGGGGGGGTGGGCGGGACTGCGCACGCCGGTGGATCAAAGCAAGTTCAATATAACACGGTTTCACTTATAATACGGTAAGATTTTTTTGGCTCCCGAGGACAGCGTTATATCGAGGTAGAGGTGTAGTAACTATTAACTGTCCAATCCTGCAGACGCTTATGCACAGACTTAACTGTAAGCACATGAATAATTCCATTGGAGTTGATATGAACTACTGATTTAAAGTTAAGCATGTTCAGAGCGTTTGCAGGATCAGGGTCTGAGTGTTCTTATAGATTGCAATCTGTGCAATCTTGCTTTACCTTGAAGATCATGAGGCTTAGGGAAAAACATGGGAGTCAAAAATAGGACCATCACCTTCTGAATAGGGACAATAGTCTACTGAGGTTTTGTATTATAGAATTGTACAATATTTTGAGACATTTAAAGAGGCTTCATGTACAATGTGGTAATGGGAGTCATGAACATACATAAATCCCTAGGATGCTAAGGGAAATCTGAGTGGTACCCTTGGAGCTGAAGAAAGCCTAAGTTGCAGCACCTTGTAATGGAAGTGATCAAGAATTTCAAACTGTAAACCACCACTCAGAAAAGAACTCTACTTCCACATGCATGTCTAAATCCTTCAGCATTTCAATCTATAATGTTTCTACAATGTACTTCTAAAATTTGTTCATATTATTTATTGACTGTAAATAATTTCCCAAGTGAAGCCTCTGAAAAGGCCCTTTCACTTACTGTGAATTTTGTATAACTTTCAGGAAGAATCTTGGTGAAAGCATCCTTTACCTCTGGGTGGAGAAGATACGAGAAGTTCTGATAGAAAAATCTCAGTCATCTGATGCAGGTAATGTAGAAAATATGTGGTGTTTTCGGTTTACTCTTGTTTCAATTTTAAAGTAAGATTCTTCTTCGAGCACTTGCTCATGTCGATTCCATTCTAGATGTGTGCGCGTCCACGTGCACCCATTGTTGGAATTTTTTGCCGTAGTGATATCCATAGGGCTGGGTCTGATGCTCTCGAGGCCCACGTCATGCCGGTACATGAGGCGCTACCGGACCTGTGCCCTCCATTCCTTCTTACTGCCCGTGACGGTTGGTCGGAGCGCCTGTCCTCTTGCATCTGCGTCTTATGTCTGCAACTGTGCATCATTGTTCCTAATTGTATATAGTTCCACTCTTTTTTTCATTAAAAATCTAGTATTAATTTTCAGTAGCCCACAATAAACTGAAAAGTGAAATTTTTGAATATTTGGGTGTAAGAACTAAAAAGGCAACTGGATGTCTGTAAGAATAAATAATGTAGGAATAAATAATGAGATATTAAGGCTTTAATGACTCCAAATAATGTAGGAATAAATAATGAGATATTAAGGCTTTAATGACTCCAAGAGTGTTGGCAACAGCCTCTGGTCATTACTTACTCTAATATGACAACATTTTTTTTGGCTTTTTAAAAAACGTTAGTTGGCTAAGTCAATTTTCTTCTCAACGGGTTACCATGTTATAAAACCTAACACCAGTGAAAATAGCTTAGTTAGGAGAAACACATTCTAACAGAGTTAAGAGATTAATTCTAATCAGGGGCTGCTTCCAATCCGTGCCCCTGGAGCCACTCAGCTCAACCACAGTGGGACCTGTTCTATATCCGCTTTCTGACCCCCAGAGCCCCCAGCCTGGTCCCCTGCACCCCAAGCCCATCCCAGCCTCTGCCTGGCTCTTCATACTTGCACCATGTACCCTCAACTCGCCTCCCCACACTCCACTCCCACAGGTTATCCCAGCATGCATCTTCTGCCTGGCCTCCTGCACTTCACACCACCAGCCCACACCCCCAAATACCCTCTGCCTCTTCCAGATCATACTCCCTGTCTGGTTCCCTGCACCACCAGTCCTCCCTACACAACTTTCCAGATGAGCTTCTCACTGGTGACCATAGTGCAAACCCAAGGTAGCAACCAGGGCAGGGGCTGCGGACTGCCAAGCAGCAGGGCCCATGGGGGCTGGCTTCGGAGTGGCATGTGCATTGGGACGCTAACGTGAAGGCCCAGCAGCATTCGTGGTGCCTCCATTAGCAGCTCCAAGCGGTGCCTGAATCACAGCCATGATCGTACCATGCTGGGAGCAGGAAGTGGCTGTGGAGAGGGCAGGAGTGCTTCTCTGACAGCCTGCCTGGGTGCCACTTCCTGGTCCTCAGAGCCCCTGGGAGCATTTTTCTCGGAAGCCCAGGTAGGGGCTGCTTCATAGAATCATAGAATCATAGAATATCAGAGTTGGAAGGGACCTCAAGAGGTCATCTAGTCCAACCCCCTGCTCAAAGCAGGACCAATTCCCAGCTAAATCATCCCAGCCAGGGCTTTGTCAAGCCGGGCCTTAAAAACCTCCAAGGAAGGAGACTCCACCACCTCCCTAGGTAACGCATTCCAGTGTTTCACCACCCTCCTAGTGAAATAGTTTTTCCTGATATCCAACCTGGACCTCCCCCACTGCAACTTGAGACCATTGCTCCTTGTTCTGTCATCTGCCACCACTGAGAACAGCCGAGCTCCATCATCTTTGGAACCCCCCTTCAGGTAGTTGAAGGCTGCTATCAAATCCCCCCTCATTCTTCTCTTCTGGAGACTAAACAATCCCAGTTCTCTCAGCCTCTCCTCATAAGTCATGTGCTCCAGACCCCTAATCATTTTTGTTGCCCTCCGCTGGACTCTTTCCAATTTTTCCACATCCTTCTTGTAGTGTGGGGCCCAAAACTGGACACAGTATTCCAGATGAGGCCTCACCAATGTCGAATAAAGGGGAACAATCACGTTCCTCGATCTGCTGGCAATGCCCCTACTTATACAGCCCAAAATGCCGTTAGCCTTCTTGGCAACAAGAGCACACTGTTGACTCATATCCAGCTTCTCGTCCACTGTGACCCCTAGGTCCTTTTCAGCAGAACTGCTACCTAGCCATTCGGTCCCTAGTCTGTAGCAGTGCATGGGATTCTTCTGTCCTAAGTGCAGGACTCTGCACTTGTCCTTGTTGAACCTCATCAGGTTTTTTTCTGCCCAATCCTCTAATTTGTCTAGGTCCCTCTGTATCCGATCCCTACCCTCTAGTGTATCTACCACGCCTCCTAGTTTAGTGTCATCTGCAAACTTGCTGAGAGTGCAGTCCACACCATCCTCCAGATCATTAATAAAGATATTAAACAAAACCGGCCCCAGGACCGACCCTTGGGGCACTCCACTTGAAACCGGCTGCCAACTAGACATGGAGCCATTGATCACTACCCGCTGAGCCCGACGATCTAGCCAGCTTTCTATCCACCTTACAGTCCATTCATCCAGCCCATACTTCTTTAACTTGGTGGCAAGAATACTGTGGGAGACCGTATCAAAAGCTTTGCTAAAGTCAAGAAATAACACATCCACTGCTTTCCCCTCATCCACAGAGCCAGTTATCTCATCATAGAAGGCAATTAGGTTAGTCAGGCACGACTTCCCCTTCGTGAATCCATGCTGACTGTTCCTGATCACTTTCCTCTCCTCTAAATGTTTCATAATTGATTCCTTGAGGACCTGCTCCATGATTTTTCCAGGGACTGAGGTGAGGCTGACTGGCCTGTAGTTCCCCGGATCCTCCTTCTTCCCTTTTTTAAAGATGGGCACTACATTAGCCTTTTTCCAGTCATCTGGGACCTCCCCCGATCGCCATGAGTTTTCAAAAATAATGGCTAATGGCTCTGCAATCTCACCCGCCAACTCTTTTAGCACCCTCGGATGCAGCGCATCCGGCCCCATGGACTTGTGCACGTCCAGTTTTTCTAAATAGTCCTGAACCACTTCTTTCTCCACAGAGGGTTGGTCACCTTCTCCCCATGCTGTACTGCCCAGTGCAGCAATCTGGGAGCTGACCTTGTGCGTGAAGACAGAGGCAAAAAAATCATTGAGTACATTAGCTTTTTCCACATCCTCTGTCACTAGGTTGCCTCCCTCATTCAGTAAGGGGCCCACACTTTCCTTGATTTTCTTCTTGTTGCTAACATACCTGAAGAAACCCTTCTTGTTACTCTTAACATCTCTTGCTAACTGCAACTCCAAGTGTGATTTGGCCTTCCTGATTTCACTCCTGCACGCCTGAGCAATATTTTTATACTCCTCCCTGGTCATTTGTCCAATCTTCCACTTCTTATAAGCCTCTTTTTTGCATTTAAGATTAGCAAGGATTTCACTGTTTAGCCAAGCTGGTCGCCTGCCATATTTACTATTCTTTCTACACATCGGGATGGTTTGTTCCTGCAACCTCAATAAGGATTCTTTAAAATACAGCCAGCTCTCCTGGACCCCTTTGCCCTTCATGTTATTCTCCCAGGGGATCCTGCCCATCTGTTCCCTGAGGGAGTCAAAGTCTGCTTTTCTGAAGTCCAGGGTCCGTATTCTGCTGCTCTCCTTTCTTCCTTGTGTCAGGATCCTGAACTCGACCATCTCATGGTCACTGCCTCCCAGGTTCCCATCCACTTTTGCTTCCCCTACTAGTTCTTCCCTGTTTGTGAGCAGCAGGTCAAGAAAAGCTTTGCCCCTAGTTGGTTCCTCCAGCACTTGCACCAGGAAATTGTCCCCTACACTTTCCAAAAATTTCCTGGATTGCCTGTGCACCGCTGTATTGCTCTCCCAGCAGATATCAGGGTGATTAAAGTCTCCCATGAGAACCAGGGCCTGTGATCTAGCAATTTCTGCTAGTTGCCAGAAGAAAGCCTCGTCCACCTCATCCCCCTGGTCTGGTGGTCTATAGCAGACTCCAACCACAACATCACCCTTGTTGCTCCCACTTCTCAACTTTATCCAGAGACTCTCAGGTTTTTCTGCAGTATCATACCGGAGCTCTGAGCAGTCATACTCCTCTCTTACATACAACGCAACTCCCCCACCTTTTCTGCCCTGCCTGTCCTTCCTGAACAGTTTATATCCATCCATGACAGTACTCCAGTCATGTGAGTTGTCCCACCAAGTCTCTGTTATTCCAATCACATCATAGTTCCCTGACTGTGCCAGGACTTCCAGTTCTCCCTGCTTGTTTCCCAGGCTTCTTGCATTTGTGTATAGGCACTTAAGATAACTCAATGATCGTCCCTCTTTCTCAGCATGAGACAGGAGTCCTCCCCTCTTGCGCTCTCCTGCTTGTGCTTCCTCCCAGGATCCCATTTCCCCACTTACCTCAGGGCTTTGGTCTCCTTCCCCCGGTGAACCTAGTTTAAAGCCCTCCTCACTAGGTTAGCCAGCCTGCTGGCGAAGATGCTCTTCCCTCTCTTCGTTAGGTGGAGCCCATCTCTGCCTAGCACTCCTTCTTCTTGGAACACCATCCCATGGTCGAAGAATCCAAAGCCTTCTCTCCGACACCACCTGCGTAGCCATTCGTTGACTTCCACGATTCGACAGTCTCTACCCCGGCCTTTTCCTTGCACAGGGAGGATGGATGAGAACACCACTTGCGCCTCAAACTCCTTTATCCTTCTTCCCAGAGCCACGTAGTCTGCAGTGATCCGCTCAAGGTCATTCTTGGCAGTATCATTGGTGCCCACGTGGAGAAGCAGGAAGGGGTAGCGATCCGAGGGCTTGATGAGTCTCGGCAGTCTCTCCGTCACATTGTGTATCCTAGCTCCTGGCAAGCAGCAGACCTCTCGGTTTTCCCGGTCAGGGCGGCAGATAGATGACTCAGTCCCCCTGAGGAGGGAGTCCCCGACCACCACCACCCTCCTCCTCCTCTTGGGAGTGGTGGTCGTGGAACCCCCATCCCTAGGACAGTGCATCTTTTGCCTTCCAATCGGTGGAGTCTCCTTCTGCTCCCTTCCCTCAGATGGGCCATCTAGTCCACTCTCCGCATTAGCACCTGTAGAGAGAACATGGAAACGATTCCTCACCTGTATCTCCATTGCTGGTGCATGGACGCTCCTCTTTCTTCTTCTGGAGGTCACATGCTGCCAAACCTCCTCACAATCCTTCTGTCCCTGCTGCGCCTGCTCTGAATCTTCAGAACATTGTGGCCGTAGAAGCATCTCCTGACGTCTGTCCAGGAAATCTTCATTTTCCCTTATGCAACGCAGAGTCGATACTTGTTTCTCCAGCCCTCGAACCTTCTCCTCCAGTATGGAGACCAGCTTGCACTTTGTACAGACAAAGTCGCTTCTGTCCTGCGGAAGAAAGACAAACATGGCACAACCTGTGCAGGTTACAACAGCTGATCGCTCACCTTCCATATCACCGTCCTCTTAGGAGCTTCCTCAACTGTTGCAGGAACTACTCGGAGAAACCTGCAGATGAAAGCCTCAGTGCGCTCTCCCCAAGCAAACTCCCAGGCAAACTCCCGCTGTTAGCCTCTGCTGTTCGCCGCTCAGCTGGTTCGCTGCTGACTGCCCTTATATACCAGTCAGGCCCACTCAAGGCCCAGCTCCTCTCGGACAGCTCCCAGGCAAACTCCCGCTGTTAGCCTCTGCTGTTCCTGCTCCTTGGAGCCCCAGCTGGTTGGCAGCTGCCAAGTCAGCCTGTAGGTAGAATATGGTGTAAGTACAACGATCCCTAAGGTAGAGCAGCTTCTGCTGGTTGGGCCCCCATAACCTTATGGGCCTTGCTATGACAGCACTTCTCACACCATTGTAGCTATGCTACTGTGGAAACTGGCACTGCCACCAACCATAAGAGACTCTATCTTTCAAGTGAATAAAAAACTTCAATCTCCAACACTGTCAGTGTAGCATGTTTCACCAACATGGAACTTAAACGTGACCAGAAAGGAATTGGGAATAGTAAAAACTGAGGGATTGTATTACCCCATACCAGTTAGAGTTGGGCATCAGGTTCAGATCTTTCCTACAATGCTCAACAAATCACCTGAGCTGGAGGGAACAGTCACTAACACTAACAGTCACTAGGTCTAAAAAGCTTAATCTTTATACTTAAAAATAGAGTAGACAAAATACTAAAAGTGCACTGTAGGGAACAATCCTACTTTAGCAGGGGGGATAGGTTTAATAACCTACCAGGACATTTTCATCTCATTTCTGATTCTGTGAGTAAGTCAGTCTTCACACTTTCTTGACCAAAGCATATAATTTTTGCCAAATTATGTGGACTGTTTTTGTGGTATGGAACCCTGTTTAATGTGGATCACACTTGGATGTCTAAACTTCAGTTTTCATTCTGATCTTACTATTAATTTAACAACAATAACATTTTAATCTTTTGATCTAAATAGTAGACAATGATTTTCTTCAGTTTTTTAAAACCAATATTAAAACAGACCATGTTTTATAATCTATTGCATATGTCTACCATACTGCCAGTATTACAATAATACTTTTTAGCAAGATTGCAATCACAAATATTGCGCTAAAAATGCCAGTTGTAATTTAATTAATGTTATTGTCAAATACATTTAATAGTTTAATCACAGTCATAAAACTGATTCATACTGTTGGTTTTAGAGACTTTTGAGCAAAGTGATTGGAGTTTATACTTTGCGCCAGACAACCCTGATAAAATTTGTTACAAATTCTATTTGTCTACACCAGCAGGACCAAACATTGAGAAAATTACTGAAGAGATTGATGAAGATAATGAAGATGATTATTCCCTTGAGTATCAACCAGTTCAAGAAGATACAATTAAAACACTGAATTTTGTTATATCTGAAAGCCAAGAAGGTAAAAGAATCTCTGCTAATTTTGATGTAAAAATTTAGAAGAGAAAACCTTTATATTTCTACTTTTTATTACCATCCTTTGTATTTTATCAAATAATTATGCAATATTTGGTTTTAAAAAAGTATTTTGTTTCCCTAGCCTATAGACTGTATAGTAACTATAAAACATCCTTTTTTGTGGTGTGTGAGATATTGTCATTTCAGCTTTTTCTGAGTTGTTCTTTAGAATTTGGAAGTATGCCTTATTTCCTAGCTAGCTAAATATACTGTTAGGAAGTTGTAGACATATTTCTCTCCAAAATAAAAATGTAAATAAAGAGGTCTTAATTTTAAATCGGTAGATGAAGAACTGCCACCAATTAATCATGGGAACCCAATCTCGGACCGAAGGAGTACTTTTCAGGCACATCTGGCTCCTGTAGTGAGCCCCAAACAGGTTAGTAAAGCTTGTAAGACAGATTTGTATCCTACAGTTTTGTGCCTGATTAAATACCACTGATGTACTTGGAACTATCTGAATGCATCTCTATTTTGTGAAATGTATGCTAATACTGTTCTGATAAGAACTAGTCATTATCATTCACTATTTGCTGAATCTATTCCCTGTGATACTTCCCATTAATGCAGTTGTCCCATCTCACTGTTGAAGAAGGTAAGTATTATTATCACTTGCTTTCAAGTGGACTAGGCATGGGATTGGGAGTGAGGAGATTTGGTTTCTAGTCCAGTGGCTCTCAAACTTTTTTTACTGGTGACCCCTTTCACATCGCAAGGCTCTGAGTGCGACCCCCCTCTTATAAATTAAAAATACTTTTTTATATATTTAACACCATTATGAATGTTGGAGGCAAAGCAGGGTTTGGGGTGGAGATTGACAGCTCGTGACCCCCCACGTAATAACCTCATGACCCCAAGGAGTCCTGACCCCCAGTTTGAGAACCCCTGTTCTAGTCTAGTTGTGACATAGTGTAACCTTGGGCAAATCAGTTAAAGTGTGTTTCTGCTCTGAAAAGGGACTGTATACACATTAAATTCCTAGCTCGTCTGTAATCTTTTTGTATTCTTAGTCACATTTTCTCGTTTTAGTGATGCAAATAATAATTATTTTTCAGTCTCTTTGGTACTATGTAGCCAATACAACTATGGCAAAGTGATCTGGAGGCTTGTGCATCATTAACAAAATTGTTTGTGTCTATTATACCTGAACAAAAACAGAAAACAAGAGTAATGGGTGCAATTTAGCCTGTTCTGTAGCATTATCTTTTCTGCTCTTCTTTGGCTGTTCATAAGGGGATTAGTTGTTTAAAATGCACAACACTTTTGTGGTTGGCATTTACGTTTTTGACAGCTGCTACAAAGAGGGGAATGATTGTTAGGGCATTAGCCAAGGACTTGAGAGTTCAAATCCCTGCTCCACCACAATAAGTTTGTGTGATCTTGGGCAAATCACTTAGTCAATGTTTCTGTTTCCCACCTGTAAAATGGGGCTAATAGTACTTCCCTACCTCTCAGGCATGTTGAGCATAAAATGCATTAAAGATTGTGAAGTGCTCAGATTCTGTGGCAACGGGGGCCATATGAGTACTTAAGATATATAGAACAAACCTGTTGGAGGTAATAGAGTTGCATGGTTGTCATGGCGGGCATAATGTGAGCTACAGAATCTTTGTCACTTGACATATACATATTATTTTGACTATGGTGTCTAGAGGGGCATTAAAATTCAATCCCTCTGGATAATATGGCTTCAGGAAAGGAGGGAATCAGTACCACCAATGTTATTTCCTCTTCTTGCTTTAGGATACTTGCACCTATTGGTCACAGTTCTTAAGCTATGCATAGCACAGATACTGATTACAGGAAGCCCATAACCAGTGGGTATGTGCTTCCTAAAGCATATATTTGTGATGTGCACTGGAATATCGCCACAGAGATGTACTCATCTGAACAGGTTTTTAAAGCTACCTGTGCAGAAAATTAAATAATTCTTCTCCTTTCCTCCCTTCATTCCTCCTCTCGAAATACTTAGGAAATTTCAGACAGACAGGGTTTTGATTGGGCAAAGTTAAAGTGATGGTATGTGTGGTTAAAACTGGGATCATAACAAAAACTAGCTTCATCAGTAACTATGGAGGGAGTAGCATCTATTCACAACACTTTGCCTACTTCATAATATTAATTAATATTTGTAATGCACTATAAAATGTAAAGTGCTATGTAACTTCTAATTATTGTTCAGTATTTAACATTTTTTTAACAGTTTCAATTAACCTTTAATATGGTTTTAAATAATATTACCGGTACTTTTAATTGGTATAGTAATTATTATTTTAAAACTGAAAACAAAGGTAATGGCTGCAATTTAACATGTTTTGTAGCATTACTTTTTCTATTCTTCTTTTGCTGAAGGGATTAGGTGTTTAAAATCCACAAAGCTTCCATGGTTGGTATTTAAATTTTTGAAAGATGCTAAAAAGAGTTTACCTGGTGTTTGGAAGATAACTTTTGGTCTTTTTATGTTTTGAGTTTGCAAAGGGGCTTCCTTACCCTCCCTGGGGTCTACATTCATTGGGCATTATTTATTATTCTGACTTAATATTTTGTGTTAACTTATTCTTTTGAAATTTAAAAAACCAAAACATGCACATTGCATATATAGTCTATGCAACTGGATTGTTCGATCATTCTGGAAGTTATCTTTACTTGGCATCTTTTCCACAAATATACCTGAAAATATAAAATACTAATCCAGTTTGAAAGTGTTATCTCCCTTTGAGTATCCTCGTTTCCTCCACCAAATTCATAAATTCTTACTGGTGAGATGAAAAAGCAATAATGAATTCCCTAAGCCAGTTTGTGCTTACCTACAGGAGGAGGGCAAAAGGCCAGGAAAAGATGTGCTTACCCCTCCAGATTGTCAAATGATTGTACCTTCTACTGTGAGGAGTTTAGGACGAGTTTAGGGCTGAGTGTTTGGGCTCCTAATCTCGCAGATTCCAGTGGTTCACAGTGAAAGAGAACCCTCTTGCTGTGGTTTCAGAGGTGTCCACTTGGAGGGCGGGCTTCTCCCCATGGTTCTCCATTGGCTTCCATCCCAGCCCTGGCAGTATGTTTCTTTCAGGTCACATGCATCCATTGGTTGAGTCCCTCTGGAGTTGTTCAGTAGCAGTTACAGAGAAGCCAAGCTCTTAAGGAGTTAATGCTGTATTAACTCTCAATTGGATATCCACTTAGATATCTGCATGGTCAGCTAGGGATGATGCATCAGAAGACTGGTGCTGTTCCACCTCCTTTGGCCCCACCTCCAAAATAATGAGGAAGGAGGACCCTTCAGAGCTCCACTAGCGCTTTTGTGGGATCCTAGGGTGACGCCAGGTAAAAAAATGCCAAGCAGTGGCTACTTATCTCCCTGTATGTCCCAACTGAGAAAGCTACTGGGTTCCATTCCTTTGCCCACAGAAGTGTGGGGAACAATCTAGCCACTAGTGTGAAATCAGATTAAGCTGATTTAGTAAAATCACACTGAAAAATCTTCAGATCTGTTGTATGCTACTGAATATGCCTTTATAAGGGACAAATTGATTTAAATCTGTTATGAAAAAGATGTGTATGTATTTAACTCTATTGCAGAGTTAAAAAGTTGAGAAAGCAGAGGAGGGAAATATGTGTGAAAAAAACCCAACATTTTTAATGGAAATTCTTTAGAATTCATTATGAGAGGAGCATACAAAATTTGAAATAAACAGAACTTCAGGCCTCTAATTTTGTATCCTAGTAACGAGTATGGAAAATTAAATCATTTAGAAATATAAAACATTCCAGATGCATCTGTTTGAAATAACAGATGAGATCTGCCCAAATAATGGTCTAGAGATTAAAAATAAAAAATCCCCCACACTTCTATTCACAATCTGCTGTAAATAAAATTCATGGAGCATCCTGGAAAACTTGTACTAGAATTAACTGCACTCCCTCTCAGTTTGTATATATTGGATCACAGTTTAAAACTGTGCCATAACACGTTTGCAGAGATTCATCTGAATGGACGGAATGAAACTCTGTTATGTGTAATATCACCTAAAATAGTGCGTCATAGATTCTAAGGGGAGAAGGGACCATTATGATCATCTAGTATGACCTTCTGTATAACACAGGCCATAGAACTTCCCTAAAATAATTCCTAGAGCATACTTTTAGAAAAGCATCCAATTTTGGTTTAAAAATTGTCAGAGATGGAGAATCCACCACAACCTTTGGTAAATTGTTCCAATGGTTAACTACTCTTTCCATTACTCCCTTTCCAAAAATGTATGCCTCATGTCCAGTCTGAATTTGTCTAGCTTCAACTTCCAGCCATTGGATCGTGTTATACTTTTCTCTGTGAGATTGAAGAGCCCATTATTAAATATTTGTTCCCCATGTTAATACATTTAGACTGTAATCAAGTCACCCTTAACCTTCTCTTTATAAAGCTAAAGAAATCGAGCTCCTTGAGGCTATTGCTATAAGGCATGCTTTCTAATTCTTTAATCATTCTCATGGCTCTTCTCTGAACCCTCTCCAATTTATCAACATTCGTCTTGAATTGTGAGCATCTGAACTGGACACACTGTTCCAGCCCAGTCGCACCAGTGCCAAATACAGAGGTAAAATAACCTCTCTGCTTCTTGAGATTCCCCTGTTTATGCATCCCAATATCTCATTAGCTCTTTTGGCCAGAGCATCACATTGGGAGATTATGTTCAGCAGACTATCCACCATGACCCTCAAATCTTTTTCAATCGCTGCTTCCCAGGATAGAACCTCCCATCCTGTAAGTATAGCCTCCATTCTTTTTTCGTAGATATATACATTTACATTTAGTCCTATTAAAATGTATATTGTTTGCTTGTGACCTGTTTACCAAGCAATCCAGATTGTTCTGAATCAGTGACCTGTCTTCTTTGTTGTTTACCATTCCCCCAGGTTTTGTGTCATCTGCAAACTTTATCAGTAATAATTTTGTTCCTGGATATTAATAAAATTGTTAAGTGGTGTAGAATCAAGAACCAATCCCACTTGAAATGGACCCTCTTGATGACAATTCCCAATTTACAATTAGCCAGTTTTTAAGCCATTTACAGTGTGCCATGTGAATTTTATATTGTTCCAGTTTTTAATAAAAATGTTGTATGATATCAAGTCAAAAGCCCTACAGAAATCTGAGTATATTACATCAACACTGTTGCCTTTATTAACCAAACTTGTAACCTCATAAGAAAAAAAGATATTAAGTTAGTTTAACTGGACCTATTTTCCATAAACCCATGTCAATTTACATTAATTACATTACCCTCCTTTATTAATCAAGTCCTGTATCAGCTTCTCCATTATCTTGCCTAGGATTGATGTCAGGCTGACAGGCCTATAATTATCTGGGTCATCCTGTTTACCCTTTTAAAAAACTGTCACAACATTAGCTTTCTTTCAGTCTCCTGGAACATCCCCAGTAATCTGAGACATATTGAGAATCAACATTAACATTCCAGCAAGCTCCTCAGGCAGCTCTTTTAAAACTCTTGGATGCAAGTTATTTAGATTTGCTGATTTAAAAAATGTCTAATTTGTTCAATATCCTTCCAAGATACTAGTGGAATGGAAAGAGTGTTATCACTATATGATAAGACTATAATATCTTTTTTCCCCTCAGATATAGAACAGAAATGTTTACTGAACACTTCTGCCTTTTCTGCATTATTATTGATAGTTGTACCATTTCCATTTAGTAATGGACTAATACCAGTGTCAGGATTCTTTTTGTTCCCAATATATTTTTAAAACTCCTTCTTATTGTCCTTAACTCTGCTGGTCATATATTTCTTGTGTCCCTTGGCTTCCCTTATCAGTGTTCTACAATTTCTAACTTCTGATTTACATTCCTTGTGTCAACTTTCTTCCATTTGTTATATAGTATTTTTTTTGTTTTTTACAGCTGCTATCATCTCCCTGCTAACCGAGGCTGGTTTTTTAACCAGCACAGCCTTCTTCTTTGATTGTGGGATTCTGGTTTTTTGGGAGAACTAAAAAGGTGTTCTTAAATGATTCCCAATTATCATTCACATTTTTCTGATTAAATTGTTCCTCGCAGCTGATGTGCCACACAATTGTTTTGATCTTTGTGAAATTGGCCCTTTTGAAGTACCTAGTAGATATATTATTGTTCTGGTATTTATTCTGCTTGCACATTGTAAATGTGATGAAGTCATGATCATTTATATCTAAGATACCATTAATTTTTAGTTCTTCTTCGAGTTCTGTCCCTGTGGGTGCTCCACTCCAGCTGTCGGTGCACCCTGGTGCCGTTGATTGGAGATCTTCGGTAGCAGTGCCTGGTTGGGACACATGCGCCTAGCTGTTGTCTTGCGGTGGCGTTAGGGTCTGTCTTTGCGCGTGCGTCCTGCACCCCCTCAGTTCCTTCTCAACCGTCCTCGGCTGAAGTTGGGACTCGGGGCAGTGCTGAACCTCTTCCCCGGTCACTGAAGGAAACAAGTAGAAATAGTTACCGTAGCTAGAAATATCCCAGTTCTTTCCCTTCCTTTAGAATAGTTATTCATTGTTCGTTAGTTTAAAAATTAAACCCCCCCCCCAAAAAAACCCTCAACTCTTTTTTTTCTCTCACATTCATCTCCCACTGAGACCTTCCTCCCCAGGCAATCATCGCTTCATGATGACGGAGTCCCCTGGATTAAAAAAATGCAGCTCCTGCAATGAGTCTATGCCGTGGTCTGATGGACACTCACTGTGTGTGAAGTGTCTAGGCAAGACATATGTCCCCACAAAGTGTGTGCATTGTAATAGCCTGGAAACCAGGGCTCACCGCGACAGAGACCTATGGCTGAAAATGCTCCTTATGGAGAAATCCCTGCAGCCATCAGCAGAGACAGGCACAAGTAAACTCTTTCGCATGCTTCCCTGCCAGGTCGGAACCGACCAGGAGTGCGGCTTCACCCTCTCATGCAAAGAGGCAGGAAGCCCCAACCTCTCCACACAGAGACCTACAGAAACGAAAAAGGTCTCCGGTGAAGTCACTTCCCCCGGTGTTGACAGCACCAAAAACCGGCACAGCCGACTACCCCAGCACCTCAAACATGGCTCACACAGGGCACAGAAACAAGGATTTGACCTTCCACAGCGGTCAGCTTTCCTTGGCACCGACCCTGCCGGCACCACGAACGGACTCGGGACTGGCTGCGCGGTCCACCCTGGCGCTGACAAGACCATCGGCACCGAGACTGACAATAACCCCCGCTGCAGACGCACTACCGTCGGAGGGCACCTGATGGCTAAACAGAAATCGCTGTGGACGTCGGCTCACGCTCTGAGACCTGTGGCCCCAAAGCCTGACTCTCCTCTACTAGGCACCGAGCGCTCACTCTTTGATCAGCTGCACTCATTGACAGTGAGAATGACATGCCGCAGCAGGCAGAGTTTTCCCCACCTGTCTCTCCTCCCCCTCCGGAGCCATACCTATTTCAAGGCACGGCACTCCACAAGAATGAGTCTCAATTTCCCTGCTTTGTCCCCGGATGGGCAGGGCCCCACTTTTCATACCTTATGCAGTGGCCACATGGTCTGCCCATGATGCCAGTCCTTCTTGTGGACCCTCTACCAGACCTCAGACCCGCTCTGCATCTCTATCTCCAGCTCCATCTACATTTAGAGCTCCTGAGCCCCCCCCCCCAAAGAAGTGGGCTACGAACCTTTCCCTGAATCATCTGATCATAATTCTCCATCAGCTGCAGATGAAGCTCTCACGCCACCACCACCACAGAACGTGGATAATTTTAAGCAGTTCCAGGAACTTTTTAAGAGAATGGCAATCAGTCAGAACATTCCTTTAGAGCAATGGTTCTTAACCTGGGGTGCACGCACGCACCCTCTGGGGGTACAAGATGCCCTTTCCGGGGGTGCGAAACATGCCAAATTTTTTTAGAAGGCAAATCATCAAAAACTCAAATTAAGCACAGTCACGTAAGTACAACTACTTTGTTTCATCAAACCTATGTATTTATTAACATTATACATTTTTTAACGATTACTGCGTTAAATTTTAACTGCAAAATTAAAATAAATATATAATTATATCTCTTTCATTCTATAGTTATGATATATATAGGTTTAAAGAACTGACCTACTTCAACGATTTTTGATAAGAAGTGCGAGAACATATTTTTGAGAACCAAAGGGGTGCAGGCTGCAGTAAAAGTTAAGAACTGCTGCCTTAGAGGAAGTGCAGGCCCCAGTCGAGACCATATGATAATGGGAGGAACCGCAACAGACCTCCCAGGCGCAGACACAGCCAAGCGCAACTGACTACATCCCACACATCAGGAAACAAACAACAATTTTGAAGCCTGGGTCGGGGGTCAGAGTGACCATCCCTTGGCACCACCGCTTACTTGCCCTTTTGGCCACCGCCTCCAGTTTTTCCACCATGTCTGGCAACAGGTCAGACAGGACCGCTGGGCCTGGAAATAGTACAATTGGGCTACTCCATCCCTTTCACTTCATGCCCACCCACCCTTCCCCCTTCCCTGTCCCTCTTCAGGGACCCCTCTCAAAAAGCACGTACTGAGGTGACTCATTTTCTACAGCTTGGTGCAGTGTTACCTGTACTGCCACAACATCGGGGAAAAGGGTTTTACTCTCACTATTTTCTGACCCAGAAGAAAGATGGGGGATGGAGGCCTATACTAGACCTAAGCAGACTGAACAAATTTGTACGTGTACAGAAATTCAAGATGGTCACATTGGGCACAATAATACCTGCACTGGAACAAGGGGACTGGTTCTCAGCCCTCAACCTACAGGATGCCTATTTTCATATATCTATTCACCCAGCACAGATGCTTTCTGCGATTCACAGTAGGGCACAAACACTTCCAATACAGAGTGCTACCATTCGGACTCTCCATGGCACCGATAGTGTTCTTCAAGACTCTCGCAGTAGTGGTGGCCCACTTACGCAAACACGGAATTATACTTTTCCCCTACCTAGACGACTGCCTTATCAAAGGCCATTCATACAATGAGACATTAGAGGCCACTGGTTTTACCATCTCCCTCTTCCACAGTCTAGGCC
Organism: Trachemys scripta elegans; assembly: GCF_013100865.1. Taxonomy (NCBI): domain Eukaryota; kingdom Metazoa; phylum Chordata; order Testudines; family Emydidae; genus Trachemys; species Trachemys scripta. Next base: position 204,582,550 of record NC_048299.1, read on the forward strand.
TGCAAATAAACTTCCAAAAATCCACCCTGATACCCACACAGCAAATCGAGTTCATTGGGGCTCATCTGGACTCAATTTTGACCAGAGCCTCGCTCCCACGCACCAGATTCCTTGCCATCATACACCTCACACACACGTTATTTGTTTGCCCCAGACTAGAGGCAAGAACATGCCTGCAGCTTCTTGGTCACATGGCAGCCACCACCTTCATGGTCAAATATGCCAGACTACATATGAGGTGCCTTCAGGGTTGGCTCAGCTCCATATACAAACCCAGCAGGCACAGCCTCTGCATGATGCTGATTGCTCCAGCAAAGGTATTAGTCTCCCTGCAATGGTGGACAAAACTGGGAAATGTATGCATGGGCATCCCCTTCCATCAAAATTCCCCTGTGCTCATGCTCACGACAGACACTTCCCTGATAGGCTGGGGAGCGCACCTGGGAGCTCACACAACACAGGGCTGATGGTCCCTGTCATAGATGCATCTGCACATAAATCTTCTAGAGCTTAGAGCAGTCAGATATGCCTGCCTTCACTTTCTCCCTATCATAAGGAACAAATCTATTTGGGTCTTGACAGACAATATAGCATGCATGTTCTACGTCAACAGATGGGGGTGGGGGGAAGGAGGAGTGCGATAGCACTTCCTATGCACAGAAGCCATCCAACTATGGAATTGGTGCATACAACATCGCATAGAGATCACTGCTTTCCTATCTGCCTGGGTGTCAGAACACTACCGCCAACACACTCAGCACACACTTCTCACAAGAACACGAATGGGAATTGCACACCATGATACTGTGACAGCTCTTCTCCCACTGGGGCACCCCGTCGGTAGACCTGTTTGCCACATCACAAAACCGCAAATGCCATGTATTCTGCTCCAGAGTGGGACTTGGAACCGCGTCCCCCGGAGACGCATTCCTCATTCCGTGGAACAAGACACACGTACGCTTTTCCGGCCATCCCACTGATATGCAGAATCTTACGCAGGATCAAAGAGGACAAGGCCAGTGTCATACGTATTGCCCCAGCCTGGCCAAGACAAACGTAGTATCCTTACCTGCTGTACATGTCCATCCACCCTCCAAGAACTCTTCCCAACAGACTGGATCTGCTCTCCCAGGGCAACGGTCGGATTCTTCATCCGCAACTGCAGAAGCTCCATCTGACGGCATGGTTCCTTCATGGTTCCAAACACACAACCTAGCTTGTTCGGAGCAGGTCCAACATGTCGTCCTGCATAGTCGACGAGACTCCACTCGTAAGACTTACCTTCAAAAGTGAAAACGGTTCTCCATATGGTGCTTACACAGAAACTTGCCACACCATACCACGCTTCTCCCTGATATCTTGAACTACCTCTTACAACTAAAAAAAGACAGACTATCACTCAGCTCTATCAGAGTACACCTTGCGGCAGTTAATACCTTCCATGACATGCTGGATGGATTTTCAGTTTTCACCCACCCCACCATAAAAACGCTTCCTCACGGGCCTTCAAGACCTTTACCCTGAGATTCATCTACCTGCAGCTACCTGGAATCTGAACCTAGTTCTCCAGGGTCTTATGAAACCTCCCTTTGAACCACTGGCTACCTCCTCCAAACTACACATGTCCATGAAAGTAGCATTCTTGGTCGCCATAACATTGGCAAGAAGGGTATGGGAAATAAGCGCACTAATGACCTACCCTCTGTACACGATTTTCTTCAAAGACAAGATTACAATGCGACCCCACCCCAAATTTCTTCTCAAGGTGGCGTCCACCTTCCATCTCCATCACCCAATACACCTACCTGCATTCTACCCTAAACCTCATAAGAACCCACAGGAAGCGGCATTACATATTCTTGATGTCAGACATGTAATTGCCTTTTATTTAGACAGTACTAAGGCATTCCGTAAAATCTCCAAGACTATTTGTGTCCATTACCGAATGATCGAAGGGTGCTGCTATTTCCAAGCAATGACTCTCCAAGTGGATTTCTGAATGCATTAGGTCCTGCTACCAGACCCAGAATGTTCAACCCCCAGAGGGCATTAGAACACACTCTACTAGAGCGATGTCAACATCGGTTGCATTCCTGCAAAACGTATCTATTACCGACATATGCAAGGTGGCCACATGGGCATCAGACCACACATTCATCAAACATTATGCTATCACACAGGACAATATGGCAGACGCCATAGTAGGCCACACAGTACTGTCCACCGTTATCAACGACGCAACTCCAAAGTCCCATCAACCGTAGTGGGTACTGCTTCACATTCACCTGGAGTAGAACACCCACAGGGACAGCACTCAAAGAAGAAGAGAAGGTTACTCACCTTGCAGTAACTGAGGTTCTTTAAGATGTGTCCCCCTGTGGGTGCTCCACTACCCACCCTTCTTCCCTCTACTTTGGAGTATGAATCAGATGACTCTACGGTAGAGAAGGAATTGAAGGGGTGCGGGATGTGCATGCACCCTAACGATGCCACGAGACAACAGCTGGGCGCGTGCGTCCCACCCAGGCACTGCTACTGAAGATCCCGATCAACGGCTCCAGGATGCACTGACACCTGGAGTGGAGCACCCACAGTGACAGCTGGAGTGGAGCATCCACAGGGGGACACATCTCGAAGAACCTCAGTTACTGCAAGATGAGTAACCTTCTCTTCTGTGATCAGTTCCTATTTATCTGTTAGGGCAAGGTCTAATGTAGAATTCCCCTGTGTTGGTTGCAACACTTTTTGAGTTAGGAAATTCTCATCTATAATGTTTAGAAATTCCAAGGATGTTTTAATATTGGCAGCATAAGACCTCCAACATATGTCATTCACATCAAAGTCCTTCATGATCATGCTGCTTTTTTTCCTACACAGTGTAGATAGACACATAAGGAGTCAGTCATTCTGTCTCTAGTGTGATTTGGTGATCTGTAGCAGACACTAACTAGTACCCTGTCTTGTGCTTTATCTGTTAGGACATTGATCCAAATGCATTTAAGATCATTTTCTTCAGAGTTATCAGTGACTCGGAAACAGGTAATGCTATTTTTGACAGAATGCCACTCTCCCTTTCCTTTTGCTCACTCGATCCTTCCTAAATAGCTTAAAACCATTGATTTTAACATTCCAGTTGTGCAGATCATCCCACCAGGTTTCAGTAATATCAATGGGATTGAATTTATGTTCATAAATTAGCAATTTCAATTCCTCTGATTTATTACCCGGGCTCCTAGCATTGGAGTGTGAGCAATTCAAATGAATTTCTTCTCTTCATGTCCTTTGGTTCTTTGATTAATTTTGTTTTCAACATCTTGACTTTGTGATAACTGAGTGCTCCTATTTTCCCTCTTTTTACCCTCACCTTGTTATTGTTTACTATTTATCAAGTTCTCTAAAACTCTGCTAGGTGCCTGATGGACATATACAGAGTTAAGTTCTCTGCTTCTTGTAGCTTACAGTTTTAAATATATAAAAAATGCAACAAGTAGGATCAGTGGGGAATTAAAAACAATTTGCTTGCCAGGGATGCTTTCTTAAGCTCTCACAACTTTAATAATATTTTGCTTAAAGTAGTATTAATTATGCATTGTTTATTAAAACAGTGTCTTTAGCAAAGCTCTTTTCTTTGCTAGACCCAATTGATAAGGGCAGAACAATTGGAAGTTTGTTTAATTAGACACAGAAGAGGAATTAATATTGATTTACTAAATGATGTTTTAAAAAGTGCTATTTGTTAAAAACAGAGATAGCAACTTGTTAAGAGATTATTTTTCTGCATAGTAAAACAAGAACATTACGAAGTCATCAGTGCTATATATTTAAATAGGTCTATCCTTTTCAGTCTATCAGTTTCTTACAATGTGACCAGTATGCTCAATTGGAACAATAGTCAATGGGATAGCCTAGCTCCGCTATTCACATACTGTGTTATATGTGTTAAAAGAGAGAAATCTGCTTCCTCCACATTTACAAAAGCAATTTTAAATGCTTTCGACTCATAGAGTGAAGCTCTATGAATAAATAAAGCTCTGCTGAATGAACTGGTCATCACCTTTTAAAAAAACATTAGTACTGTTCCTCACGTTGTCCCCAGAATTCATCATAGAATTCAAGTAATCTGCTGACTTTGCAAAATTTATGCTTGTGCAACTTGTGTAATGTGCAACTCTAAAGACCATCCCATATGTTATGTGAGTGTTTCGCACGAACAGGGTGAACAACAGATGCATTGCATATTGATATAGGAGAGACATATCAGCAAATTCATTCTTAACTTCCAGAAGTAAACACCTTTAATGTTATAGAAATTATTGTATCTTCTTTACATCATGCTCTGTATAATCACCACTGCTTGCTTTAGGTAGTTACACCTGCATGTCAAGGGAGTATGCAGTAGACTGTATAGCGCTTAAATTCTAGGATGATGAGGGCTTTAGAAATGCTTATAGACCCGGATTTTGCAAGTTACATAAACAATAGTCCCATCTTGTGCTTAAAGTTAAACATATACTTAAGTACCTTGCTGAATCAGGGCAATCGAGAGGCTATAGGGATAGAAGTATCTGTTCTTCTATGTTGGATAGTTTACTTACTTTTTTTAAACACCAATTTCTTTTGATACAATAAAACAATTCAAGATTAATGTTAGATAATTGTTTATTTTAACATCTGTGTACAGATCCTTTACAAATGATGCCTACAAACCCTGTTGTTGTTTTTCAAGGTGAAAATGGTTCTTGCCAAATTGTATGAGAATAAGAAAATAGCGAGTGCTACCCACAACATATATGCATACAGGTGAGTGAAGAGTAAAGAATTTTCAGCCTCAGTAACTTTGACCCTAACTATACATTAAGAGTATTAAGTTTTGTTATGGATAAACATACTCATAGAACCCATGAAGATCACAGATATAAAATAAAAATCAGAAATTGTGTTATAGGGTCCTATAATCTTCTTACACTGCATTTGGATTCAAACAATGCCTAAGAGTGATCTACAAGTCAAAAGTGTACACATTGATTCCATATGGTCTGAAAATTACTGATCATTCTGAATCTACTCATACACCTTTGGAATGCTATTGGATGAAAACAGTCCTTCTAGCAGAATCCACTAATTCATCATGAAAATAGAAAGAAAAATAGATAGTAAACATTTTGGGACAGAAACCTCTTTTTTTGTTTTATGTATCTGTATGAGACCCACAGCCCTGACTGAAGTCCCAAGGCACTATTGCAATACAAATAATAAATAAGTATGGCACCGGGGAAATAGAGTGGGAAGAGAAATAAATATACATACACACACATGCACACTCGCACATACCACATATGTGGTGCTTCTGCTTTCTCCTGTTGATATCACTCGGCTGCGTGCGTGTGTTTCCTCTGTATGCTGCCCCAGCTCTGCGCAGATAGCTGACACAGCAGACCCGACGAGAACCCCCAATGACCACAGAGTCTAGTAAGGTACAAAGGCACCTAGGCCAGGTTTATTGCGATCTCGGACACAATTGCAGTTCCCCGTAGATTACTTAGTCTACCGGGCATACTACTAATAGATGCCTCTTGGCAAGGACCCGACTCAGTGGCGGGACTTTCCACTGCCCCCGTGGCCGGACAAAGACACCACCCCAGGGATACATTTTTATACACAGGTACAAACAAGTTACACATCACTCCTGACGTATTGAGGTGCAACCCCTCTACATAGCAAGGTGCCGCCTCTCACCTTGTACATGTTGGTTCGATCAAAACAACTCTATCCATCATTTTACCCTTTTGCCCCTGTCTTTGGGATGGGTCGGCCTGTTCCATGTTATCTGTGGAATGTTCCGGTATAGTGTATCTTGGTACCATGTTTAACTATGCGAGGTGAATATATATTTATGCAACATCAGCCCTTTTCTTGCCAGCTTCTGTGAGCAGGGCCTGCCTCTTGCTCACAGCTTAACTTTGCTTTATGTTAGCAAAGTCTTGACCATTACTTTAGTTTGGTTCAGGCCTCAGGCCTCATACTGGGCCTTCATTAGGGCCTTCACTTACTACACATGTGGACAAAGCATGGCGAAGAGGGACATAGAGGACAGTATATTTAAAAGCTACTCAGGAAATGTCTAAAATCAGTTTGTGTGGATGGTACTCAGACAACAATGTTTTATCTCAGCCACATTTCCATGGTCAAAATCCATTAGAGACACACTGCTTTGAAGATAATGTGCAATTACTGTATTGTACATATAAATAAAATATAAAGTAAAACATCCCATAAACTGTTTTCCTGGCCTACATTTAAATCTCTTCACTTCCATTTATTTTATTTTGATGATAAAATATTCTAGGCTGAATATTTGCATGTAGGGTTTTGGCTGAGGAAGGTTATTTCCAGTTTTCCAAAAAGACACTCCAGTGGATTTGTGTGTGTTTGTTAAACTGTGTGTGTGTGAGAGAAACACATATACACAAACATACATTTTATGTATACTACTTGCAAAAAAATGACATTAAAAGAACGATTTTTAAGGTTGCAAAGTCAAGCACTGAAAAATTAGGAAATACCAGAATTTAGGTTGCCTGTCTTCATAGCAGGGTCTGAATAGTGTGCAGTAAATAAGGCCTACCATCACACACTGAACAATGAGGATGAAACAAAATATTGAACAGCTAGTCATTGAGTACTGTCCATCCTGTGCACTGAATAAAACGGGTCCTGTGGAAATGATGTCATCTTTTTATTAAGAACTATATCATAATTCATATGCACCAGAGGGATGAATTAAGGTTGCACATTAAATTTCTGCTCATCCCTGGGCTGGAGTATGCCCAGTGTGAATGGAATCTTCAGAGGTTTTGCTGAGAAGGTCTAAGACTGAACTTGTGCAAATTGTGATTTTCTAATAGGCTTATATCTTGACCAAATTTGGGCATATTTTAATGAGGATGACAAAAAGTACGTCCTTGATGTAAAAGTCAGTCCTCTGCCAAATTTCAAATCCATTCTCCAAAACATGAGGACACTAGAGCTTCTCAAAAAAAAAAGGTTGCCAGAATTTTTGAATATGGGCAAAAAGTATTATTCCTTAGCCTCGTTCTTGGAAGCAGATGAAGCGTTTTGGCTGAAATTTTCCCCAAAAATTCAGCCAGAGGCAGACACCTGCCATGGAAACTTTCACCCAAATAGTAAAAATTTGGCAAAGTTATAAGTAACTGAAAATGGGGTCTTAATATAGGAAGTTTTGGGCAACCTTAATAATGAGAGCTACCAGCAGCCCTACCTATCATAAACTCATTTCACATAGGCTTCATATATGACTTGATCTCAGTCCAGATCCACATCACAAAAACCACCATCACTACAACTGATGCTAACAGTTATCCCTTGTTGGCAGTCGTAGCAAAGAAGCCAATGATCTGAAACACCATGCAAGAAAACTGACCTAGACAGTTATATCTATTGGTGGTACTACCAAAGAGCAAAATGGTAGGAAGAGGAGGTTTGAATACCACCCATGCTATATCTGTCTGTGAACAGAAGATTTCCGTTTTTACTATTGCCAATATGACACCTCTCTCCGTCACTAGCTACATACACTTTAAACAAAACCAAAAATATCTTATTTTTACTTCATATTCTTCACCTGATGACACAATTCTCTTTTCATGATTACATTGCTTCTATAATAACTGAGTGTGATGTTACAAACAAAGGTTATGAAATCAGTTTGGGTAACAAGTGGCATGATGCCAATTGTGTGGATAATTGTTTAGAACTAGACTGAGGCCATAGTCCTATCAATATAAATCACCTGTTCCAGGGTGTACAGCTCCTACAGTGCCTGATGTGCAAGCCTCTCATGCATGACTAAGGCAGCGATTATGTCATGGAAGTCACGGAATCTGTGGCAGCCTTGCAGCTCTCAGCTGCTGCTGACGGCTGGCCCCTCAGCAGCTCCTAGACGCTGGGCAGCAGGGGGACCCTGGAGCTCTAAGCCCCTGTGGGTGGTGGGGGTCCCCTGGAGTTTCCAGCCGCCAAGGGCGGCACAGGGAAGCCAGAGCTCCCACTTGCTGCAAGCAGTGGGGCTCCCCACAGCTGCCCAGCTCTGGTGGGCAGTGAGTGACCCCAGAGCTGCCCAACCATGGCGGGTGGTGGGAGCCCCCCTTCAGCTGCTCAGCCGCAGTGGGTGGCGAGGGGTCCCCCTGCATCTACTCATCCATGGTGTGCGGCGAGGGCCCCCTGGCCCATTTGGACCATCCTCCCTCCCCATTTTGTATCCGTGACAAAATCTGAGCATTACTCATGACACAACCTGCTCCAGAGCTGTTCCTGGATGCAGGGGAAGCCCCACAGAGCCAAAGAGTGGCCTGGGGAATCTGAGTTAAAACTCAGTCGTACTTTCACATTGACAGTGAAATCATGACTCCACTGATGTCAAAAATAGTTTTACTAGAGCTCTGGAGGCTATGTCTACACTTACAACGCAGCAGCAGCACTGCATCTGCACCACTGTAGTGCTTCAGTGTAGATACTCACTACTGCGACGGGAGGGGTTTGCCCATCACTGTAGTTAATCCACCTCTCTGAGAGCTGGTAGGTAGGTTGACAGAAGAATTCTTCTGTCGACCTAGTGCTGTCTACACCAAGGATTAGGTTGGCATAGCTACATCTGTACGTGGATTTTTCACACTGCTGAGAGATGTAGCTATGCCAATGTATGTTTTCCGTGTAGACCAGACTTGAGACTCCCTTTCTGATCTATAACTTCTACCTGCACTGTCATGTAACTCGGTTCAGCTAAACCTAGTTAGGCTCAGAACCTAAGGATTTGTTTAAACTAGAGTTTTTATCTCAGGCTAATTGGTTGCCTGTTAACCTGATGTGTTTAAGCTTTTGTAGAAACAAGGGTAGACACTCCCCAAATGTTTGTTCTGTGGTACAGATAAATGTTTGTGATGTACTCTAATGCTAGACTAAGGTAAACCACAAACGTTTGTGTTCTCAAAATAACATTTTGACATTCTGCAGGGGACCCATAAGAAAAAAGGTGTGTTTTTATTCTGTATTAGCTAACACTGGGTAATTAACACATGGAAAACTCTTAGCGTGGACAAGGCAGTTTGTAGTTCTCACATGTGTTTGCAGGTTGAGATAAACATTATGGTGGGGGGCCTAGGGTTTACCTCAACCGGCTAATGTGTGAAAATTACAACGGCCTTGTCCACACTAGAATTGTATCACATTAGTTGCTATTTGTTAGCTAACACATGGTAGAAACCCCACTGTTTTCACAGTAAAGACAAGATGTAAGTCTTAGGCTCCTTCTAGGTGCTAGGGGTGGGCATCTGAGAGCCAAGGCAGGGATCACGGGAGAGATAAGAGCTGGTTTGTTTGTATTATTTGATTTAGTGTTTAAAATCTGTTGAGCTGCATATAGAGAATGTGGCCACAGATTCTATTAGTTTGTTTTATTTTGATCACATTAAAAAAGTTGTAAATAAATTCAGAACTCTGGTGAGGGTTTTCTTTGCTTAGCTTGGGACTTCAGATGAGTTTCTGTCCATGTGAGTCCTAGTCCTATCAGACAGAACAGTCATCAAATGCTAATAACTCTCTACTGACCTGGATGACGTGAGCCAGTGTCCAAGAAGTGAAAAACTATGCTTTCCATTACCAACCTCCTGAGACATTCAATCCCTACAGATGGGGTCTTAAGAAACAGCAATCCTGTTTTCATGCAGATGTCCTTGGTAAACAAAGTTGTTGATTACACAGTGTTTATGAAAGTTTTCGAAGATATCAGTAATTCTGTATGTGATAGGTTCCCCCTGGAGTGCCACTTGGAACTAGGTACTACTGAGCCTGCCTGACCAACCAGCCTGGGCTTCCTTTTTCACTGTGGTGCTGTGATAAGTTTCCAAGCTCTTCAAGCTTGCTCTTTCAGCATACACACAGATAGGGACACACCCAGCTGCAGCTTCACACACACATGCCGAGATTAGCTCTGCATGAGAAGGCTTAGCTAAGGCACCTTCCCGTTGCTAAGGCACGCACTCCCCTCTGGAGTGTAAACCCAAAATTATACTGTCTTGTGCTGCACAGGGAACTGTAGAGCGTAAGCTCATAAAATTCGCCCCCTCTCTCAGTGTGGCGAGAGAGAGATGCAACAGTTTTCTGCCCCAAGTTATAATTTCACACGCTGGTTTTAGACAAAACAAAAACAAATGTATTAACTACACAAGGATAGCTTTTAAGTGATTATAAGTGATAGCAAACAGATCAAAGCATATTACCTTAGTAAATAAACAAAACTGCAAACTGAGCTTAACACACTAGATAGGTAGGATATGAATTAGCAAATTCTCACCCTGATGATAAACAGGCTGGTAGATTCTTAAGGCACAAGCTGCCTTGGCTTTCCCAGGTTTTTATACACAGGCTAAAAATCCCTCGAACCTGAGACCATCACTTTCCACAACTCAGTCCTTGCCTCTCAGGTGTTTCCAGGGAGAGTGAGGTACCATCATGATGTCATTGTCCCCCTTTTATATCTTCTTCCCACTTGCTTGAAAGCTGTTTTGCTATGACCTGGCTAAATATTTCCCATTGTGTAGTGCTATTTCTGAGAGGTTTCTGGGGTAATGCTTGTGTGCATTTCCTCAACAAGCCATTAACATTGGCCTTTTTACTGTTGAACCTGAAAGGCTGCTTGTGGGTGTTTTCAACTTCACAACAGTATGTTTCAGTAACACATACATAGCCAAACTTCATAACTTCACATACGATGATAGCATATACAATCCAACGAGATATTATTGTCTAGCAGATCAAGACTTTTAGAATGATACCTCACAAGGCATACTTTGTACAAAACATATCCTAATTACATGACAGTGGTGAATATTGGGGTGTGCCAGGGTGTCATACTGTAAAAATATTAAGTGATTGATATTTTTGGATTAGGTTCTAATACTGTTGCTTGTTTTCAGAATATACTGTGAGGACAAACAGACGTACTTACAGGATTGTGAAGATGATGGGGAGACAGCAGCAGGTGGACGCCTCCTCCATCTTATGCAGGTTAAAGGAAACAAACTTTGTCTTTAGATAGTTTTAAATGTGTTTTAAAAATCATAGATCATAAATAAGGCTCACAGCTTTACGCACTTAAGCTGATTTAGTATTCTGTATATTATCTGGCTTTTAAAAAAGAAGTTCTATTAGGTAATGATAGACACACACCAACTCCCAGGTTCTCAGAGCATTCCCTGCAGTGTCCAGCCCCTTATCCACTGAATACTCATTGAATTATCAGGCCTGCTGTTCCCAAAGGAACAGTACAAACCAGCTTGTAAGATTCTACTTAGGACCATCACTTTGCTTAACACCACATCAATTAGATATTTGAGAGAGTTATTCTGTGTAGATCAGGAAAGCATAGTTCCCAGAGGAAAGAAAAGTGTATGAGCACTTGAGTAGTAGCAGTTCATAAGTTTATTTGTAGCTCTTCAGTGAGATCTCTTGACTTCCTGCTTAAACACACTTATGACTGATAATGTAAATTGGGAAATTCACCCACTTCTGCTCTTTCTGTTGTTTTAATCTTCATTTGGAGGTTTGCAGTTTTTGCAGGTTAGTATATCATTTGCAGTCTAAGCAGTCTCTATTCTACTGAAACTTGAGGCAAGAAGTTAAACCATAAATTCTGCTTTGCATGGTGACAGGTTTCAGAGTGGTAGCCGTGTTAGTCTGTATCAGCAAAAAGAACGAGGAGTACTTGTGGCACCTTAGAGACTAACAAATTTATTTGGGCATAAGCTTTCATGGGCTAAAATCCACTTCATCGGATGATCTGGGCATAAGCTTCTGTGAGCTAAAACCCATTGGATGAAGTGGGTTTTAGCCCACGAAAGCTTATGCCCAAATAAATTTGTTAGTCTCTAAGGTGCCACAAGTACTCCTTGTCTTTTTTCATAAATTCTATCTTTTTTTTAACTCTTCCATATTCTTATAGCTGCTCTATTGGATACTCCACTCAAAATGACAAAGTAGACTAAATTAACCTCTACCACTAATAGAACTGAACAAAGTATTATACTTCATGCCTCGGGAGGAAGATTGGACACTATGCAGTAACTATACTATGGCTCATCCTTCCCCATTCTCATGAAAAATGAATAAAAATAGTTTTGAGGAAAGGGTGGTGTTTGTATTGCACCATTTTTTAAAAAACAGCAACCCCAGCTCTTGCACAAACTTGGGCATAGTTCTTTATCACTGAGGTTCTAGTGCTATGATCATATCACTGTGTTCTAGTGATATGATCGGTGAAGATGTGGTCTTCTCTTCTGTAGGACTCTTATCTTGTCTAAGATAAACTAAAACCACTTAAATCAAGATAGTACTTTCCGGTTAGAAGAAACAATATTTTAGACACACCTTTTAGATTTAAAATGGTAGAGAGCTCAAAAATTTCCTAATGCCATTTGGCATCCTGCTTACTATGAACAATTGATATCTGGAATTGCTTTGCTAGAGTTAATTCACTGAGCTCACAAGTGTTGTATAAGTATATTGTGAAACATGAACTGTATTGAAATTGTCTCAACACTTCTTTTCTAGATAGCCCCTTTATTCATTTTTATTCTGGAATTTTTATTGAATTCTTGTTTACACATACAAAGGCAGAACAATTTGACAATATTTTTACAATTACATAAATAAGGTTTCTCTGTATAAATTGCCATATAAAACATATCTATCTGGGCTAGGTAGCGATAGTTGAGCCATTGCAGGTGAATTTGTGTTGGATTGCGTGTATCCATATATGTTTTCCATTGGACAACTTCCAATTTTATGCCTGAGTTGCAATACTGTAACTACTGAAGTTCATGGAGTTACACCAGGGGTGAATTGTGTTCATTATATTGATCATTACATGCAATTTGGTCCAGGCTCCCTGACTGACACTTTCCATCTCAGCTGGCAATTGGCTCTTCTGTACACGTTTCCTCTGATCCCGATCATTCCATAGGTCATCTGAAAGTGGATCAGGTCAAGCTCATCCTCATTGCCCTGGCATGGCCAAGCAGTGTTTGGTTGTATGACCTTCCTGATTCAGCCTCCCATATCCCTTCCTCTCCCTCCTGACCTCCTCATGCAGAATCATGGCCACAGCTTGCACCCCGTAGTCAGCTCTCTTCCATCTCACTGCGTGGCTGCTTCATGGTTGAATTAGGAGAAAGAGCATTGTTCAGTGGCTTTCAGCAGGTTCTATTCAACAGTGGAAAGTCCTCTACCAGAATTGCCTATTTGGTGAAATGGAAATGATTTTCTATGTGGTTGTCGGCCTGCAGAGTTCAACTGATGCTGGCTTCTATCCAGTACTTCCTGCATCATTGGTCGTTGGGCCTTGTGCTTAGTTCATTGAGAATGCACCTGGAGGCAATTTCAGCATTTCATCCCCCCATTCCTAGAAGATCAGTCTTTTCCAATGCAATGGTAGCAAGATTCTTAAAAGGGCTTCTTCGTCTCCATCCTCCAGTCTGAGAGCTGGTTCCTCTGTAGGACCTTCACACAGTTCCGGCAGCTGTAGTGGGACCTCTGTGAGCCTCTGGCATCTTGTTCCTTTCCACTTTTGTGTGAGAAAACTGTGTCACTGGTTGTGAGAAAATCTGCAAGTAGAGTCTGCAAGTTGCAGGCTCTGATTGCAGTAGCACCTTATACACAGTTCTCCAAGGACAAATTGACTTTACAGCTGCACCCAAAATTTTTATTGAAAGTGGCCTCTTGGTTTCATTTGAACCAGGCAGTATATTTACCTGTGTTCTTTCCTAAGCCGCATTCATCTCTAGAGGAGCAGCATCTCCATACATTAGATGTCAGGTGATGTCTAGCCTTCTATCTTGACAGGACTAAACCATTTCGTGCTTTGCCTCACCTTTTTGTGTTGTACGGGGATCGTATGAAGGATCGAGCAGTCTCTTCACAAACTATCTTTAGATGGATAACATCCTGTATCAAGTCTTCATATGAAATAGCTTCAACTACACCCGCTGAGTGGGTGTGAGCTAATTCTACGAGAGCGCAAGCAATGTCAGTAGTGGTCCTTGATGATGTTTCAATATTGGACATTTGCAGGGCTGCCATATAGTCATCCATACATACATTTATGAACCATTATGCCATTACCGCATCTTCCAGAGCTGATGCAAACTTTGGAAGGGCAATCCTGGAATCCTTATTTAGATAGACTCCGCCTCCTATGGGTACTGCTTGTGAGTCACCTAAGTGGAATAAATGGCTGCATCTCCTTAAAAAAGAAGTGGTTACTTACTGTCACTGGTTCTTCAAGATGTGATGCAGACGTGTATTCCACAACCCACCCTCCATCCCCTCTTCATCCGAGTCTAGTGTCTGGGCTTTCAGTGCTAAGGAACTGAGGAGGATCGAGGCGGCACAGCCCCATAAAGCCAGGGGAGGGGCTATGAGCCGGAGGCACAGGGACTGCCTCCTGCAAGTACTGCTAGGCAAAATTCTCTGGCTCCAGTGCACTTATAAGAAGAGAATTGGGGGGTGGGGGAGTAAAGCGGAAAGATACATTTAACTTAATTTAAAAACACAGGAACTGGGAGAGGGTATTTTTGAGGGACAAAAGAGGCAAATGGCCAATATTTGCCTTGTCTTTCTGTTTGAGTGGAGAGATGAGAGTCAAGTCCTCCTCACCCGAATTATTTTTTCAGGGTGCGAAGAGAACCTAACTCAGACGTGAAGTCCTCCTTACCTTTCATGTCTTCTCCACGTGCTATTGTTGCTGCCCTGCAAGTGGCAGCAGCCCAGGCTTGGAGCATTTCTGAAAAGCATTCACCTGGACTATGCCCCACATGCATGTTCTGAAGCTGCAGCTTACAAAGGTCTTCAGAGAACCAGCCCAAGACAATTACCTACCCTAACCCCCACAGTGTTTCAGGATAAAGTTAAAAATGCAGATAGAAGCTCTGCTCATGGGCCAGGGATTCAGACCTCAATACAAATAGTAACTAAAAATGCATAATATTTAAAAATAATAAATGTGAATCAACAAGTATCCCTTTAATAATATCCCTTGCAAGTTCCTTTGGGAAAGAAAAAGCTTTAATTATACAAAAGAAACTAGTTTCACTGTTGACTTATGTGTTTATCTATTTAAAATAATGTTCTGGGTTTTTTTTTTAAACAGATTTTGAATGTCCGTAATGTTTTGGTTGTGGTATCCCGCTGGTATGGAGGTATCCTGCTAGGACCAGATCGCTTTAAACACATCAACAATTGTGCCAGAAATATACTAGTGGAATGCAGCTATACAAATTCAGCTGTAAGTTATTACTGGTAGATTGACAATGTCAATATCTGAACATATAGGGCCGTGTACTCAATTTGTGTAAATTTTCATAGTTCAGCTGAAGTCAATGGAGCTATGACAGTTTACACCAGCTGAGGATCTGCCCCTTGGTAATTTTTGAGTGCTTATGCTAAACTTAAGAGCTCAGTTAAAAAGATTCCATCACTACTTTTCTCCCTATTAAGATTCCATAGACATCCCTTTGTTTTCCTACCTCTTTGGAATTTTCCCTTGTGTTGTGTAATTTTGGTTTTATTGCTTGTTAAATGTAAAAGTAAAAAAAGAAAAAACGTTAATTTGTAAATACCTGACTGACTTACATGGGTAAAGACTATGGCGTTAAAGATCCCCAAGTTAGAGTACATGCCTGATAACCAAATTCATGATAGGCACCATCATGGGACATATCCTCAAATGATCCTGAGATTGAGTGAGGCCAAGTTCTAGTCCCATTGAAATCAATGGAAGCTTTCACATTAATTTCTAAGAGGTCAGGATTGGTCTGATATTTATATCTGTTTTTTTTAAACACCTCATTTGTTCTGATACACTGTATGAATCTCAGGTTATTTAACTACAATGAGCTGTTTTTCAGAAATGATACCGTTCACTGTACGATGATTGTACAATTCAACATTTTTGATGCTTTATCAAAGAGAAAGCAGCTCTCAGAAGAAATTTATATGGACAGAAAAACATGTAAACAATAAAACACCAAACTTTTCCCTTTTTAAAACTAGATTAGAAGAATGGAAATCAAGAACAAAGAAAAGACTAAGGGTAAAATTTTTCAAAAGCACCTAAGTGGATTGACTTTGAATGGGACTTAGCCTCCTACATCACTTAGTTGCTTTTGAAAATGTTTACCTTATTGCACTATACAATACTGATATAAGCATTTTACAGCTTGATAACAAACCACCTGGTGGTGTTGCTCTCAAGTCCAGGGTGAAACTATATTCCCTCTCCTATATCTTCCCTTAACTGCCCACACTCCTGCTTAGCACAGAATCCTAGCAATAAAATGCATCTGATTTTAAGTAGTCTTCCAGAGTAACATTCCAATTTGGGCATTACTCTTAACAGGGCCATGAAAAAGAGTAAGGTTGGGCTTATGGTTAAAGTCTAATTTGTAGAGCCCTGCGAGGATACACAAATGTGTATCCGCATCCGATCCGCAAAAATTATCTGCGGATATCCGCATCCGCGCATGAGGATATCTGCACATATCCACGGATTAGCAGGGCTCTACACCGGGGGCCAGGCTAAGGCTCCAAGGCCATCCCCCCAGCCAGAGTCTGATTGGGGAGAGCTGTGTGGGCAGCTGTGGGGAGCCCGCGCGGAGTCCCGGACCCTCCACCTACCCTCGGCCGGGCAGAGAGCCTGGGGGGCGGGGACATGGCTGTGGGCTGCTTTCAGTCCCCCACCCCTGCACCGTGGGCAGGTGGGGGTTCACTGCGACTCCCCACGGCTCACTGGTTGGGCTCCATGCTGGCCTGGCCAGGGGAAGGGGGAAGACCTATGGAGCTGCCTGGGGCTGCTCGGGCCTCCTGCCCAGGGGAGGCTCTTACTGTGGCCAGGCAGCGGCTTTGAGCCGAGCCACGCCCCTCCCCAGCTGAAGTTGGGTTGGGTAGAGTTGCACTGGCAGCTGTGGGAAGCTGCTGCGGACCCTCCACCTGCCCTGGGTGGGGAGCCCCGAGCAGCCTCCGACCCGTGTCCCAGCCCCCCACCCAGAGCAGGTGGAGGATCTGTGCCGCGGTTCCTCACAGCTGCCTGCCCGTCTCTTACCGTCAGAGCCCTGCACAGATACAAAATTTGTATCCTCATCCGTGCTGCTATCCGCAAAAATGGTCCACGGATATAAAGCAGATACTTCTGGACTTGCAGGGCGCTACTAATTTGAAGTCTGGTGATCTGAGTTCTGATCCTACCTCTGCGCAGATTCCCTGTGTGACCATAGGAAAGTCTCTTAAACTTTTCTGGGTTTTGTTTCCTGATCTGTAAAGTTCAGATAATAATTCTTACTTATGTAATACATTGTGGTAAGCAATAGTATTTGCTCATACAGGATGAATTAATATTTGCAAAGTACTGAAATAGAAGTTATGTATAAACAGAGGCGCCGACTTTCTAATGTGCCCGGGCGGGGAGGGGTGGTGCTCGACTCCCTGGCTCTGCCCCACCCCCAGCCTCCACTTCACCCCTTCCCTCAAGCCCCTACCCCACCCTGCCTCGCCTCTCCTCACCTCACCTCCACCCCTTCCCTCAAGCCTCGACCCCGCCCTGCTCCACCCCACCCTGCCTCTTCCTGCCCGGTTCCGCCCTCTCCCCTGAGCATGTACCGCCCTTACTCCTCCCCCTCCCTCCCAATGCCTCCTGCACACCACGGAACAGCTGATCACGTGAGCAGGATGCGTGGCGAGGGAGGGATAGGAGTTGATTGGCGGGGCCTCCAGCAGGTGGGAGGAGCTGGGGGGGGGAATCTGGCTGCACCCACCATTTTTGAGCAACCACGGAGTCGGCACCTATGTGTATAAGTACTAAGTATCAAAATTATATCCTTCTCTAATTTTCCCAAACAGTTCAAATATTGAAACTTCAAATTCCCTACCTCCAGCACCTTACCATCCATGCCAGCTTCTCCTGTCTCTTAATGTTTCTGTTCCCTTCCTCCTCTTCACTCTAGAAGATATAAATCATGTTTGTATATATGCATGTATGTATATGATATGTAATTGCCAACTCTAAAAGGATCCAGACACTTGGAACCAGTTGTTTAAAGGATACTTCAAAAATCACACTTTTTGCATGAAACTTTTCTCTTATTTCTGATACAAAGTACATCTAAGATGGTTATAACTGAAAGAGATAAGAATTTTCTTTCTCCCTTTTCTGTTTGTTTGTGCATTTCACAGCACTTTGTGTATCTTGAATTTCACTGTTTCCTTATACGTATAGTCAATCCATTTCCTCTCTTTTGCGTGTGTTGTGGATTGTTCACACAGCAGCAGGGGAGAGAAAAATATTTTTTTTAAATAGGAAAATGTGATTGTAAAACAAAAAATTGTCCTCAGGGAGTCAGGATTTACTTTTGGTGCATTTTTTTTAATGACTTCATTTCAGATTGACTCGGTTCCTTTTAAGGCGTGTGTAATTTGATAGTGCTTTGTAGAGGTTAACATCATTCAGTGAAATGTTTATCAAATGAATGCTAAAGATACTAGTACTGTAGATAGCAATTGTGGTTCTTGGAAAAGTGTTCTTTTTTGCTAATTGTCTTCAGCGTAATAATCAGGATGCAAAAGTACTCTTTAATGTGTTCCACTAATGAACTTTTCTGTTTCATTTTAAAAGCTAGTTTCCAGTAAAGGATCAAAAGCATTTTGTAAATTATGCATACAATGTGAGAATTGCATGCCAGTAGGAAGGCAACAGGTTTTTACAACAGGTTCAGATGTGTTTGATACTTATGCCAGACATGAGAAACAGGAGGTCCTGCATAGCGGTCAGCTTGTAAACATTGTGTGTTGATTTGAACACGGAAACAGTGAGACACAGACACCATAATGTGATTAAATGTGGAGGCTGTATTTTTATTAACAACTCACACCATACTAGGGTAAGCCACCCCACACCCCAATGTATTATAAACCTGAACATGAGAGTGAAGGCCACCCTTAGGTCTGCCAGGCACCCCAAACTGGAAGCTAGAGTCCTGACCCCCTCCTTTCCTCCAGGCTGGAGGTAGGAGACACGAGATGAGGGAAGTCACAAGCTCTATGAGACAGATAGGCATACCCCCTGGCTATTGCATGAAAGTGCTCAGGACCAATGCCCAGGCAGCCTGCTGGGTTTAGGGCCTTTAACCCTTACTAATCCACCAGCCACACCAAAGTTATAACAATTGTAATTAAATCTGCCACAGCCAAACTTCCTGGATACCATGTGGAAGGTGAAAAAACTCACACAGCAACTTGCTAATTTCACCAGGTGGGGAAAAATATCCCCTCCAGAACGGGCAGTCGGGTTAGCCCCTGGCATCAGAGGAGATCCAGCATTATTAGCTTAAAAGGGGCTGAAACAGAGAGCCTGCAAGGCTTCCCCACCTGGGAAGCAAATCTTGTCACTCCCTTTCCCCCACTGCACCAGGTGGGAGCCAATTATCCAACCCTGCATCCTTCCTCCGTCCACCTACCCAGTGGCAGCAGGAGTGAACCTGTCATGCCCCACAGCTTGGACACAGATGCAACATGTAAGTCCTCCACCCTTGGGAGAGACAGCTTGGGGAAAGGGAAAAAAGGAGAAGAATGAAGCATCATCCCTCACCCACCAGAGATGAGGGGGAGTGTGGGAAGCAAGGGATGTGGAATACTGCATTAGCTGCTTCTGGTTGAGAACTGTCTCCACTGCTCCTGCCTCTACCAAAACCCCAGCTGGCCATTGGGGTGAGCACTTCCTTTCTTTTTTGGTCCCGAAGTGCAAGATAGTGAGTGAAGCACACATGTTGATCCACTCCCGATTAACACAGCGTAACTTCAATGAAGTCAACCAGTGTGAAGTTATTTATTATATCTGTCTTATCTGTTCATTCAGCTCTCTTCCTTAGTATCTGAGTGCTTATTGGGGTGGTGCCCAGAGCCCCCAGTTAGGTTCAGTGGTCCATTCTGTTAGTTGATGTACAAACAGAGGAGGATAAGATCCTTGGCCTGAAGAGCTTAGCTGTTGTAAGCGAGGTCAGAGCCAGGGCGATAATTCCTTTTGTAACTATGAATATAGGTTTTAGAGTTGCTCAAGACAAACATTTTCTAAATAAGCAAGTTAGCTTGTTAAATATCCAAGTCTGAATGATCACAAAATCTCTGAATTATGAATATTTTAAACTGATTACACTATTAAGTGTAGTGTAGTGAGTCACCTCAAAAGAATGTTAGCAATGCACAGAAAAGCAAAATGGACTTTACTAGAAGGCAAGAGATTACTGAAATCATACTTGTGTGATTTTTTTTCTTTCAGGAAGAATCATCTAAGCAATTGGGAAAGAACAAAAGAGTAAAAAAGGACAAGAAGAGAACTGAACATTAATTCATTTAAAAATAACATAGAAAATTTAGTTTACACATATTTATATAAAATTAAACATGATCCTCAGAAATATATATTTTTATTCAGAAGAAAATTCAACAAGGACTTAAAAACATTTTCTTTCTGTTCTATGGTTGCCTCAGCTGTTCTGGAATGGAGAGCTTAAACAAATGAGTTTTCCATACTCTCATACTTTTAAACTGGGTCCTGTGCATACCCAGAGCCATTTTTTTTTGTCATCTACAGTTGATTCAGGCAGAACATGGATTAACTGGCCTCCATACCATCAGGTCACTAGTCAAGTGCCTGTCTTGTACTGGGACTCAGTCAGCAGGGTTCTTCAACATTGGGATGAAGACATGAAAACTTTGGTAAAGAATATTGTCTTTTAAAGCTTTCTGTACCTAAGAAAAAAAGCAGATAGGCTCTCTTGTGTATCTAGTCCTTGAGCATACAATTTGGAGTCTGCTTGATGGAGTCTCAAGAGCTATCACGAAGAAAACAAAAGAAAAGGTGGCAAACCACAGACTATAAAAGTCACTTGGTCAATCCATTGAGAATTTTGTTGCATGTGTGTCAGGCTGAAACCTGTGTAGGTGAGGTGCCCTAAAATTGGAAGAACCAATGTTTTTGAAACAGGAAACAGCAATTTTGAAATCATCATGTATTGCACCTAATAATGAATATTAAATATCAAGTATCTGTACAAGTGGTTCTGTTTTGTTAATTGTGTAGAATCTTTCATGCCAATAATTTTTCCTCTCTCATAGAACTTCCAGATTTCTCTCTACTATACTGCAAATTTAGGTCTTGATCCTGCAAAGGGAGTCAATGGGATTCCTCTTATGCATTAAGGACCTGCCATGTGGATCCTGAGGTTTTTTTCCTGTATCTCTCACTTGTCTGGATGTACTCAATTAGCTGAAGATCTTTTTCATCTCTAACTTTTATGATCTTTAATTGCTAGGGTTGATAATTTCTATTTGAGTTCTAACAATAAAGCCACTTTCATAGGCTTGGTCCACACTAGAAAATTTTAGTGGTATAGCACTGTCAGTGAGAGGTATGCTTTTTTTTAATAGCATTTATATATCAGCAAAAGCCTTAGTGTACATGTAGTTGTATCAGAAAAAAAAAGTGCTTTGACAGTATAGTTTATTTTGCTCACCAAACTGATATAAAATATACCAGCAAAAGCACTTTTTTGCTAGTATAACTTGAATATGCCCTTAAGTTGCTGGTACAGTTATACCCACAAACATTTTCTACCATAGGCCTGGGCTGATTAAACTAGCTACACCAGAGTATCACACAGCAATGGAGAAATCTCATAACCTGTTTAGTCATACTAAAGTTATGCATAAGTCATTTAGTGGCCCGATTTCCAAAAGAACAGACCACCCACAGATCCCTTTGCAGCTGTTTTGTTATCTTACAGATGGATTCACTTAAAGCCAAAAATACTGTCCTTTACTTCTGGTAAACTGTTGACAAATATTCCCAATATTCCAGTGTTTTCCTCAGAGGTAGAAATCGCTCCAATTATTTTATGTAAAAATAGGTTGGACTTCAGATATTTTACAAACACTATCGATTCCAGTCCCATGATGATATGTATGTTTCATTCACTCCTTCCAAAATGCACACTTTAGCTTATGTTTTCAAAAGTGACTAGTGATTTTAAGCGTCTAAGTTTTTAGATGCCCAAGTTGAGATACCTTAAAGGGGTCTGATTTTCAGAAAATGCTGAGCCTGTACCCCCTAAAAAGCAAGTTCCTTTCTGGAGTGTTAAGTCAGGCACTCCAGAATTGAGGAACTCATAATCCTTGGTCACTTCTAAAAATTAGGTCTATATTCCTCCTAAAATAAACTATAACAAATCAACCCTCAAGTTGAAGGAGATTGGAAAGCAGACTAGCAAAGCTAAGAGACTTGAGAATCCTTAGGAAAGGTTGACATGGAAGTCTCTACGTTAGAGCTGTTCAAATAATACTAAAAATGATTTGCAGATATTTTAGAGAATAAATGTGGTAACTTTGCAAAGCTCTTATTCATGGTGTCACATGGTTTGTTGTTTGAATACCTTAACCAATGCCAATTTATTTATGAAGATGTTAGAGAATCCCAAAAGCTCCATGAATTTTTGCCCAAATAATTATTCAGCTGAAAATTCAGATAAGTGTTGGTTGTCGTTTATTTTCCCATTACAAAAGTTTGTCAACGAATCAGTGAGCAAAAACAATCCCATTTAATTGAGGTAGCAAATAACATCTCTGAGAGCAAATAGTCAAAATGACAGTATGTATGTGTTTGTGTAACCACTGGTGTGTAAATCCCCTTCTGTGCCAGTCCAGAGAATAGACAACTTGTTACAGCAGCCAGCTACTGAGCCTTGTCTCTTTAGCTCAAGCAGCTCCTGCTTTTAGCTCTGGACGTTCCCAGTTCAGTCCCCTTTGTGTCACCTCCAGGAGGGTGGCCATCATGCTTGCATTTGTTTCTTCTGCAAGAATGTTATCTGCTGGCGAACTATCTCTTCTGGACTGATAAGATAAGAGAAGTTATATCCTCTTTTTTAAAAAGTATTTTTCTAATTTAAAGCTGCCTTTGATTGAGAACAAAGTTTTGCAACATAGCATGAGAGTAGATTTTTGTTCCAAACATTGTGAGAAATGCTCCAATGTATCTTACAGACAAAGAACTTGTGTTCCCTGTGATACTTTGGACTGCTGACAGACCTTCAAGGGGATTGGGCTCAATCATTTGATTGCATACAACTGTCTCTTCATTGTCCTTTAAAGCATAGAAGGGCAGCCTAGGTCAGATGTCAAAAGGTTTAGGATTGATGTAGATATCAAGACAAGTGAGATGTTTATTGAAATCTGACAGTGAAGATGTGCATGGTGTTCAATGATACTCTGCTGGAGTACAAGTTATGTAACTCTGAGAACGTGCTGTTAAATGTGCTAGTAAATTCTAGATGGATGTCAGTTTTGTTCTGATCAATAAATTATAGGGAACCTTTCTAGCTTTAATCTCTCTAGCCGTGATAGTCTGTTAGTTTTTACAGCTCTGATGCAATCCAACTTCTTGTGATTTTGAGATATGGCTATGGGCAATAAAAGGCAAAGTTGTCGTCTGCAGTATGTGCCCATTCAGAGATGTACAGGGGAGTAAGACACACCCTGTCTCTCTTCTGTGTGAGATAAGGATATCTCAGGGAACAGCAACCTCTGCAAGGCTGATTTCTCCCCATCCCATGCAGATTGGCAGGGAATGGATGAAGATTTCACCCTACTCTTTCCATGCCAGTTTAGCTGTGCCAGCCAGCATGTGGGGAAACAATCTGGGTCAGGGATAGGGTCAGCACAGTGTAATCTCCCACCATGGAGCACGGGACGAAAAAGGCAGTATGTTGAGACGGAGTCAAAATTTGGTCCCTGGTCTGCCCCTTAAGTCATCAGGGCTTTTGGCAAAGACACAATCTAGTCCAAAATAAATGGACGTTCCTATATTTCACCTTAATAGTGAACCATTTTATTATCTTAATTAGGTGAATTTCAGTATCCTAAAGTAATAGCCCAAAACATTGCAGTAGTATTACTTACTATTGCAAGCTGTAGTGCTTTGGAACTTGCATGCAAAATATTACAGTATTTTCGTAAGGGTTTGGATGGATGCATTTAAAAATTAACAAAACAAAATTTAAATGCAGCACAATGCTCCCCATCTGAACACAATGATGCTTCATTTACTATGGGATCACCTAGATTTAAACAAATCTTGTAGGACTTTAACTGGAAAATAGGATCAAACAAGAAGAAATGTGCAAAAGTCATTCTAATTCCTTTGCATTAAAACCCATTATCCAAATATATTTTATACTTTCTAATAAAATATAATGGTGCTTTTAAATAAGCAAAGAAACTAAATGCTGTTAAATGTCCCCTACCACTGTAATTCAGATACCAAATTATGGAGTAAATACATATTTCATCCAATAAATGTGAAAGGATTTTCCAGCAGGCTGGAAAAATTGAGTGATCTGTTTATCAGAAGAAAATTCAGAGAGAGAAATTAATATGGCATTAATCCCTACTTAAGTCATTAAATACAGCCGCCTTCTCCATATGCCCATAAAAGGGTGCAAACAGCAGTTGGAGAACAGAGGGGGAGAAGGGTGCTTTAATATGTTTTTATTATTTTGATTGCAATGACTTTGCTGTATTGGAAGCAAATCAGACTGCACCTGAAACCCAATGACCACTCTAGGACCCCGAAGTGCCTAGAAACAGTATTTGCATTCCTTTTTCTAGGTGTTTAAATTGAAAATTTAAATGCTTTCATTCTGCCAACAGCCCCTCTGATAAGGATTTTTAAATAAACAAACAAACAAACCCAACGTTGTTAGAAAAGACTTTTCTATCAAAGTGCTGGGTTCTCCATGAGCCAAGGTGAATTCAAAAGGAATGACTGAGAGCTAGTTCCTGCTAGTCTTATAAACGGCCAGATGGTTTGCAGGATGCACTTTGATTACCCTCAGTGCAAAGTTATTTAGGTTGAAGGGGAAAAAAAGCATAAAACATTTAATTCAACACTCCTACCATGTACTCAGAATTTTTCAGTACATAAATCTAAAAAGGATTAGTTTGTTCTTAAACCATTTTTATATTTTACAGGGGATAAAATCATTTTATTATCCCAACATAGCAATTTTAAATTTTGAATTGTAGTAATAGTTTGGTCTTGTAGTGTCTTAATACTTTGAAAAGGCGTTCAGTGCAGTTCTGTTACCTATTACTGTACAGTTTTATGTTTGCAGTTCATACTTCTGGGGGAATTCTACACCAAAAAATTAAAAATTCTGCACACTATTTTAAAATTCTGTAAAATTCTGCATATTTTATTTGTCAAAACACCACAATATAATCACACCAGTTTTGGTTATTTTGGTAATTCATTTCAGAATACCTGTCAGCAAGTATGTCTGTAATTATATAGACAACAAAAAAAGATTCAGGAAATATTTTTTGACAAATAGATTCCTTAGTAGGCATATTAATACAGAACTTTGAGTAATAATTCATTTAAACTACAATATAGAAATGTATTTCCTGCAGTGCAAAGGTTTGGGGGAATCAGGGCTGATGGAGTCGCTGAGGAAGAGGGAAGTAATTGCTGGGAAGAAGCCTTGGAGTGAACCTGCAGGGTCGTTGGATGTGGGTGGGAGAAGTATGGAACAGTTTTTTGGGGGAGGAGGAAGGGATTATTAGGGAGTTGCGGAGCCTCCCCCATGCAGGCCCTGGCTAATCCTAGCCTATCATTCAGTCAGACACATCTGCCCTGTCCCCATGTGGCCCTGCACCGATATTCAGCCCGCACCCCTGTCTGTCACTGCTATAGCCATTCTGAGCCCCAGTCTGCATCCTGCCGCAGCAGCCCAATGTGCCCCACGCTGTCTGTCCCCACCTTATCCCATGCCTCCTCACCTGGCCCCATCAGCAAGGCACTTTGAGGAACTCAGCCTCTTCTCCTGCCACTTCCCTCTCTGCAGCTGGCTGCTCCCTACCGGGAGTGGCTTCCCTCTTTTCTGGCACCACAGTAGCCCTGGTGAGTGAAAAAATTCTGCAGGGGATATGAATTCTGTGCGTGTGCAGTGGTGCAGAATTCCCCCAAGGAATAATTTCACTAAGAATGCCTATAAGGAAAAAATATACATAACTGACTGTGCTCCCTTGAGCATATTAGATTTTCACACCTACTATCTAGCATGTTGAATTGAATGAAAGTTACTCTTTTTATAGAATTGTCACTAAATAGAATTGTTACTTTTATAGAATTTTCACACAATATCCTGCTGGAAGCACATGTTCAGCCATCTATTAGGTACCAGTTAGCTCCCTTAGAAATTCTCCTAGTTATTTACAATTTTATTTAATTCTAAGCTTTCAAGTATAGTTAGTAATTGTCTAGCTACTAATTTTCTCTCCCAGTTTCATCATAGTTACAATGCTGCAGCAGAACTCTTCTAATAACTAATGGGATGGATCCCTGGTTAAATTGTGACTACATTAGGAACATTTTTGAAACATTTCTCTGTGTTGCTAACAGTATTGGGAGCCCTAGTATAGACAGCCTGTTGCTCCCAATACCTTTTCCAGCACTCTGCTGATCCATCTGATGGCTGCTTATTGGCCTATGTGAAATAAGTTTGTGAGCTTGGTCTATTTATCATACCACTAAAACCTGTATGATAATTGGCACAAACTAGCTTCCTTATAGCCATGGATTTGAGGTACCATACACACTGAACTACATTCTCCCTCCTAAAATTGGTATTCAGGACCCAAGACCCTGCTTCATTTCTAATAATACTAGAGATATTCAAATTAACAGGTCCAGATTCTCATATTGTGTAAACTGCTTAGCATAGTGTTCCATTGATAGGTCTTGTTGCAAGATTGGGGTCTTTATACAATTTCCTTTCAACCTGCAGCAAACTCTTCCATAAGGGCATTACTAGAAATGAAGAAGTTATTGTCTCCTACTTTTAGATTGTAAACTCTTTTGGGGCAGAAACCATCCGTGTTTGTATAGCACCTAGCACAATGGGTTGTTGGGCCATGACTGCGAGGCTCCGTGATAATATAAATAATAGCTATGAAGCTAATACAGTAACTCCTCACTTAACATTGTCCTGGTTAACGTTGTTCCGTTGCTGATCAATTAGAGAACATGCTCGTTTAAAGTTGCGCAATGCTCCCTTATAACATGGTTTGGCAGCCGCCTGCTTTGTCCACTGTGTGCAGAAAGAGCAGCCGGTTGGAGCTAGCTGGTGGGGGCTTGGAACCAGGGTGGACCAGCAGCTCCCCGTTCCCCTAAGTTCCCTGTGCGGCAGCCACCCAGCAGGCTATCAATTGCCAGCAGTTCAGCTGTCCCACCCCACACTGCTGTGTGCTGCTCCTGCCCTCTGCCTTGGAGCAGCTCCCAGGAGCCTCCTGCTTGCTGTGCGGGAGGAGGGGGAAGAAGAGGGGTGTTCAGGAGAAAGGGAGCTTGCTAGCAGCAGCTGCTGTTTCAACTTGTTGATCTACTTAAAAGGGCAATGTACATAGAGTGGTGTCAGCGTGCTTAAAGGGGCAATGCGCATCTCACACACGCAGTGTGTGTGTGTCTGTCTCGCTCTCTCACACACACACACACACACATGCACGGTGTGTGTCTCAGTCTCTATCTGCCATGCTGTCTCCCCTCCCTCCATTCGAGCTGCCTTGTAGAGTGTGATGCTATATTAATAACAATGTGTTAACCCTTGAGGGCTCAGCCAAGTGCTAGTTCATCATATCCCACCCTCTTCCACCCTCTGACTTCACCACCTCAACCAAGCTTCACAATCATGTACCAGGGCCGGATTTAGGAAATGCAGGGCCCAATTCGAACATTTTCGGCGGGGCCCCGGCAGGGCTGGCTGTGGGCAGGGGGTGCCGGGCTGGCTGCAGACGGGCTGGCTGCAGGTAGGGCAGGGGGTGTGGGGCTGGCTGGAGACGGGGCTGGTGCAGGCAGGGCAGGGGGTGCAGGGCTGGAGGCAGGGCAGGGGGTGCAGCAGGGGCTGGCTGCGGGTAGAGTGCAGGGCTGGCTGGAGACGGGCTGGCTGCGGGCAGGGCAGGGGGTGTGGGGCTGGTGCGGGCAGGGGGTCGGGGGTGCAGTAGAGGCAGCTGGAGCCCCGGCCCCTTAAATAGCCCCCAGAGCCCCCGCTACCCCAGGGTTCTGGGGGCTATTTAAAGGGCCCGGGGCTCCCCTGCTTCTACTGCCCCGGCCCTTTAAATAGCCTTGGGAGCCCTGGGGAAGCAGTGGGGCTCCAGCGGCTATTTAAAGGACCGGAGCGGCAGAAGCAACGGGAGCCCCAGACTTTTTAAATAGCCCGCAGAGCCCCACAGCCCTACCCCAGGGCTCCAGCAGTGGGGCTCTGGTGGCAATTTAAAGGGCCTGGGGCTCCAGCGCGGGGCCCTCTTAGGCGCGGGGCCCAATTCAGGGGAATTGGTTGAATCGGCCTAAAGCCAGCCCTGATGTGTACAATATTAAATTGTTTGTTTAAAACTCATACTGTGTATATGTGTGTGTGTATCTATCTATATATAGTCTTTTGTCTGGCCAAAAAAATTTCCCTGGAACCTAACCCCACTTCCCCATTTACATTAATTCTTATGGGGAAATTGGATTTGCTTAACATCATTTCACTTAAAGTTGCATTTTTCAGGAACATAACTACAACAGTAAGTGAGGAGTTATTGTAATGTTTTTGCCTTTAAAGACTGATCTAAAAAGGAAGCAGTTAGAAGGCAGAACTAGCTCTGTATTTGGTACTTTTCTGTCCTATTAAGCATTGCTTGAGTCTTATAATCGTCAAACATCCAACAAAAAGATATTTCCAAACTCCTGACAAAGTTAACCTGGGTGTCTAAGTTAATGGATTTCTTTGCTAATGTACGCATAAAAGGAAGAAAAATTCTAGTGGTAAGCGGGTCTCTTACATTTTCACATGTCTAAATGAAAGCTGTCATTTCTATTACTATATATGGAAATAGTGGGATGCTATTCCTTTTCATTTTCAACCAGATAATCCCATGTTGAATTAGATCCAGTTAGCTTAGTTTAGATCAAACTTCAGTATATGGTAGCAAGGTGAAGAAAACAGTTTGCAGCACTGCTTAGCAGTTGTTAAGATCTGTGGTTTGCACAATGATGCTTGGAAATGAGATAATGCTCAAAGCAGAAGTGAGTATCGTATATAGTTTACATTCTGATATTACTTACATAGTGTGCAGATTTTGTATGAATAATAATGTTTTGCATGTCTATAGTGCAGGGGTGGGCAAACTTTTTGGCCTGAGGGCCACATCTGGGTGGGGAAATTGCATGCAGGGCCATGAATGTAGGGCTGGGGCAGGGGGTTGGGGTACGGGAGGAGGTGTGGGAGGGGGTGCAGTGTGCAGGAAGGGGCTCAGAGGAAGGGGTAGGTGCAGAGGAGGGGTACGGGGTATATGAGTGGGCTCAGGGAAGGGGTTGGGGTGCGAGGGGGGCTCAGGGCAGGGATGCAGGGAGGAGTGTGGGAGGGGGCTCAAGGCAAGGAGTTGGGGTGCAGCTGGGGTGCGAGGCACAGCAGGGGGCTCAGGGCAGAGGGTTGGGGTGCGGCAGGGGCTCAGGGCAGGGGTCAGGGTGCAGCAGGGGTGCGAGGCACAGCAGGGGGATCAAGGCAGGGGGTTGGGGTGCGGCAGGGGGCTCGGTGCAGGAGGGGTGCGGCAGGGGATTGGGGTGCGGGGTGCAGGAGGGGTTCGGGGTGCAGGCTCCAGCCTGGCACCACTTACCTGGAGTGGCTCCTGGGTGGCAGCGGTGCGCAGCGGGGCTAGGGCAGGCTTCCAGAAGTGGCCGGTACCACGTCCCTGTGGACGGGGGGGAGGAGGCAGAGGGCTCCATGCGCTGCCCTTGCTTGCAGGTACCTCCCCTGAAGCTCCCATTGGCCATGGTTCCCCGTTCCCGGAGCCCTCTGTCCCCCCTCCCCCAGGGCCTGCAGGGCCTGCAGCCTGCAGGATGCAGTGCTGGCCACTTCAGGGAGTGGCGCAGGGCCTGTGGCACCACGGGGCTGGCAGACCCGCGGGCCAGATCCAAACTCCTGACGGGCCAGATCTGGCCCGCAGGCCATAGTTTGCCAACCCTGCTATAGTGCCTCCTATACAATGATTATCTGAAAGCATTTTGCAAGCAATAATGAATTTACTCCAACACCCTATAGAGTAAATCTTTGTATTCCCATTTTGAAGATGGGTCACTAGAGTCAAAGCTTGAGATCAGCATTTGCAAACTTGGGTACTTAAAGTTAGACCCTATAAACCATTTTTAAGCTTCTGAATAAAAGTGGCTTGATTTTTCAGAGTTGTTTCACAGCTTCTAATGAGTGGCTTATGCACAAATAAAAATAGAATCTGTGCACACAATTGGCACTCCATTTCTATCACCAGCCCTACGAAGTCATGGCCCCATTGAAGCCAAAAGCAAAGCTCTCACTGACTTCAACAGGGCCAGGATTTCTCCCCTGTTTTTAGGAAGTTAGCTTCTGATCCTAGTTCACGGAAGTCAATGCCTGTCAGTGGGTGCAGGATTAGACCCGTATTGGTTAACATCAGTCCAAGAGATCTCAGATATAATTTTGCTGTATATGAGCTTTGAACAATAGAGACTGCATAAACAGGAAAATATTAAAAAAAAAAAAATTCTGATCTCCACGACATGGACAACATCATTTTATATGGTTGTACATCATCAAGCAAATGGGACCTCAGTCCTACAGCAATAGAAATAATAATTTGTTGTTGCTAAATAAATACTGAAGAAATTCGAAATTAAACCTATTTTTCTTCCCTAGAATTAAGTCCCTCCAAATACATGTAAATGGGAAACAAATTCCAGAGAAAATCTGGTGCACACACTATGCTAAACATCAAAAATTCTTGTGTATAATAAGAGTGAGCAAGAAAGCAATTTTTCGAGACAGCTTTTCTGACCTCCATTGATAAGGATCAGCCTGAAGGAAACACAGTGTGACACTCTGTACCTCGAGGGAACACCCAGCACCCCCATGTTCATCCTTGTAATATGATTGCGTGGTATCCAATGCAAAGTCTGTCATGTTGGGTGTCTTTGGAAGGCTCATAATGCACTGAACATTGTTGTTATAGTGATGTTATAGTGATTGTTGTTATAATAATGTTATAGGTTGCATAAGCATCAACTTCCCCTCTGCCTGGTGGGTGCTCAATACCCCCCACACCCCTGGCCCTGCCTCTTCCCGTCCCTGCATTGCCCTCACCCCACCCCCATTCCACCCCCTTCCTCCAAGTCCCCGTCCCTGCCCTGCCTCTTCTCCGCCTCCTCCCCCGAGCGAACCACGTCCCCGCTCCTCCCCTTCCCTCCCAGAAAGTCCTAAGCACCACCAAACAGCTGTTAGGCAGCAGGGGGGCGGGAAGTGCTGGGAGGGAGAGGGCGGAGCAGGGATGCGGCACGCTGGGAGGGGAGGAAAAGGAGAATAGGAGTGGGGAGCTTGGTTGCCGGTGGGTGCAGTGCACCCGCTAATTTTTCCCTGTTGGTGCTCCAGCCCCGGAGCACCCACAGAGTCAGCACCTATGATAGGTTGTAATTTCATGTATATGGTTATGAGGCTGAAAATGTGTCCTCATGTTTTAAAACAAGACCAGGAAAAACTCTCCAAGAGCAGAGTGGCAGTTCACACCTCATCAGGGCATGTATGGGACAAACTCAGCCCACCTCACAGGAACAAAGGACACTGGCCTAGGCAGCAACAAAGGATCTCTTGAACTCTCAAGTGAGTCACCCCCTTTCCTTTGGTCAGTTTGGGACTACGATGAGGTAATGCTCACCTGACCCTGAAGGGGGGCGCAAAGGCAAGAGGGAAGAAAGAACATGATAAAAGGGAGAGATACTTGCCATGCTCTTCCTCTCTCTTCCACCTCCATCCACAGACACCACCACCAAGCGAATGAAGCACTGATCAAAGGGGAGAGCCCGGCTGAAGGGCAACCAGACAGCCTGTGGTGAGAAGCATCTAAGTTTGTAAGGGCATTGAAAGTGTTAAAATCAGCTTACAATGTGTTTTGCTTTTATTTCATTTGACCAAATCTGACTTATGCTTTGATTTATAATAACTTAAAATCTATCTTTATAGTTAATAAATCTGTTTATTCTACCTGAAGCAGTGCGTTTGGTTTGAAGCGTGTCAGAGACTCCCCTTGAGATAACAAGCCTGGTACATATCAATTTCTTTGTTAAATTGATGAACTCATATAAGCTTGCAGCATCCAGCGGGCATAACTGGGCACTGCAAGATGGAGGTTCCTAGGGTTGTGTCTGGGACCAGAGATATTGACTAGTGTCATTCGGTTGCAAGTAGCTGGGAGCAGCTTACATGCCAAAGGCTGTCTGTGAACAGCCCAGGAGTGGGGGTTCTCACAGCAGAGCAGGGTAAGGCTGGCTCCCAGAGTCAAGGACTGGAGTGACCTACCAGATCACCAGTCCACACAACACCAGAGGGGAACGTCACACAGTCACTGCATTTTAAAACTAGCATTTGAAAACTCTACTTCCTGTTTACTGGTGATACTTCTGCAGATTCATTTTTCAGGATATTTCAGCTATATGGACTATGCTTTTGAAAACAAGGAAGCTGTGCAAAATCTAGATTTACCAAGCATCAGAATCTTGCAATCATTTTTTTTTTTACTTTATGAAATCATTTTGGATGCTCATTATTTGCTTTTCAGTATCCAGTATCTTAATTTTTAATCTTCATTAACAGAAACAGTTACTGTATTGTTTCTTCAGAAAAGAGCCTGAAGTAGATGGACAATATGTATAACAAATGTGCTACAGATCGAAACATGACTTCATCCACATCGGACGTGGGTTCAAAATTTTCATTGGTTGCAATGGTATTTCTGGGAATTCTTATGGGTTTGATAGCTCTTATTACAGTGCTTGGAAATGGCTTGGTCATCCTGGCTTTTTTGGTGAACAAAGATCTTCGGCATCGGAGTAATTATTTATTTCTTAATCTTGCTATTTCAGACTTTTTAGTGGGTAAGTTACGATAATGAAGCAAATGTAATATTCATTTTATAGTTTATGGCAAAGAAAGATTTATTTCATTATGTTGTTTCTCTTAAGCAAATTTCCTGAACATATACCTAAGATCAGATAATGGGGTGGAAGCTGCATAAAGTACTTTAGCAGGCTATTAGTTCTCAGAAATATATTAGAAAGAGAAACCGATCTTTTAGCAATGTGAAAGTTGTTTGGTCCAGAAAAGAGAGCAACTATTCTATGTAGAATGGATGTGAAACCATTGCTGCCTAGGGGTTATTGTTTGTAACTGGTTTTAATTAACCCTCACACATCTTTAAAACTTGGAATTTTTGCTTTTCATCATAGATTGTCAGATGGAGCACAGTATATGTTAACCAGTAGATCTTGTATATATTGCAAATTCCATTCAGTTTTTCTGTATTTGGTTGAAATTAACTAGTAGCCAAAAGTTTAAGAATTACAAGTTATTTTTTCCAGGAGTACATATGCTGCATCATTCCATTTACTGAGTCAGCCAACTGACTAGCGCTAGGCAGTTTTTGCAAGTATTCTACTGTTCATCTCTGTATCTGGCTGCAGGCTTAAGGACATATGAAAAGAATAAATAATCAATTATTAATCATTTCAGCGGGTTGATGCCACACACACACACACACATGCACCTTTTAAAAACTATGCTTGAAATAAATTAAAATTGATTGTTGGAATCCAAATTATTCCACTATAGCATTTAAACAAATATGTAGAAGAGCTATCATTGATAGAAGAGAATTAAATCATTGTAAACGCAGAACAATAGTTTTTAACAAGAGTTAATATTTCAAGAATGTTAAATATTTTTTGAAGGCACAACTGAATTTTCTGTAATTAACATATTTACATCCTGCTTATTTTACTTAAGCAATAACACAAGATCAGCAATGAAGTTCTGGGTGATTGTTGTATGCCTCAGGTGGTATTCAGAGGCATGAGGCTGAAGACCTAGGGCTACAGCCACAAAAAGGATATAAGCTCCTCGCTGCAATGCCTGTCTTTAGGTGTCCTGCTGCCCACTGGATCCTCAACCCCGAGTTAGGTGTCTCGGCTCCCTATACAATGCACGGGGTGAGATGGGTGCCTAGGAATGGGATTCTCAGAAGCCAGCATGCTGAGCAAGAAACCTTAAGCTAATGAGGAGTGAAATGCTGAAGAGAGGTGTATGCTTTAAATTCCATCCCTCAAAGGGAATTAGGCACCTAAGCCTGGATCAGAGGCAGGCACCTAACTCCACTTGAGATTCACAGCTGTGAACCCCTCCTGGAGTTAGGCACCTAAACCAGGTCAGAGATTGAGAGAAACCTATCTCAGAATGCTCTATAGCCCAGTGATTAGGGCACAGAGGTATGAAACTGAGGTTCAAGTCCTTGCTCTGAATCAGGCAGAGTAAGGATCTGAGTTGCAGTCTCCCGTATCCCATGAGTGCTCTAACCACTGGCCTATTGTGTATAATTGAGGGTGATAGTTCCTCCTCTGTTTTGGACAGGGCCTGATGCAGTAGGCTTGCTTGTAGGCAGCCTCTCACAATGCCTACTGGATCAGGCCCCATAGGTGAGGTAGGCAGGGGAATGCAGTTTCAGGATCCCAAAGTGGCTTAGGTGTGAGCTGGGCATCAGAACTTAGGTAGCTTTGCACATGCGTACCAAGAAATGTAGGTGCCATGGGGACTTTGCTCATGGAAACTTAGGCACCTCAGGAATTTAGGCACCTAAAATCCCTTTGTGGATCTAGACCAGGGGTTGGCAAACTTTTTGGCCGAGGGCCACATCTGGGTATGAAAATTGTATTGCAGGCCATGAATGCTCACGAAATTGGGGTTGGGGTGCAGGAGGGGGTGAGGGCTCTAGCTGTGGGTGCGGGCTCTGTGGTGGGGCCAGAAATGAGGAGTTCAGGGTACGGGAGGGGGCTCTGGGCTGGGGTAGGGGGCTGGGGTGTGGGAGCGAGATCAGGGTTGGGGAAGGGGTGGAGGCTCTGGGCTTACCACAAGCAGCTCCTGGAAGCAGCAGCATGTCCTCCCTCTGGCCAATGGGAGCTGCGGGGGTGGTGCTTGGGGCGGTGGCAGTGCGCGGAGCCCCTGGCTCCCCCTAAACATAGGACCCGGAGGGGGACATGCTGCTGCTTCCAGGAGCCTTGGCACGCGTGCGTGGAGCGGCCTCCAACCCCGGTCCCCGGCTGGAGCGTGGGAGCAGGGCAAGCCCCAGACCCTGTTCCCCAGCAGGAGATAGAGGGCAGGATTAAACTGGCTGGAGGGTTGGATGTGGCCCCCGGGCCATAGTTTGCACACCCCTGATCTAGACCCTAGTGCTCTAGTGTACTGTACTGATAAGTAAAGGAGCCCTAGGAATGCACAGTGTCATATTGCTGTAATACATTTTAAAAGGAACTAGTCTTTGCTCCTCAGAACATAACAGCATTAATGGGGATAATTTAAATGTTAGATTTATGACATACACAATATATACTCCTATAATATGCACTGTTTGGGAAGGGGTGCATTTTCAGTGCTGGGAATTAGCTGAAGTGCTCCCATTAATGGGGTTCTGGTTCTGGTCCCACCCAGACTTCAGGGCCTGGAGCTATCAGGCTGGGAATGCTGTAGAGATTGTGTACTCAATCCACTGAAGAGCAGGGAACACTTCTCAGCTTTCAACAGTAACCCCACTGGCCATATAAGAAGCAGTGTTTATGGACTCCAAAGGAATGGTGGCTGAGATGGCAGGTTTCAGAGATAAGAATGGGAGCATGCTCATAAATTGCTCCTAAGTATTTCAGAGGGATTTAATGAGGCTTTATGCTGAGCCTCTGCCAGGAGTGAATTTCATCCCCCAAAGAATAATATAGGAGCAGTTCATGCTGTACAATTTGGCAGTGCTAATATTTGAACTACGTATTACAAACAGTATACAAATTATATGAACTATATATGTCAAAATGTGTTGCCAACATTATCCATGCACAGAATAGAGATTGATGCTAACAGACAGTCATTATTAATGTAAATTAATCAAATGGTTCTGCATGCAAATTATAGAAGTTGACATGTACCAGCTGGATATTTATTAAGAGAGACTGTAAGGACCTTAATGTGAGTTGTGTGCAACTCACTGTTTCCAACAGTATTACCATGATCTTGTATAGTAGCATGTGCTATTTCAAGGCAACTTATTTAATTTACTATGTGGTGGTAGCATCCTACCGAAATGTTATCCTTCAGGAATGTGACACACTGACAGGTATTGCAGCAAATTTATATGAGTTGCAGAGGAACCATATTAATAAATGACTTTGCAAGCATTGTCCAGTGGGATCACCACACGCACTGAAATATAGTTATAGGGCAGGAGGCAGAGTCAAAATATTTCTTTTTCAATTAATTAGAAAGCCCCCTAATTTTTAAAAAAGTAGAAACCTAATGTTAGGTTCCTAAATCCATACAGCCACCTAAACAATTGGCCTACTTTTCAAAAGTGCTGAGCACCCAGCAGCTCCTACTTAGGTGAATGCTATTTTACGTGAATAGGTGTATATATCTGTAGGGTGATCTTAATGGGATTCATGTGGCCATTCAGCTCTTTTGAAACTCAGACCACTTATGATCATGCCTAAATATGATGTAGCAGCTTAGCTGTACAGTAACTCCTCGCTTAACGTTGTAGCTATGTTCCTTAAAAATGCAACTTTAAGCGAAACGATGTTGAGCAAATCCAATTTCCCCATAAGAATTAATGTAAATAGGAGGGGTTAGGTTCCAGGGAAAGTTTTTTCACCAGACAAAAGACTACACACACACACACACACAGTATAAGTTTTAAACAAACAATTTAATACTGTACACAGCAATGATGATTGTGAAGCTTGGTGAGGTGGTGGAGTCAGAGGGTAGGATATTTCCCAGGGAATGCCTTGCTGCTAAATGATGAACTAGCACTCGGCTGAGCCCTCAAGGGTTAACACATTGTTGTTAATGTAGCCTCACACTCTACCAGGCAGCACAAATGAAGGGACTGGAGAAAGCATGGCAGACAGAGACACACACAATGTGGGTGGGAAGAGAGAGAGAGAGAGAGAGAGATGCACATTAACCCTTTAAGTACCCTGACACCACTCTAAGTACATTGCCTTTTTAAGTAAATCAGCAAGTTGAGACAGCAGCTGCTGCTAGCAAGCTCCCTCCATCCTGAGCCCTGTTATGTCCCCCCTTTCTCTATGGAGATGGGGTAAGTGGGGTGCAGGAGCAGGGGGGGTGAGGACACCCTGACATTAGCACCCCTCTTTCCCCACCCCTGCACAGCAGAAGGCTCCCGGCAGCAGCTCCAAGGCAGAGGGTAGGAGCAGCACATTGCAGTGAGGGGAGGGACAGCTGAACTGCCGGCAATTGATAGCCTGCTGGGCGGCTGCTGCACAGGGAACTTAGGGGAGTGGGAAGCTGATGGGGGGCTGCCTGTCCACCCTGGTTCCAAGCCCCCACCAGCTAGCTCCAATGGGCTGCTCTTTCTGCAAGCAGTGGACAAAGCAGGCGGCTGCCAAACAATGTTATAAGGAGCATTGCGCAACTTTAAACGAGCATGTTCCCTAATTGATCAGCAATGAAACAACATTAACCGGGATGACTTTAAGTGAGGAGTTACTGTAGCTCCCATTTTTGAAACTTTTGGTTTAGGAGATTAGAGAGGGCACCATATTTTGAGTTGTCATAAATGTCCTGATGGGGCACCTTGATTTTCAGCCCGTTCCCAAGATAGCCCTTTCTGCAGACCAGTGCTTTCCATTTTCCAGTGCAATGCAGAGTCATTAGTTCACTGAACCAGGAGAAGGAGAACCTCCTACTGAGCCATCTATACCACTCCAAGCAGTGTCCAATGCATGTTCTGAATATGTAGCACCTCTTTTCATCAGAGTATTTAAGTCATTCCACTTTAGCCTTTAAAACCTTAGGTACCAGTCCCGCCTCCTTTACCGATGGCATTCCATCTAATTCTGGGACTGGCATAGAGGTGAAACCAAGAGTGTCCATGTTGATATCCAGGGCATTGGACTCCACATTGACCACCCTCCCATCTGTATTTGCTGTTCCATAGCTCAGGCCTTCTGCACAGACATGTTCTTCTCAGTGGTTGACAGTTTTTTCAGAGACTTTTGTTTCTAGGTTTAAGCAGAGAGCTCCAAGTCCCCTCAGGCTGCCTTAATGTTTCCTACTTTCCTTTCAAATTTCCTGTGGGCCTGAAATCTTCTGAGTCAGTAAGAAGTGTTAGAAACAGACAACTCACATCTTGTCCATCCTGTTTGCTAACTAAGGATGCGAGATTGCAAGTGAGGACACCATTTTCAAACTTATATGTGTAAAGATAGGTTCTTAACTCCATATTGAGACATCTAAATAAAAGTAACCTGATTTTTCAGAGGTCCTAAGCATCATCTAATCCCATTGAAGATGATGAGAAGTACAGGTGTTCATCATCTTTGAAAAGCAGACTTAAGTGCCTACATGTGGTTTTAGGAACCTAAATTTAGGTTCAGCATGGGTGTTGAGATTGCTTCATGTGTGTTCCAGTCTAATACCTTATCAGCTCAATGCCAAAAAGGGGATTATGATCAGTGGAAAATGCTAGTCTGAGTATGTATAGGAAACTATAAAATCTTTTTATCTTTTGTTGTTGGCTCCGTTCACTGTTCCCAGCCAATGAGAGCTGCGGGAAGTGATGGGCCACAGGGATGTGCTGGCTGCCGCTTCCCGGAGCTCCCATTAAATGGGATCGGTGAACCACGGCCACTGGGAGCTGCGGGGGGCCGTGCCTGTGGATGGTCAATGTCAGCACAATGTCTCGCGGCCCGCGATCAGATTACCCTGATGGTCTGTATGTGGCCTGTGGGCCTCAGGTTGCCCACCACTGGCTAGCTACTCTTTCCTTTAAGTTGTGATCAAAGTCTGGAAAATACTAATAATAAGTGCTATATTATGCCTGCCAGAGCATTAACAGTGCATAAAAACATTGTGGAGATCAAGTATAAGGAACCCATTAACTAATTTCATGAGAATACAAGAACTTCAATCTGTAAATTCCAATCTGCGGTTTTTTTAATTGGGTACCACAAAAATTGTTCTGTGTTCTTGTCAGTACACCTCTACCCCGATATAACGCGACCTGATATAACACGAATTTGGATATAATGCGGTAAAGCAGTGCTCCAGGGGGGCGGGGCTGCGCACTCCGGTGGATCAAAGCAAGTTCGATATAACGCGGTTTCACCTATAACACGGAAAGATTTTTTGGCTTCCGAGGACAGCGTTATATCGAGGTAGAGGTGTACCATCTGCAGTCCTGACTATAACAACTTGATTGTTTATTTATGATTTTTCTCTATAGGTGCATTCTGTATCCCCCTGTATATCCCTTACATCCTGAAAGACAAGTGGATGTTTGGAAGACCTCTCTGCAAACTCTGGCTAGTTGTAGACTATCTTATGTGCACAGCTTCAGCCTTTAGCATCGTCCTTATCAGCTATGATCGGTTCCTGTCAGTTACTAAAGCTGTGAGTAGAACATTCATAGTTAGCTTTGCATGTCTCATGATGTTTAGATGTAATTGTGTATTTATGATAATACTTAACACTTATATAACACTTTTCATCCATAGATTGGAAGGTACTTTACAAAGGTGGATAAGCATTATCCAACAAAGAATTTAAGTGACTCATCTAAAGTCAATTAGTCAATGGCAGAATTGGAAATAGATTTCCAGACTCCCAGGCCAGTGACTTTGGCTAATCTAAATTATAGGTGGCACACGTAATAATGCCTATAGTTAAGGTTGCCTGACATTATAAGATCCTATTTTCATGTAACTTATAACTTTGCCAAACTTTTGCCATCCAGGCTGAAGTTTTCTGTGTTGGCTGTCTTCCTCAGGGTGAATTTTTTTGCTGATGTTGAAAGTTTCAGCTAACAGTTCAGTCATTTCTCAGAATAAGGATAGGGATAATACTTTGTTTTGACAATGATAAAATTTTTTTTGAGTGTTTCGTTCAGAAGCTCTAGCTCCTCCGTTCATTGGAGCAGAGACTTGGAATTTGGTATGACGGTTGCCCTACTTTCAGGAGCGTGTTTTTTTGCTATTCCTGTGAAAATTGGTCCAACTTAAGAGCCTCTGAAAATCTGTTTGCACAGGCTCGGTAGAGAATTGTTAGTTTGGCAACTGAATTCTCTGACAATTCCATCTACAGTGAACATCTTGCAGGGGTGGAGCAGGTCTTTTACTGCAATTGCTGCATATGGACGCTGGGAGTAGGCCTGCCCAGAACCAAAGGCCCACACCCTCTGCCAAGAGGGAGGATTGGAAGGTGTGTAGTGAATGGGGCAGGTGATGGCAGGAATAGAAAGGAGGGTCTCCCAGTTAAGGCAGTTGAATGCTGTCCTGGGAACGTGGATTCTATCCCTGCCTCTGCCACAGAGCTCATATGTGATACTAGGCAAGTCACTTACACCAGACTTTTCACAGGTGGTCACTTAACTGTGTATTCTTCACTGTCTGTGTCCCAAACTGAGACACCTGGGATCTGATTTGCAGAGTCCTGAGCACTCACAGCTATAGCTGAAGTCAATGGGAGCTGTACTTTGAACAAACAAAGTATTATAAAATGGACGGTTCTCTGAAAAAAAAAAAATCAGTCCATAGGCACTTTGGACTGTGCACCCAAAATTGGAT
Organism: Trachemys scripta elegans; assembly: GCF_013100865.1. Lineage (NCBI taxonomy): Eukaryota > Metazoa > Chordata > Testudines > Emydidae > Trachemys > Trachemys scripta. The sequence goes on from NC_048299.1 coordinate 204,623,399, forward strand.
ACTTTTGCCATTGTCTCTGTGCCTCAGCTCCCCATCTGTAAAATCGGAATAATAATAATACCGTCTCACTTCCCAGGTGAAGCACTCAGCTATTATAGTGATTAGCACCACAGACAAGCCCATAAGGAAATTACTAATTCTGTCTTCAGAGCAGGGTTTGAATAGTGTGCAGTAAATACGGCCTGGGGCCAGTCACTGAAAAATGAGGAAAAAAAATCCCCCAAAATATTGAAAGCTGCTCATTCAGGAAGTATCATACATCCTGTGCACTGAGTGAGTTGGGGTTCTGTGGAAAAAATAGTGTGAGATAATGTTATTAAAGACTATGTCATAATGCTTACACACAAGGGATCTGAATTGAGGTTGCACTGGCAACTTTTTTTGCTGCTGGATACTTAAAAAAAATAAAATGTGGTAAGGCATAAAAATCTAAACAACTAAAGGAATCTGAGCGGCCATTTAAATGATAAAGAAAGTACCATAACACAACATCTAAATGATTGAATTTCCTTCCTTTAAGAAATATAAGGAGATCTGGGTGGGGGGGGGGGGGATAAATTTTATTCTATGGCAAAGAAAAACAAATATTCACATTTAGATACTATCTAGTGCTTGGAAGCCGTCATGGTTACTTTTCTATTACAGTGGGAGTAACCCTCCACCCCCAACTCTTAGTTCACCTCTGAGATTCAATGTTTTCATGAATCAGAAGCTGACTCCTTGTTATTTCCTTATTGTAGTGGTGATGCCATCAAACCATTTCTATTACTCATTCATTCATTCCAGTGGATGGTGTATCCATCTCAAATTTCCCACCAAATCTCAAGCATACAGTAGGCTATAGTGCTTGAGCCCAAGATTAATAAAGTTTTTCAGGGCTTTATATAAACACAGATGTTCCGGACATCTGGAGACCTACAGTACAAATATTATTCTTAATTTCCCAAAGTTTTTACAAAGTACTTATACTAGTTATAAAAAGAACACAATGTGTGACTGACATGGGGTCTTTTAATTTTACTTCTAGGTGACATATAGGATTCAACAGGGAATGATGTCAAAGACTATTGTTAAGATGGTGGCAGTCTGGGTCTTTGCATTCTTAATCTATGGCCCTGCAATCCTCATTTGGGAACAGGTGGTCGGCAACAGCATCATACCCGATGGAAAATGCGATGCTGAATTCTACTACAACTGGTACTTTCTCCTGTGTGCCTCAACCTTTGAGTTCTTCACACCTTGTATCTCTGTGGCCTATTTCAACATGCGCATCTACTGGGATATACAAAAACGCAAGAGAAACAGGCTCCTGAGCACAGTCAGCATCAGCAAACAGGTGTCTGTACCTCCAACAGGAAAGAATGTCTTGATGGCTGACCATTGTTCTTTGAAGGAAGAAGCTTCTTTTCCTGATTCAGAAACAGAGGACAGTCTTTCTACTACTTCCAGGACACAGGGGCAGTCACAGGTGACTGACAGTTCACATCGGTCCAGAGGCTATTCCATAACCCCTGACAATGATCAGTCAGTAGCCCTCAAAGTGAATACCAGGTCAAAATTGAACAGGGACAAAAAAATTGCTAAGTCACTTGCCATAATTGTCTGTGTCTTTGCCATTTGCTGGGCACCATATTCATTACTTATGATAATTCGTGGAGCCTGCTGTGGAGAGTGTATCAACGAAATCTTGTATGATATAACATTTTGGCTTTTGTGGCTTAATTCCTCTGTAAATCCTTTCCTCTACCCTCTCTGCCATGTTAGGTTTCGGAAGGCTTTCATGAAAATATTGTGCCCAAAAAGGTTTGTGCCACCAGCCCAGTCAGAGTCTTCTTTGAGAGCCAACTAAAAGACTTACAACAGAAGCTCCTCCACCTTATTTTAGTTTAGCTTGTTCTGATCTCATTTTCAATAATATAGTAGATATGTTTGTTTCATAGATGGCATTAGTCAAGGATGCAATATGTAAATTTGCCAATAGTTTGATAATTTTCAGTGCATTAGTTTTCTTTTCTCTTAATAGTATCATGTTAAATTCAACAGCAACTTTTGCCTGATTGTGCACTATTCCTTTAATTTATGAATTTTATTCACAGAGCAGGATCCCTTTCTTTTATTAATACCGTTTATTTAAAATTGGGACAACACAAGGCATATATTTTCAAAGGCTGCTACAGAAGTGTCCCTGGGAAAGAGACTGTGGAAGCAAAATTAAAGCAGGGCAAATGTTTTAGTCAGGTTTAAGGATAGAGTGAAGTATAATCCTAACCCTAATAACGCAAGAGTTGTAAGAGATGCTGCTTCACGCCTCACTTGTCGCCTGGCTTTAGTTGATAAGAATGGAATGCTGATTTAAGGAGAAACCTTGAGACAAAGTAGTGTCTGGAGGGAGTTTGTATAAACAAAGGATAACCATTAGCCGATTGATGTATGCAAGGGGAAGGTATAAATGCTTGTCTTATGCTGCTTGTAGAGTGAAGATCTGCCTAAGGTCAGGGAGGCCCCCACTCCGACCTCAGGCTTCCATTGCAATTGCTCGCAATAAACTGTTTCTGACTTGTTGCTAACAAATGCAGAGTGAGGACTGGTTTTCTTCCACTATTTGGTGCCATGACTTGGATACAGCGGCAATCACTACGGAGCGTTCCCCTTTGAACCCCAAGGCACCAGACAAGAGGCACGCTCGGCAGGGGGTTCCGGCGGTGCAGCGCTTGGCTGGGGGGAGGGAGGGGCGCTCGGTGGGACGGCGCTTTTTTTTGCTGCTTGGGGCAGCAAAAAAGTTAGAGCCAGCCCTGTCCATGAGTCTCAAGTGCGGAGTCTAAAGGACTCCCAGGAAAAGTTAAAAATCCAAGTGCAGGATTTAAAAACTAAATGCAAGACAACCGGATGTCCCTTTACCCAAACTACCTCATCAACTCCCTCTACCTCATCGACCCCCTCAGCTCCTTTGTATCCCCAATTAGTAAAGACTGGGAGGGAGGAGGAGACAGCCGAGGACATTGTGGATTTTTTCAACAGTGCTTCTGTTGTCCACGAAAGCTTATGCTCTAATAAATTTGTTAGTCTCTAAGGTGCCACAAGTACTTCTGTTCTTCTTTTTGCGGATACAGACTAACACGGCTGTAACTCTGAAACCTGTTGAACAGGGCTGTGTCTCCGGCAGGACACGGGCAGCAGCTACCGCCAGCCCTCCCCCAGTACCTTGGGGCCACACGCAGAAGGCTATGCCTTCTGAAGCGGTAGCACCATCATCACCACCACACATATCAGCTGATCAGACCGTTCATCCCGGAGAGGAAACCTCCCCTCCACCACCCTATCCACTTCAGCACCTACACATTTTGGGTACAATATAACTAATACGTTTTGATTGTACAAGGAATGAAGGATACAATTCATCATTGGTATGTGCCTAATTAGCACCACTCCCAGAGAACCAATTTAGCCTAATGATATAGGATTGTAATGACTGCTGTTTAACTAGGACAATATGAGCCTAAATTCCTCATAATGGACCAGTTTCCAAAGTATTAATGGAGTAAATTCTGAGATCTAAGGCCAAATTCAGCACAGGCATAAGCAGACCTAGCTGTCTAGAATTCAGTGTATGGTAGCTGCATCTCGTTACACTGGTATTAAGGCAGAAGTTACCAAATAAATATTAAAAGAGGAGAAAAAGAAATATGAAATGTAAATTATAGTGAATATCCATTTTATTCTTTTATTGTTATTTAGAAGAGTATTCTGTCATTTGACATCATTGCAAATTCCTTAGTTTAAGGGCCTCATTTTGACTAGAATTTTCATTTAATCATGGTTATTGGCCATCCATTGATTTGTCCCAATCAAGAGGATTCTACCGTATTATGATCTAAAGAATCATACCTACACAATAATAAATACCAGATTTAAAAAAGATATTCACTAATAGTTGCAGAAAATATCTTAAGCAAGGCAGAAACTGAATCAAGTGCCCAATGTAACCAGCTGTCTTCTTTAAAGTGCCATCTTCATGAGTTCTGTTCTTCACAGAGATTGGCTCTTATTAATTTTAAGACAATTTCTTAAATTCAGGAAGGGTGCAAAAGGATGCCTTGCTTGCACAAAGAAGTCTTTTTGCTTTGGCCTCAAGTATGAACAAGTGCTGTTCACTCAGTAAGCAATGCTTTTGGGAAGTTACATTGGGGGACTTAATGAGCTCAATCAGTTCAGCTTGGCAAAAAGAAAACCAAGAGGTGACTTGAACCTGGTGTAAGTACCTTCACAGGGAGAAATACCAGTTATTAAAGGGCTCTTTGATTTAGTGGAGAAAGGCATAACAAGACACAATGGCTGGAAGTTAAAGCTAGACAAATTCAAATTAGAAACCAAGCACACATTTTTTTAACTGTGAGGATGATTAGTTATTGGAACAAACTACCAAGGGAAATGGTGGAGTCTCCGTCTCTTAATGTCTTCAGATCAAGACTGGATGCCTTTCTGGAGGACATGCTTTAGTCAAACAACTTACTGAGCTCAAAGGGATAACTGGGTGAAATTCTATGGCCTGTGTTATACAGTAAGTCAGACAGATGATCAAATGGTCCCGTCTGGCCTTAAAAATCTATTAATCTTTGAAATAATGATTTTCACATGCCTAGGCTTAGTAACTGTGGGATCATATTGTTGTAACAGTCATCCTTCCTCACTCTCCCTGTTTGTCACCCCCGTCTTGTCTTGTCTAAAAGCAGACTAATCTTTACAGGGCAGGGACCACATCTTTCAATTTTTTCTGTAAAGTGCTTATCATGTTGGATTGTGTAAAAATAATGATAGATTAGTTTTCTGAGGACTGAAATGCTGTAAACTATGTACCACAGGGAGAGAACAGGAGAGACTGAGGTGGCACCAATGCTTGATGCCCCTGCAATTGCAGAGAATTAATTAGGTGAGTTATGCCCACATGATCCCAGCAGGCGAACAACACCCCATACTGCAGAGGGATGTGACAAACCCTGAAGTCCCTGCCAATCTACCTGGGCGGAAAATTCCTTTCTGATTTCAAATCTGGTTATCTGTATGGAAATCTGAGCATGTGGGCTGGGCACATCAGCTAGGGATCGAGAAAGAAGATCCTTTGTCCCACCTCAGAGCACTGGGTCAATCCAATCCGGTGTGCCAGCTCCAGTCGCAGACAATCTCTGAAGTTGCAGAGGAAGGTGAACCCTTACCCTGAAACACATCTAGTCAATTGTCATTATCTTAATTCAGAGCAGCAAGTGTCATGAGCATGCTGAAGACAGTGTAAGCAATCCTGTTCTCCCCAGGGCCAATGAGGGAAGGGGGCAAACAGGAGAACTCAGATTTTCTGCGGTCTATTCCCAGTTTTCATACCGATTTGCTGTGTGATCTTTAACAAATCATTCTCTCTGTGCTTTAAAATAGCTATAAAATGGTGATAATACCTCCCTGCCTCAAGGGGAGGTGTGTTTTGACTTAGTGAGCCAGATTCTTAGCTGGTGTAAATTGTCCTAGCACTATTTATTTCAAATGCAACTATGCCAATTTACACTCACTAAGGATAATATCTGTAAAGTTCTAAGAGGGCCTTGGATGAAAAGCACTATACATGTGCAAAAGTATTGTTTATTAAACAAAAATCTGTCCTTTCTTCAAAAAGAGCAGAAAGCTGGCATTTTAAGCAAAGAAACACAATAAATGTGTCCAAACTGAGAAAGCACTCAGTTACTCTGAGATCTTTCTAATTTTCTGGAACTATACCTTTAAAAGTTCTGGTCTAATTGGATTGTTAGTAATGTTAGAATAAAGCTTGTCCAGTTTTTTCATTGTAAAATGGTGCATGTGATGATTGATTGGGTTGAGTGACTGGATATGCACTTTGCAATACTGGAGCAGTACAGTATGGTGGGGGAAGGTGGAGTTCAGTAGTTTAGCAACCAGATAGAGGAACAATTTACAGATTTCAGTTGTCCAGTGCACTGTTCAGCACTCACAATGCTCACTGCAGTATGCCCCACCAGTCATGTGTAATTACATTGATTATATCACAGTTTTTCTACCCACATGTGATGGGGTGCTCCACTCACTGCTAGGATGACATCTTCTCCTAATTGTTCTGGGGAATAGCTCACAAGGTCAACCCTTCTTGCACACCATCCTCTGCCTCTCTCTCTCTGGGTCTGGAGCCCCTCTGACTGCATGAGCTGCTGCTGCTCCCTCTTCGTGAGTTAGCCCTCCAGCCAGGTAACTATATGTCTTTTCTCCTTCCAGGGTTGGAAAGTCTTTCCTCACCAGCAGTACTACACAGTCTTCCCATTCACTGTCCCACCAGTACCACTTCCCTAACCCCAGTGGCTGGTTAGGGAACCTAGGCCCACAATTTACCTCAGGTTGCAGTTCAGGGACTGTCTAGTCAGCAGTCAAGGTTTGTGCCACCCCAGACCATGCTGCATTTCCCTGATCTCTTTCCTAACTTTCTGGGTCTGCCAGATTCACTACTCCCTCTTCCCAGGGAGCAACTGCAGGCAACCTGTCACTGCAGCCACCAAACATGCCTCCCTTCTCCTAGAACATGACTGTAGACTCTCCCAGCAGCCCTTTCTGCTTCCAATTCCCTGTTTTTATAGTCCCAGCCCAGCTCCTTCCTCCTCAGCTGGGTTTCCTCATTCAATCAGGGGATTGCTTAGTCACCTGACTTCCCTCAGCTGTGGCCTGTTGGGTTAATTAATCCCCTTCTCAGTCTGCCTTAACCCTTTCAGGGCCAGTGTGAGGTGAACATCCCATCACACCACACAACGGTGCACGGCTATCCATCATCCACCTTTGTTGGACGGTTGGCCCCTTACTGAAACTTAGTGGGGTTTTTTTGGTTGGCCCTCTCCCAGTACGAAAAGGCAGAGGAAGGGCTGCTGAGAAATCAGGACCCTGAGACTGACCATCCCGAGGGGCGATGGGGAGATGCCAACGCTCCAGGTCAGTCTGATTGACAGGGTAGGCAATGAGGGAGTCAGGAGGCCCCGGGTCCCATCCTCCATGTGAGCTGGAACTGCCTGGGCCAGAGCAGGCAGGGCGAGCTAAGGAGAGAGCATCAGCCCGAGCTGAGGAGCAGAGAGCCCTGCCAGCCAAAGCCAGAGCCAGAGGAGCAGCCCAGGGAGCTGTGCTGGAGATAGAGTGAGGCTGGACTGGAGCTGGAGCAGTCTGGAGCCAGGTGCGGTGAGCAGCTGGGAAGACTGAGGGGGCCCGGGGCAGAGCCCCATGCAGGGAGATGTCACCAGCCAAGAGCTACTGCAGGCTGGACTGGGAGGGGGATCGTGACCCCAATGCGGTTGGTGGGGAGGCGACGCTGGGAAGAAGGGTCCTGCCACCTAGAACCTGAGGGCGTGTGACCACCCCCAGAGCAAGTATCCAACCTACAGCATCCCTGCAGCACAGCCCGGGCCTGGGCAGGAGGCCTGGGACATGTGAGGAACCGACTGTAAACTTTATATTCCAGAAACGGCTGTCTGTGGTTCCCCCGGGCCCACAGGGAGGGGTTACATGTTTTCCTTTAACCTTTTCCATTTTTCCGTACTTTTTAAAATTAGTTGCTGTTTAATTAGCCCCCTTCTCAGTCTGTCTTAACTCTTCCCGGACCAGTGTGGGGTGAACACCCCATCACACCGCATAACACTGCACTGCTATCCATCCTCCTCCTTAATATGGAAATAATATACTTTAGCTGGTTGATATTCTACTGGCCTCTTTTCCCTTGAGCCTTGGGAAAACATAAATTTAGGATAAATTTTTTTGCCCTTTCTTCTTGGACAAGGATCTGGCCAGGTTGATTCATGTATTTGTCACATTAGTCTATTGTGATTCTCTCTCTCTCTGGGACTGACAGAGGAAGCAACACAAACACCTGCTGAAGATGATTCTATTACTGCTCACAAATAGATCTTCTAGAATAAATCAGAGATCATTCATGCAAGACTGCTTCCACTGACTGCCTGAACAATGGCATGTATTAATAGACTCGTGCTCACAAAATCTGGTTCAAAGTTGGATTTTAGGCTACGTCTAATACCAGGGCCGGCTCCAGGGTTTTGGCCGCCCCAAGCAGCCAAAAAAACAAAAAACGAAAGCAGCGATCGTGATGGCAATTCGGCGGGAGGTCCTTCGCTCTGAAGCGGAGTGAGGGACCGTCCGCCGAATTGCCACCGAATACCTGGACGTGCCGCCCCTCTCCGGAGCGGCCGCCCCAAGCACCTGCTTGCCAGGCTGGTGCCTGGAGCCGGCCCTGTCTAATACTGTGCCCCAGTGCAGGCTATGGGGTGAACTGCAGCATGCACCAAAGTGAAGTGCCGTAACTCCCCCATGTCGATGCTGGTAGTGCAAACTGAAAGGTCCCTTGTTTGTATTAATAAAGTCCTCTTCAAACAGGACTACATTAATGTGAACTAGGTCCCTTTTAGTTTAAACCAGCAGCACCCACATGGGGGAGTTACAGCACAGCCATTCACATCCCCCTAGTCCAAACTGCAGGGCTGTGTAGACGAGTGAGGCTTTTGCAAGAGACTTGAGTCTGACTAGTGTTTTCCTATCATTGTTTCAGCAGGCTACCCCCAGTAGATGTCACTAGCGCTACATGGTATTTTTAAACCTTGCAGATCCACTGGTCTTTCAACAGACAACACCTGCACAATGCCATGTAATATAATAAGACTGATATAATTATGCCAAAAAAACCACCAAATCCTTTACATTTTGTTTTATATTTAGTCTGGTGAAGAAAAAAATTAGTGGGGGACACATTATCCTGGTAAAGAAAGGAAGCATTTAATCATACAGGTAATCATATCCTGATATGGAACTTCTTCATGTGTTCTCCAGTGTGGAAGCTGCCTCGAATTCTGCATTTGAACCCCAAGGCCACCTCTGAGCATTGGGTTTTGAGCCACATGCAGCTGAATACAGAAGTTTGGAATTTGAGCTTGGAAAAAATATATTCTTTTCCTCTTATGACAAGTGTATTTCTCCCAGAGTAGATTTTGCAGGGCAGCTCCTTAGGGAGAGAAATCAATAGAGTTACACCAGCTAACACCAGATGAGGATCTGGACTTGTGTGCGTGATTTGCCATTGTGAAGGGATACTCACAGCTACGCACTGGGGGATTGATCCTGCAAGAAGCTGAGCAGCTCCTGAGAAGTACAGAACCATTCTGAACTCCACTAATTTCACTCAGAAGGCCCTTGGGGTTAGGAAAGAACTATATTTAGACATTGAAGATAGGTCTCCACTTGAAGCCAGCTGGGTAATTTTCAGCACGTGGAGACATACCTGCGCTAGCTCTGATGGAGCTAGGGTGCTAAAAATAGAGTGTAGCCATGGGGGCACGAGCAGCAGGAGGGGCTAACTGCCCCGAAGTAGGTGCATAATCAGTGTGGCTAGCCCCTCCTGCTGCTTGTGCCACTTTATTTTTATTTTTAGTGCACTAGTGTGGGTATGTCTCCTTGAGCTAGAAATTACACTCCCCCAGCATCAAGTATAGCCATATCCTAATATTGACAAAGAAGCCCTGCAGATACAGTCACCCCCAAATGCTGTTTTGGCTTCTGAAATTTGCAAGTAGATTCAAAGCTCCAACAAATGGAAACAAAATATGTCAGCTAAAATATCATAATTACGCTACAGGGGCCAAATTCATCCCTGGAATAATGCCATTGAAATCATGGGATGAATGTGATCTTTTATGTTTAATCAAATGTCTGCATTATATTTTACCCCTTATATCCGGTGTATTCAGATCAACACATTTTTTCAATCTGTTCCACTGTTGCTATTTCAGATAAATTTATTGCATTGCTTTTATAGTTTCACTTTTACATGCACAGTTCTTCCTTTCAATTTTCTACAAATGACTAATTCAAACTGGTTGATCATATTACGCATTAGCTAATCTTATTCTGATTATGCCACAAATGTCCAGTGTCAAATTCTGATTGGGCAACTGTATTTTTGGTCATGTCACAGCAGACTCTAAAAGCACCATCCACATTCTAGTATGATAGCACCAGAGTTAAGCACCAGCCCAGCTCTTTACAAACAGACCTATTTACCTCCCTACCTACATGTTACCCCAAAACCATAGTATCTTAGACCCAGTTCCTCTAAGTTACTTGTGTACCTAAATCCCACTAATTTAGTATGGCTGTACTTCTCTTGTCTACAGCCAGGAAGAGGTGAGCAAAAGTGCGATCTCAATACTATACCCTGGCTTGAAACCTGCCTAGGAGGGATCCAGGATATTGGCAGCTAACTGGGTTAATTGGAAACTGATTTTTCTTTACTAGCTTCTCAATTGACTTGCCGCCGCGCCGCCGGGGGGACCCGAGCCGAGCCGCGGGGGCCGCGCCGGGGGGGGGGAGGCCCAGCCGCGCCGCGGAAGCCGCGCCGGGGGGGGGGACCCGAGCCGCGCCGCGGGGGGGGGGACGGGGGGCCCGAGCCGCGGGGACCTGGCTGGAGCCGGGCCACGGGGGCCGTGCTGGGGCCTGCGGGAACGGGCCGCGCCTCCCCAGAGCCCTTCTCCCGCCCCCATCCCAGCTTACCTCGTGCTGCTGGCCAGCCCGCCCCTGCTTCGTCTCAGACTTCCCGCGAATCAGAGAAGCAGGGGAGGGGGTGGAGGAGCGTGCAGGGGAGGGGAGGAGGGGGCGGGGTGAACAGCTGCAGCGCGGGGCCCTCTTGGCGCGGGGCCCAATTCAGCCGAATCGGCTGAATCGGCCTAAAGCCGGCCCTGCTACCAAATATTTGGGATTTTTGAACACTCACTCAGCCAACTGGAACAGAGGACAGTTGATCCTTGCTTTTCATTTTGATGTAATTCTAGAACATCTTTCACTTCNGGGGGGGGAGGGGGGCGGGGTGAACAGCTGCAGCGCGGGGCCCTCTTGGCGCGGGGCCCAATTCAGCCGAATCGGCTGAATCGGCCTAAAGCCGGCCCTGCTTGAGGGAGCCACTTAGGGATCTGGGGCAAAATCAGTACCTGATAGTGAAGGCAGGGGGCTGGACTCGATGACCTTTCAAGGTCCCTTCCAGTTCTAGGAGATGGCATATCTCCATTAATTTAATTTAAAAAAAATTAATTTAATTATGGTATTGCTCAGTTGACGTTCTGTTAGGATTCCTTTGACCTCTGATTGTCTTTATTCTTGGCTTCAGGCTATTGGCCTTTGTCTTGTCCCCTTTGACCATGATGAATAATTCTTCCTCTTCCATAACTGCTCCCGGTTGAGATTTATTTAAGTGAAAGGCAACCTTCCAAGATGCCTGAGGAGCTGTGGTGAGCCTTCTGGCCAGACAAACAGCCCACAAAGAGAAGGGCTGCATTTCAAACTGTCCCCTTGCCCATTGTCATTATCAGCCTTTTGCAGGCAGTCGGGCCACTTAGCATCCAACTTAGCTTTTCTAATAGTCGAAAATTACTGAGTGGCCATGAAGTGATTTTGAAAGCGGTAACCAAGCTCAAGGGAGGAAGGAGAGAGATCTGAAGCAGGTCACATGAAATAAAGTCCATGATGCAGTTTGAGTCCACTGTGTATTAAGGAACTTTGCATCCCAGGCCTTCAGGTATTCTAAAGCTGAATCATTGTTGTATGTAAAACTAGGATTGAGAGCAGGTTTTGCCTAATTTACAACTCTCTTGAGCCTCACGAGTTCAAAGCTGAGTGGTGGACTCATTTATTTTTTTTCGGTATCACATCCATTCTAGGTTTATCAAAACAGGTGTTTCCTTATTGGCTGAAAACTCACATTTACTTCCTGGTTCAGAGTGTAAACTAAGGCACTTCTTCCTCTTTAATGCTTTGGGAATAATGCCTGAACTGCTATCTCATGAGGTTTTTCAGGCCATAAACTGTCCACTGGCTGGCTGGGAGCAACTGTGTTCAAGTGGTGTTAAGGGAGAGGGAAGACAAAAAAATAGAAAACCTTTGTCTAAACAGAGCCAGCTCCTTAGCCCTGTCCTACCACCTTTGCACTGCTGCAGTGGCATAAAACAGCCAGAAGCCTGTCAGATTCTCCCAGCTAAGGAGTCCCCTGGTAGTGGGGAACACTCAGGCAGGTTAGAGGTGGCATAGGCCACCTCCTCCCCCTCCAGCAGAGGGGGCTTTCCCACAACAAAGGTGGGTGGAGTGCCTGTGGGGGTATGTCTACATTGAAACTGGAGTGTAATTCCCAGCTCAGTTAGACATAGCCACACTAGCTCTGATGGAGTTAGTGAGCTAAAAATAGAGTGTAGCCACAGGTGCATGAGTGGTTAGCTGCCTGAGTACAATCCTGTCCCAGACCACAGATACATACTCACAGCAACTAGCCCCGCCTGCTGCTCATGCCACTGCGGCTACACTTCTATTTTTAACATGCTAGCTCTACTAGAGCTAGCACAGGTATGTCTTCTTGCGCTGGAATTTACACCTTCCAGCTCTAGCACACACATACCACAGTGATTTCCTTGGGCCTGTGGGTAGCCAGGCATAACCTAGAGCCATCATGAGGCTGCTCTAAGTTATATTGGGGGCCAGGATTACCCCAGGATCAGGAAGCTGCAAAGGTAACTTAAGCCACCTTTGCTTTTCTCCCTCTCACAGCTATGCTGAGTGTAAGTTTAAGGAATCTTAAAGTGCTGTGGGATTCATTTAGTATAAATATATCTACAGCCTCCTTTTATGGTGTAAATAATTTGTAAGCAATGGAAGTGTGTGCTAACCCAGTATATATGGAATGTACATAACTTTGGAACTAAAATGACTGACATCCCTCAAGTTTGCCCATTCACACGGAAGTTGGCTGCCTCCATGAAGTCATGTCAAAGCCATCCACTCTCGTAACAGTATTGCTTATATCAGCATCTCTTTAATAAAATTCAGTTTGGACTTTTATGTACATATCATGTTTCACTAAATATTTTGGGAATTTCCTTAATTCATTCTGAGATCTTAGGTGAGCATAAGAATTTAAGGTGCTTTAAGGATTTAAAGCAATAGAAGATCATGAACTGTTATAAGCCCTTAATGCAATTTAGTAGCAGTCTTACTGGCCACTAATAAGCTATCTTAAAGATTTACGGCACACATAAGCTATTTAGGTTGCCTCAAATCTAAACTGGTTCACAGCATCTCCAGTGTCCTAAATTGATTTATCCTCAAAATGAACTAAGAAATGAGAAAGGGTGTAGTCCACGTTTGCCAAAATTTGATTTTTGTTTAAAAATATATATGTAGGGATGTTTTAATCAATGTTAATCAAACTAGGACCCTGATCTCAGAATCTCATCCCTGGAAGCAGCCGCTACCTGTGTTTTCTGGAGCCTTCCCTCCTGACTTCTACGAGATTCTGCATAGAAGCAAGAATCTGCCCACAGGGATTGGACTGCAGGATCAGGGTTCTGGCTTGTATTTTTTTCCTCAGCGAGGAAGCCAACATGGAAGCCAAACTTTAGCAATGCTTGAGGTTGGTGATCACAAACATTTCAGTTAGATCATATGGAAAGAGAGCAGTTTCCCCCGCACATGCATAATTTAAATACAACTGAATTTTTGAGCTACGAGTCCTCAAAAAATAAATCATCTTTGGGCTGGGACTAAGACTGGACAATATAAAGGACTTTGTCTGAGAAAGTTAAGAGCAACTGAAGTGGACACTAGAATTAAACATAGCACACTACTGTGACTGATGTAAGACTACCGTGTAAAGGGAATTTAGAGGGTGAAAAACATTGTCCAAATGGAGACCCAAATTGGAGATGTTCTGTATGCTCATGAGCAATGGGACACTGATTGCTGTGCAGTTATAAGCACGAAAACTTGTCCCTGAAACATCAGCTGATACCGTACGTTATGTGTATAATGGATGGGACAGATAGGCTCAATTCTGCAAACACGCGTGTGCTTAACTTTATATGTGTGAATAGGCTCATTGAATTCAATGGATCCTCTCATGTGGATGTGCTTAAGCATGTGAGTCAGTGTTTGCAGGAATAGGATCCAAAGTTGATGTAAAAAATGTTTTTCTCACACAAACGTACGATATCTTTCATCTGTACAGACACTAATTCTAAATTTTCACATTTGGAGTTGAATGCACATAAATCCCTAATTTCATGGTTAGGCAGTAACCTTTCAAATACCAGCTCTATAATTTCTAGGCAGGGGTCTTCCAACTACTTCGAAAGTTGATTCAGATGTGAGTCAACTACAGCTTTTAATTTTTAAGGTATCATAAAATATCAAAAGCCTAAAGTGCATATTTATATGTGTGTGCACGTGTATATTGTGTTACATCCTCTCTCGCACTCCTCTGTCTACTATAGTTCAGTTAACTGAGCCAATGAATAGTAACTAAAGGGCACAGAGCTTATTTCCACAACACATTATTACTGTCCTAACTATGGTTGGCATTTTACTCGTCAATGACAGTGAGATGATTTAGGCAGGGGAATAGTATCCCTAGGGAAATGGTGGGAACCTCATCCCTTGTGACTTTTACAACTCAACTGGAAAAAATCCTCCAAAATATATGAGTGGGACCAGATACTCTCATTGTCCTTTTCCATCTTTACATTCTTTCAGTGATTATAAGGTTTATTCTGCTAAAAGGTAAAGTGAAATGCTAATTAAATAAAAGGTTCTTGTAAGATCACTTTTTATTTAAGTTCATTAAATCAACATCTTGTTTTTCCTTGCTTGATTGTCAGTTCTGACATAATCGTCGTTACCTGGTAACTAGACATTAAAAAGAGGATTTATTTGTATTACAAAACAAAATCCACACAAAAATAATATCACTATCTCTGGGTTTCCCTGTGTGTCCTGTTCTCTCCATTTCCATCCAACAGATTGTAAGCACTTCATGGCTGAGATTTTCTTCATTTAGAGTCTCACACAGTGCCAAGAACATCTATGTATTCTGAGGAGTTTTCAGTAGCACGCATCCCTATAGTATCTAAGCATTAACAATGTCAGTGTTTAATAAACAATAATAACAATGGATTAGTCCTATAGATCCTGTAATTACAAAGAAAAAAAAGCATACAATTCCCCTCAATTAAATTAATAAACATTCAATTATCCCTTTGCCTAAAATTCCATCTCTATGGATATGCTGTCCCTCCACACAGAAAACAATCCCAGGAATTTACTTTATTGCTCCAACATTCTTTTATTATTGAGCCTCTTTAGGTATAATAATTATACATGTATGTAATTATAATAGTTCTTTGTACCTTCCATCCCAGGAATCCAAAGAACATTCGCTAATATAGTCAAACAACACCCTATGATGTTGGCAAATATTGTTATCCTCAGTTGACAGCTGGGAAAAACTGAGGCAAGGAGGGATTTAAGGCTGACTCCTACTCCGATTGCTTTAGATGAGAACTGAATCAGACCCTATGTAACTTGTCCCAGTCACATAGGAAGTCTGTGGCAAATCCAGGAATGCCAGCCAAGCCTCCTGCATCCCACTCCTGTGTCTTTGCCACTAGGCTACTTTTCCTTTCACAATATTGTTCATTTAGTCACATTACTATTATTTTCATGATAATATTTGTTGATATGAAAATCTAGGACTTTTTGAATATGAATGATGTAATAACTGAAACTACTCATGACATAGCAGAATTACACGGGTTGTGGGGAACCTTGATTGTTCTTGTTATTTCATAACGTTAAACAGTGATGCTAGTTTTGTGTTATGTCAGGGTTTTTGGTTTTCTTTTTTAAATTTACCCATTTGAATAGTTTGAGTGGAAAATGAATTCAGGGCATGTACTTTGTGTAAAACCATAGCAACCATCTTCTGAGAGAAGCCCTGGTTGGTGTAGTTAGTGGTAGAACTACCTGCAAAGTTCAGTTGATCCTTCTAAACTTCAAGGGGAAAATCAGTTGTCTGAGAAAAATAAAGAGGATAAGTACGTTCAGCACAAGAAGAGATCTTATCGGCTCCCTGTATGGTTTAGAAGGATTAGTGAAGCTGAACATATTGTATGAGAGTCTAAGACAACATTTTCAGTACTGGCTTTGTTTATTACTTTGATTAGCCATCACACAGTTTAGGGACATGGGGAGATCTTTGGAGAGAAATGATTTCCTAAGGAGTAGCCAGGAAAGCACAACTTTCTTAACAGAAAGAACCCACCAACCGGACTATTTTATAAGCAAATGTGCCAGATCAAGGTAGTCCAGACAACTGCACTTGGACACTACCTGGGGATAATTAAAGTTGCAAAATGGAGAAGCAGTTGAAATATATGCCAGAAAAATTAGCATTGTATCTTCCTTATCCACATAGTAGAAAGAACTGACAATCACATTAGGCTAGGTTGTACCTATGTGCAGCAATGCAATGCTGCAGCACCCAAGGGTAAACAAACATAGATGCATAATCCCTCCCTGAGCTTACTGGTGCTCACACAGGGGTACACTAGACATGCCTCTTCGCCATCACTCCACCCACATTAGGATTTATGCAGGGCGTGGCCCACCTGTTCCCCTGACAATTACAAGGTCTGTAATTGTAGCTAACCATATACATGGGCTGTGGAAGATGGGGAAGTCTCCTTGAGTCCTGTGCATGGGCCATTCACAGTCTGGCCCATCCTGTAGAGTAGATCAATTGTTCTCAACCTTTTTTAAAGGATGTAATACTTCCTAAGACAGAGACCCTGATCTGATTCAACCCTCTTTTCAATTTCTAGACACTGTTTTATGTTCCACTGGTGGAGAAGTCATCAAAAAGCTCCATCAAGCTTAAAATTTGGCCTATTAAGGGAGTGATTTGGTTGAAATAAAATGTGATGTTTAGCTTCAAGAAGAAATTGGAGGGGGAAAAATTAGATTTAGCTACATGGAACGTAACAATCAGTTGGGTAAATGCTAACATGGGCTTCATCAAATGTTAAAACTCTCTGTTGAAACAGTATTAGCTCAGCGGGGATTGTGAAGTGTCGGGGTAAATAATGACTCAGAGCAAATAGGCCACAGCAGGAACAAGGGCTCTTTCACCTTATTGTGTTCACTAACTGCCCTCATATATGTACAGCATTAAGTCTAGCATCATCATCATTACCTCTGCTCTTTCTAACACTTCCTGTGGCAAGAATGAGTAGGAAAAAGTGGTCTGAGTCATGCTTTGTGTAGCCTGATTTGGGGTAGGTTAGTAGTGTTGATTTAATTTATCCACTTAATTTTATTTTTCATTAATAATTTTATTATTTTTAACAATTTTAATAATTATTATGAATATTAATTAGTATGGGTATTTTGCTCGCCAATTTGTTTAATCAGAAGATAGAGTTCGTCCTGAATCAGGCTTCACAGAGTTTATAAAAGGAAATTCGGGGTTGTGACAGGAAGTTTACAAAGAAACAGATGTAGTCATAAAGACTTTTTATTAAAATCAATGAAGATAGTAAGTAAATGGTAAAACAGTTAGAATTACAGAGTTACACTTGTATCACAGTTCTTTAAGAGAATATAAAGCTATACATTGCAAAATGGATTAATACTCACACCCTGTTCTTGATAATAATCTGGTGTTGGCAACACCTTGGGCGTTTTTCACACTTCTAGTAAAGGAAGCTACTGCAAAGTGACTTGCTTTCTAAATTAA
Source organism: Trachemys scripta elegans (assembly GCF_013100865.1). NCBI lineage: Eukaryota > Metazoa > Chordata > Testudines > Emydidae > Trachemys > Trachemys scripta. The sequence goes on from NC_048299.1 coordinate 204,641,040, forward strand.
CTCTATATGCCTTACCTAAATAAAATGTAAATGAGATTAAATCCTTTTTTAACTTACAGTCTTGAAAAGAATGAAGAACGACCTATCAATAGTTAAGAGTCGTGTGGAAGATGAGTAGTATCGATACGTAGTTGAAAGGTGGAGGCAATGAAGAGTAGACAGGAGGAGGTAGATGGGTAGATTGCCTGTCTAATGGCAAGCTGCTTGGTTTTTTATAAAGTATTTAATCGGAAATCCTCCCTCTTATGCCCATATTTCATTCTTCCCCCACGGAAATGTTAGGGTACTTACCCATAGGCTAGTATGCATGTGCGTATGGATGACAGATATGTACTCACTTGTGGTAAATATGTTAGAATGTGGGCAAAACCCCTAATTTTCCACCCCATTTTACTATTGGTTTAGGTAAAGGTCTTTAGACATCTGCGTGAGTGTTTTGCCTAATTTTACTTTTTCCTGGGAAGGGTCTCAAAAAGGTGTTAACTACGCATTAGCTTTAACATACAGTGTTTAACCTGTAGGTAGGTCTCTTGCATTACAGCTAAACTTACTTTTAATATAAAATCTATAAATCTAATACATCAAATACTCATTTTATAAGAAAGATATATTTATACAGACAAGCAGATTAATCCTTAGGGCTACATTTGTAATATATTATTATGTTTGATCAGTACTGCAGTAGTGCTCAGACATCGCAATCAGGATCTGGGGCCATTATGCTAGGCAATGTACTAACACATAGGAAGACATGGTCCCTGCCTGAAGGCACTGACAATCTAAGAAGATAAGGAACAAATGGAGGGTGAGGAGAGGGGAAATCAAATATTACTATTATTCATATTGCAGTAAGCCTAGGAGTCCCAGTCTTGGACCAGGCCCCCATGGTGCTAGGTGCTGTACAAACACAGAGCAAAAAAGTTTACAACACTGACATTTTAAATACTGACATGGCATACTTTGTGAAAATAATGAATAAAAGAAAACACCTCAGTTGTTCCTGACTCTCCTTCAAACTATCTCATCTTGTAGGTATCGTGGAAGAGCTGTGTTTTGTGGCAAGATTAGAAAGAGGACCGGATAGTGGCTCAGATCTATCTTATATATCTGTCTTAGTCTTTTATAGTGCCACCCTTCACCATAGTACCTAAATGTTTTCCATGTAAAATCAACTGCAATAGTAAGTCCCTAAGGGACTCAGGGAATCTCTGGCACTTCTCTGAATGTGGGGATGCACTTGCATTTAACCCTATGCCATGCTCTGTTTCGATGGACTGATCACTCACTGAAGCAGCAAATAAATGACATACTTCTTCAGCTCAAGAGTCTGTCTATGCACCTGTGCGTTCTGGGTAGTGGGAAAAAGAACACTGGGGTAGTAGGCTGAATAAGATAATAACTCAGTAAATTTCCACTACATGCATCCGACGAAGTGGGTATTCACCCACGAAAGCTCATACTCCAATATGTCTGTTAGTCTATAAGGTGCCACAGGACTCTTTGCTGCTAACTCAGTGAGAAAATTTTCTCCACCAAATGTGCCTCCTAGGCCTGGTCCACACTAACCCCCCACTTCGAACTAAGATACACAACTTCAGCTACGTTAATAACCTAGCTGAAGTTGAAGTACCTTAGTTCGAACTTACCGCGGGTCCAGACACGGCAGGCAGGCTCCCCTGTTGACTCTGCGTACTCCTCTCGCGGAGCAGCAGTACCGGCGTCGATGGCGAGCACTTCCGGGATCGATCCGGGATCGATTTATCGTGTCTAGACAAGACGCGATAAATCGAACCCAGAAGCTCAATTGCTTACCGCCGGACCCAGAGGTAAGTATAGACATACACCTAGACTCCAAGACCCAGTGAAAAGGGGAATCCAATCACACTCACTTTAATAACTACTGCAGTGAGAGGGGAATAAATCAGATTTCCCCCAGTTAATGCAAAATCTGAATGTCTCTCAAATCCCCTCCCCACTATCTGCAGCACACATGGTAATGGAGATGTTTGGTTTTGGGTATAAATTAGCACATTATCTCTACAGAAGGAGCCCAAATGATGATTGTTCACTAGCTGGAGAACTGCTGGCTTCTGGGAAAGTGGAAATTCAATGTCAAAAGGCTCAATTTTCCAGGTGAACAACAGGAGCCATGCCTATATGAAACAAAGCTGGCGAAAATCTGAGGTGTAGCAGATATTTGTGCCCAAGGTTACAGAGTAGAGGAAGTAAGCTGGAGATAGAAGCTGATGGAGGAGATCAAAGTTTGCACTTGTAGAGTAAACTGATGAGAGAAAGGGTGGTATATAGGGAAGTAAGAGGTGCTTGGAAGGCTGTGGGAGATAGAAAGGGTTATGAGAAACAGCTATGGGAATTTAGAACTAGAAGAGCGGTGGTCATGACAGAAGATCCTGAGCTGGCTGAAAAGAGATGAAAGAGGATGACTATGAGCAGATTTTTGAGCCTGTAAGAAAAAAGACAGCATCTCTATATTTTGATCATGGGCCATATATAGACTTGCTCAGACTAGTATGGATCTGGATAACCTGTGCTTCAAAAATCACAAGCAATCCTGTTAGCTCAATAATCTAAGTTCCTTGCACAAATCTCCAAAGTTGATGGGGGGCACCGCGGGTTTATGAGGAATTACAGGACTGTCAGCATGATGAGTGGGGGGAATTATGGGATGGTGGACATGACGAGGGATTTGGCAATGAAGCTTCAGTAGAATTCCATCACATTTCCCTCCGTCCCCACTTTGATCCCTGACAATAATCAGCAGCATCAGTGCAGAGCCAAAACCAGGGAAGGGGGCAGTAATGAATAAAGGAACTACTATTTACCACACCAATATCGCTAGCCCCCCTCCCCCCCTTTGCTGTTTCTTCCTCTCCCTTATTTCCTCAGATCAGATTTCCCCTCTTCTTCCTGCCTTTTCCCACCTCCCATCTTCTTTGTTGTCACCACTCACTTTTTTTCTTTCAGCAAAAGAACTTATTTCCTTTAAAGCTGACACACTCCACATTACTCTACTGCTAGCCTGTTGTGCTGTTCCACAGCATCTGCACTGTCCCGGTAGGATTTATTGTCAGCAATTGACAGGAGATGTGGCTTCTGATGGTGCACATGAAAAGGCAGGCAAAGCTGGAGAGAGGTTGTTAGAAAACTGCAGTTCCTTTCGCCTGGTGGGAGGACATTTCTCCTCAGTGCCTATGTGACAACATGGCTCTGTCACTTATAGCATGTACTTCAATGTTGGTACCACAATGGTTTCCCCCTGCTCTGCAATCTTTGGCTCTTCTTCTGTCTACAGCTGTCCTTCTGGGCTGATGATGCATTGGCATAACTTTGGCATACACCGGTCATGCTGACAGCTACAGAACTGTTGCAGGAACATTGCTAGATTGGAATCACAGTGTTGACACTGACTGAGGGACCTAACTGTAATTGTAGCTGTTGTGCACTTATCAGTAGCTGCTTCTTCATGGCTTTTGTTCAGTCAAGCATGGGCAGAAAAGAAGTCGGTACCTACTAAGTCAAACTTAGTAGAAGTCTGTTGCTATACAGGCAAAACTGGTACTGTTGTGAGCCATATTCTACCCTGCTTCTGAATGACTCATGGAATAGCTGACATCTTCCTCCTCCTCTCCTTCCAGGCACAGGCCACTCACAAACACATTGCAGCAGCAGGATGTTGCTGATTAAGACACAGGATGTATATTTCTCCATAGATCAGCTGGGGGAGATAGCAACTGTAACTCCAAAAGCAGCAGCAGCAAAAAGCAATTTTAGTTCTCTCTTCATGAGATCAATGGAATGTATTGCATTGAATTTTTTCTACACATTCATCTTTAAAAGTTTCCACTTGAAATGTTTAAAAAAAAATGCCACGTGTGCAGAATCTCCTGAGTTATCAGTAGCCCACTAAGAGTTTTCCATACTCAATGCAACCCTGATTGCTTATGCTTTAGTAGGGTCCTATATCCCACTTACTGTTAGCAACGGAAGAAGACTGACTATGAGAAATCTCTTTCCAGGCTTTCTGAAAGGGATAAGTCTAGGAAGGAATAGGATTCTCATAGTATTAGGTTTTAACCTCTACTGTAGGAGGTCTAGCCAAGTGGCTTGTGGCACTTGTAATGCTTGCTTCTCAATTAGTTATTCATTTTTTTTCAGCCAGTGGATAACTCTGGATGTCCCTATGGCCACTGGAAAAGCAAGGAGTAAAGATACTAGTGACCCCAATAAACTTGCTAATTTCCTTTCCTGTCAGGAGTTAAGACATCACCTCTTGACACTTGTTTATTATGGATTCTCTTTGTGCCCATTTAATTTTTTTTGTTAATGTTAGAGCTATGACATCCAGAGGAAAGCCCAGAAAGTTTAAACTGAGAAACTGGATTATTATGTATTTACCACAATCCTCAAGAGCTTTAACAAGTGTACTGTGGCTCAGATATGTAGCCTTGGGTGCCCTTCTGACTCTGCAGCGTGAAATTGTCCTTTAAGTAGATAAGCCTTTTTACTCTCAGATTTTAGGAAAAGGCCGAAGCAGAGGCCAAGGACCATAACCTTCCATTGGCAAAATATTCCCTTTTCTGGGGAATCCTAGCAATTTTTGGTAGTTTGAAAGTGTGGAAATGGTAAGTTAGGGCTGATTTAGGCCTATTCTACACTAGAAAAGCTTTGCTGGCATAGAAATACTGGCAAACCCTCTTAGTATAGATAGATACAGTTTACAGTGGCAAAAGAATGTTTTTGCCAGTATAGCTTATACCAGTTCCCTGAATAAAATAAGCATTTTTTATGCTGGTGTAACTGCATCTACACTAAGGCTTTTGCTGGTAAAACATGTATTTAAAAACTCCCCCACCCTTCTAACTGACATTGCTATACTGGCAAAAATGTCTCTTGTACACTAGGCCTCAGGTCTGTTTTTCCAGGAACTCCTCCTTTTTACAGTCGTTAATGTCTTTTAATCCATGCACAGGGAAAGACTGGGCCTTCAGGAAAAAAAAGAAAAAAAAAGAAGTCTCTGTGTTGCTGAATCTCATGATTTTTTTGTGAGTCTCACAATATTTAGTGTTTTCCTTAAAACCCAGCTCCTGGAATTACCTGATAATATGAACAGGAGTACTTGTGGCATCTTAGAGACTAACAAACTTCTTAGTGGGCTGTAGTCCACGAAAGCTTATGCTCTAATAAATTTGTTAGTCTCTAAGGTGCCACAAGTACTCCTGTTCTTTTTGCGGATACAGACTAACACGGCTGCTACTCTGAAACCTGATAATATCATAGAATCATAGAATATCAGGGTTGGAAGGCACCTCAAGAGGTCATCTAGTCCAACCCTCTGCTCAAAGCAGGACCAATTCCCAACTAAATCATCCCAGCCAGGGCTTTGTCAAGCCGGGCCTTAAAAACCTCCAAGGAAGGAGACTCCACCACCTCCCTAGGTAACGCATTCCAGTGTTTCACCACCCTCCTAGTGAAATAGTTTTTCCTAATATCCAACCTGGACCTCCCCCACTGCAACTTGAGACCATTGCTCCTTGTTCTGTCATTTGCCACCACTGAGAACAGCCGAGCTCCATCCTCTTTGGAGCCCCCCTTCAGGTAGTTGAAGGCTGCTATCAAATCCCCCCTCATTCTTCTCTTCTGGAGACTAAACAATCCCAGTTCCCTCAGCCTCTCCTCATAAGTTATGTGCTCCAGACCCCTAATCATTTTTGTTGCCCTCCGTTGGACTCTTTCCAATTTTTCTACATCCTTCTTGTAGTGTGGGGCCCAAAACTGGACACAGTATTCCAGATGAGGCCTCACCAATGTTGAATAAAGGGGAACGATCACGTTCCTCGATCTGCTGGCAATGCCCCTACTTATACAGCCCAAAATGCCGTTAGCCTTCTTGGCAACAAGAGCACACTGTTGACTCATATCCAGCTTCTTGTCCACTGTGACCCCTAGGTCCTTTTCTGCAGAACTGCTACCTAGACATTCGGTCCCTAGTCTGTAGCAGTGCATGGAATTCTTCCGTCCTAAGTGCAGGACTCTGCACTTGTCCTTGTTGAACCTCATCAGGTTTTTTTTGGCCCAATCCTCTAATTTGTCTAGGTCCCTCTGTATCCGATCCCTACCCTCTAGTGTACCTACCACGCCTCCTAGTTTAGTGTCATCTGCAAACTTGCTGAGAGTGCAGTCCACACCATCCTCCAGATCATTAATAAAGATATTAAACAAAACCGGCCCCAGGACCAACACTTGGGGCACTCCGCTTGAAACCGGCTGCCAACTGGACATGGAGCCATTGATCACTACCCGTTGAGCCCGACGATCTAGCCAGCTTTCTATCCACCTTACAGTCCATTCATCCAGCTCATACTTCTTTAACTTGGCGGCAAGAATACTGTGGGAGACCGTATCAAAAGCTTTGCTAAAGTCAAGGAATAACACATCCACTGCTTTCCCCTCATCCACAGAACCAGTTATCTCATCATAGAAGGCAATTAGGTTAGTCAGGCATGACTTCCCCTTTGTGAATCCATGCTGACTGTTCCTGATCACTTTCCTCTCCTCTAAATGTTTCATAATTGAGTCCTTGAGGACCTGCTACCTGATTTTTCCAGGGACTGAGGTGAGGCTGACTGGCCTGTAGTTCCCTGGATCCTCCTTCTTCCCTTTTTTAAAGATGGGCACTACATTAGCCTTTTTCCAGTCATCTGGGACCTCCCCTGATCGCCATGAGTTTTCAAAAATAATGGCTAATGGCTCTGCAATCTCACCTGCCAACTCCTTTAGCACCCTTGGATGCAGTGCATCTGGCCCCATGGACTTGTGCACGTCCAGTTTTTCTAAATAGTCCCGAACCACTTCTTTCTCCACAGAGAGTTGGTCACCTTCTCCCCATACTGTACTGCCCAGTGCAGCAATCTGGGAGCTGACCTTGTTCGTGAAGACAGAGGCAAAAAAAAGTCATTGAGTACATTAGCTTTTTCCACATCCTTGGTCACTAGGTTGCCTCCCTCATTCAGTAAGGGGCCCACACTTTCCTTGATTTTCTTCTTGTTGCTAACATACCTGAAGAAACTCTTCTTGTTACTCTTAACATTTCTTGCTAACTACAACTCCAAGTGTGATTTGGCTTTCCTGATTTCACTCCTGCATGCCTGAGCAATATTTTTATACTCCTCCCTGGTCATTTGTCCAATCTTCCACTTCTTGTAAGCTTCTTTTTTTGCATTTAAGATCAGCAAGGATTTCACTGTTTAGCCAAGCTGGTCGCCTGCCATATTTACTATTCTTTCTACACATCGGGATGGTTTGTTCCTGCAACCTCAATAAGGATTCTTTAAAATACAGCCAGCTCTCCTGGACCCCTTTGCCCTTCATGTTATTCTCCCAGGGGATCCTGCCCATCTGTTCCCTGAGGGAGTCAAAGTCTGCTTTTCTGAAGTCCAGGGTCCGTATTCTGCTGCTCTCCTTTCTTCCTTGTGTCAGGATCCTGAACTCGACCATCTCATGGTCACTGCCTCCCAGGTTCCCATCCACTTTTGCTTCCCCTACTAATTCTTCCCTGTTTGCGAGCAGCAGGTCAAGAAAAGCTCTGCCCCTAGTTGGTTCCTCTAGCACTTGCACCAGGAAATTGTCCCCTACACTTTCCAAAAACTTCCTGGATTGTCTGTGCACCGCTGTATTGCTCTCCCAGCAGATATCAGGGTGACTAAAGTCTCCCATGAGAACTAGGGCCTGCGATCTAGCAATTTCTGCTAGTTGCCAGAAGAAAGCCTCGTCCACCTCATCCCCCTGGTCTGGTGGTCTATAGCAGACTCCAACCACGACATCACCCTTGTTGCTCACACTTCTCAACTTTATCCAGAGACTCTTAGGTTTTTCTGCGGTTTCATACCGGAGCTCTGAGCAGTCATACTCCTCTCTTACATACAACACAACTCCCCCACCTTTTCTGCCCTGCCTGTCCTTCCTGAACAGTTTTATATCCATCCATGACAGTACTCCAGTCATGTGAGTTATCCCACCAAGTCTCTGTTATTCCAATCGCATCATAGTTCCCTGACTGTGCCAGGACTTCCAGTTCTCCCTGCTTGTTTCCCAGGCTTCTTGCATTTGTGTATAGGCACTTAAGATAACTCATCGATCGTCCCTCTTTCTCAGCATGAGACAGGAGTCCTCCCCTCTTGCGCTCTCCTGCTTGTGCTTCCTCCCAGGATCCCGTTTCCCCACTTACCTCAGGGCTTTGGTCTCCTTCCCCCGGTGAACCTAGTTTAAAGCCCTCCTCACTAGGTTAGCCAGCCTGCTAGCAAAGATGCTCTTCCCTCTCTTCGTTAGGTGGAGCCTGTCTCTGCCTAGCACTCCTCCTTCTTGGAACACCATCCCATGGTCGAAGAATCCAAAGCCTTCTCTCTGACACCACCTGCGTAGCCATTCGTTGACTTCAATGATTCGACGGTCCCTTCCCCGGCCTTTTCCTTGCACAGGGAGGATGGACGAGAACACCACTTGCGCTTCAAACTCCTTTATCCTTCTTCCCAGAGCCACATAGTCTGCAGTGATCCGCTCAAGGTCATTCTTGGCAGTATCATTAGTGCCCACGTGGAGAAGCAGGAAGGGGTAGCGATCCGAGGGCTTGATGAGTCTTGGCAGTCTCTCCGTCACATCGTGTATCCTAGCTCCTGGCAAGCAGCAGACCTCTCGGTTTTCCCGGTCGGGGCGGCAGATGGATGACTCAGTCCCCCTGAGGAGGGAGTCCCCGACCACCACCACCCTCCTCCTCCTCTTGGGAGTGGTGGTCGTGGAACCCCCATCCCTAGGACAGTGCATCTTTTGCCTTCCAATCGGTGGAGTCTCCTTCTGCTCCCTTCCCTCAGATGGGTCATCTAGTCCACTCCCCGCATTAGTACCTGTAGAGAGAACATGGAAACGATTGCTCACCTGTATCTCCATTGCTGGTGCATGGACGCTCCTCTTTCTCCTTCTGGAGGTCACATGCTGCCAAACCTCTTCACAATCCTTCTGTCCCTGCTGCGCCTGCTCTGAATCTTCAGAACATTGTGGCCGTAGAAGCATCTCCTGACGTCTGTCCAGGAAATCTTCATTTTCCCTATGCAACGCAGAGTCGATACTCGTTTCTCCAGCCCTCGAACCTTCTCTTCCAATATGGAGACCAGCTTGCACTTTGTACAGACAAAGTCGCTTCTGTCCTGTGGAAGGAAGACAAACATGGCACAACCTGTGCAGGTTACAACAGCTGATTGCTCACCTTCCATATCACCATCCTCTTAAGAACTTCCTCAACTGTTGCAGGAACTATTCAGAGAAACCTGCAGATGAAAGCCTCAGTTCGCTCTCCCCAAGCGAACTCCCAGGCAAACTCCCGCTGTTAGCCTCTGCTGTTCGCCGCTCAGCTGGTTCACTGCTGACTGCCCTTATATACCAGTCAGGCCCACTCAAGGCCCACCTGGAACAAAGCACTCCCAATTCACACTTTTCAAACAAACAAGCAATCAAGCACACGGTCAAACTATGAGAATCTTGGCTTTCATTTTTTTAAAAAAGTAATTTTATAGCCCTTGTGATTGTGGAGAAAAGCTTGAAAATGTGACCTGACTCTAATCTTAAGGCTCAGAAAACACAAGGCAAAGAAAAAGAACGCAACATTTATTCTTTTTTTAAAAAAGCTCACCTGATGGGGCAGCGGGGAAGGGCTGACATGATTTTGGAGCACTTGGGGTTGGAAAGACTGAGGTTTGGGGCTTACAATGAGACGATATCTCCCCAAAAGATGTGGTTGATCCATCCCCTTGAAATATTTTCAATTGGTACTACTTCGAAAACTTCTCATTCTTGGCCTTACTCGATTACTGAATTTCTCATATATAGATTTAGTTTACTGTATTATATCGAGGTTTTCCAGTTAAAAAGAGAGGCCCAACTTTTCAGAAGTGACTAGTGATTTTGGTGTGTCACATACTTATTAGTATTTTAACTGTTGTCTTTACACAAGAAAGGTAAAGTAGGAGATGCACTTTCCCCTGGGAAACTCCTGTTACATGAAATGCACATTTTGACTTGTCCTAACTGACCACTGGGTGTCACTGTTGTTCCACAGAACTATAACTGTAAATTACATTAGCCACGCAGAGTTTTATTATAGCAACCCATGGCCTTTGTGCAGTATAGCATTAGCATCCTTTACAGGATGCTGTTGCATTAAGTAGGCCTGACAAGTCATGCACATGAAAAATCTTCATGTAGATGTTGTGTCATATTTTACAAGAGTGGATGAGGTAATATCTTTTATTGGACCAATTTCTGTTGGTGAGAGAGATAAGCTTTTAAGCCACACCGAGCTCTTCTTCAGGTTTGGGAAAGGATCTCCCAGTATTACAGCAAAATGCAAGGTGGAACAGATTGCTTAGCATAAGCAGTTAGCACATATTGTAAGGGACCATTCAAGGTAGACGGCCTAACACCCTTTGCAGTCACAGGACAAAAAGAGGGGTTAGTGGGTAACAGATTGTTGTAATAAGTCATAAATCCAGTGTCTCTGTTCAGTCCATGATTTTTGGCATCTAGCAGAGTTATGAATTTAAGCTCCCAGGCTCGTCTTTTGAAAGTGTTGTTCACGTTTCTTTTGAGGATGAGGACTGATAGGTCAGACATAGAGTAATCGCTTTGTCAAAAGTGTTCACCCTCCAGTGACAGGATGTTTTTGTCTTTTATCATTTTCCTGTGAGAGTTCATTTGAGAGCATAGTGATTGTCTGGTTTCACGCACATAGCACACTGGGTAAGTTACACCACACGTTGTGATAGGCATGTGTAGGATCCATAGATCTTGAAAGGTGTGTTGTGTTGATCATTGTAGCAGTGGGTATATGTCTGCAGGTTTTGCATCAGTTGCTCTGGCAGGGTCTGGGTGGTGTGTCCTAGTCTGTGGGAAACTTACTTCTGATGATGAGCTTGGAGAGGTTGGGGGATTGGTTGAAGGCCAGAATGGGGGGGGAGAGGGTGTTCAGGAAAGATTTTTCATGATGGGGTCTCCGTTGAGTATGGGTTGTAGTTAGAGGATACCCCATATGGGCTCCAGTGTGGAGAAATAGGTAACAATATGGGTGTGCGGTCAGAAGGTGTTTTATTTCTGTATTGAAGCAGGATCTCTCAAGGTATTTGGGTGGTCCATTCCATGATACAATCTACTTCTCTGGTGGAGTGTCCTTGTTTGGTGAAGGCCGTTCTGAGTGTGTTAAGGTGTATATCCCAGACTTTCTTCTCAGAGCATATTCTGTGGTATCTGAGTGCCTGGCGGTAGATAACAGATTTCTTGGGATAGATACTGGATCTATGAAGGTAAGAGTGGTAATCTGTGGGTTTCTGAAGAAGAGCTCTGTGTAGCTTGAAAGCTTGTCTCTCTCACCAACAGAAGTTGGTCCAATAAAAGATCTTACCTCACCCACCTTTGTCTCTCTAATATCCTGGGACCAACATGACAACTACACTGCATATTTTACAAGTGACAGCCATCTTTTGGTATTGTGCCCACAATGCTGCAATATTGAGGACACAGCGGTTTCTCTCTTTTGAGAACTTTTTTTTAAAAACACAGAATCATAGATATGTAGGGTTGGAAGGGATCTTGAGAGATCATCAAGTCCAGCGCCCTGCGCTACTCTACCTAGCCTAGACCATCCCTGACAAGTGTTTGTCCAACCTGTTCTTAAAAACGTCCAGTGACGGGGATTCCACAACCTCCCTTGGAAGCCTATTCCAGAGTTTAACTCATTAACAACACTGGAAACAAACAATAACTTCAGGTGGATTACAGTAGGGAAAGGAAGACAAAGTTATGCCGGGTATGGGAAGGTAAGTTTGTGCTGGGAATTGGTTCAGCTGAGCCATGCAGGTATTTGGCATCCAACCTGTGCATTTTAAACAGACAAAAATAGCTCAGGATCTAGGGACCAGACCTTTGGCCCAGACTGAGTCCCAGCTGTGGCACTCTTAGTGAAGCATTACATGCCCTTAAGGGACAGCTGGGTAATCTTACTATGTAGCCAACTTTGCATCACTTAATCCCTCCCTGCAGGGTGCTGGGGGTGAAAAGGGACTCTGCCCATAGCACAATGAGCTCCAGTAATGCTGGACCAGTGGACAGGGTCATCAGCTGATGAAAGTTCAAGCAGCCCAGTGGCTACTCGAACTTACTCTGGGCCCCAACCAGCCCCAGGATGGAGGAAGCAGAAAGATGGCTTAGACCCATCTTGGTCTCTTTTACCACCCCCCCCCCATCACCTGTGCTTCACATGAGTTTTGTGCAGAGGAGGATCAATTTCTAACTCTGAGAATCCCATACAATGTTTTCAGGCTTTAGGACTGTGTAGCGTTAGTGAAAAATCTTTCACTTCTAGTTACCAATATGTTTTTATGCTAACACTATAGGGCCTGCAAGATTTGGCCTCACGTGGATTTTCATGCCCTTCACAATGCATGAAAGGGGTGTCTGTTGTATACCCACTAAACTTAATTATCCAGTTGATGCAGAAACTTCCAAAAGTGTTGCCTAGCAAAAAGAGGATAGTTAATATACTGACAAACATTTTTATAAAAGCAGAACTAAAACATGACTCTTCAATAAAAATCACAGAATTATTCCACATCTGAAAAAAAACAAACATTGATCAAAATAATGTCAGCTTGTCTAGGAAAGTGGCTAAAAGTTATCCTCGTCTCAGGAGATAGTCATTCTACCTTTTGTATATAGTCCTCCACTCCCCTTTTCTCCTGCACTATGGCTCTGATTCAGCAAGGTACTTAAAAACATGGTTAATTTTAAGCAAACTGAATTAAATTCCTCTGAGTTCTTGCAAAAGAGAAGAGACTTCCCCTGAATGTCAGTAACACTGAAGTGACCTTGATTGTACTTGTATGGTAGCTATATTAAGGAGGGAGCAGAGAGGGCCGTGGTAGTGTGAGAAGTCAAAAATAGGACTAAATGGATGAAACTGGCTAAAATAAAATTAATTTGTGATATCAGAAATTAATTTTTACAATATCAATATTTAGAATGCTGGCTGGTACCTTCAGGGGTGCTAGGGGGAGTGGATCTTGTCTGGCTGGCTCATGGTGCCATCTGCACAAGAAGCAAGTCTGGGTGAAAGTAGGCTGATTGCACATTGGCAAGACAGCTCTGGAGCTGCATAGGCAGCATCTTATAAAAAGGTACAGCAAGTGCCACTCCTCCGAGTGCCCCCCCTAGCACCCCTGAAGGTACCATGATTTTCACAAGCTTGATGTCTCCAGGCACTGCTGCTCAAATGACACCAGCTACTCCGTGCAATATACAGGAGGTCAGACTGATAATCTAATGGTTCTTTCTGACCTTATAGTCTATGAATCCACTCCCTTCCCAGTGTACCACTGTCTCTGAGCCAATGACTTTTCCACTGTGGATAAATACTTAAATAGTCACGGGGAGAGAGACAGAGAGAGAGAAAATGACTCTGTAGCCCAGTGGTTAGGGCACCCACCACTAAGGCTGAAACGTAGGCACCAAGGGAACTTTAACTCTGAAAATTTAGGGAGTGAGTGAGATTAGATGACTATGGGGTCTAGTGGAAGTTTTGTGGATGGCAGTGAAGCCAAAACTGGGTCTTAGGTGCTTAAACTTGAGATTCAGGTGCCTAAATATCTTTGTGGCTCTGGGTCTCATTTCCCCACATATAAAGTTTTCCTCTCCCTTGTCTATTTAGAATGTAAACTCTTTGGGAATGTGTCTTACTCTGCTTTACAGTGGTTAGTCCACTGGGATCCCTATTCTTGGTTGGGGCCTCTAGATGGGACTGTAATAATAAAAACAAACAATGAAAGGCTAGAAAATTTTTCTTTCTCTTTAAATACAAGTCTAAGGGCCATATGTTCAAAACAGTCTCCAAATTTACATGCTCAAAATTGTGCACCTTTTTAAATCCACAAAAAACTCAGATTTAACCACACATGTGACATTTGTAATACCTAACTGGATTGTGCAAGTGACATTCGAGTGCAGAACATATGATTTTTTTCACCAAAAATCTTGGACCTGCAGAATTGGGCAGGCATGGTTAAGAGCCCCCCAATTGAGAGTACTTTGAAAATTTAACCCTAAATACTGTCAAGATTAAATTGAGACACTAATTAGCAAGTGTGAAGAAATGCAAAATAAAGGCTGATCTTATCCCCTCAGCTCTGCCCTCCCCTTTTTTAAAAGTCAATATATCTGAACAAAAAAATCACGGCCCCTGCAAGCCACAGGCTCAGTAACTTTGCATTTTCTTGTATCCTGTTGGTCATGTCCCCCCACCCTCCTCTATTCATGGTGTATTTTGATTGCACATTATTTGGGACAGGGACCTTGTCTTCTTCCTGTCTGTGTAGATGTTCACAGTAGCACAATGTTAGTGCCAGGTGCACAATATGCTTTCCTTAATTCATACCACTGCAAATCCAAAAGTACAAAAAACTTATTTACATGTAAAAATATACACCTCGTATTTACCTGACAGCCCAATTACTTAAAAATTGGGTTAAAATAGTCACTGTTAGGCAAGGACCTTCCATGCCAAACCTCAGCCCTCAGTGCATTAAAATGGCTGAGTGCAGATGCTAACATAACCTTAACTGTAGTGCATGAACACACCACTGTAATAATTCATTTAGAATGATGACACCTGAGACCTAATTTAAAAGTCCTGGATGAATACTGTTCTCACATTCAAACCCCAAGGCTGCTGCAAACATACCTAAGAAATCCTAAGAACTATAGTGAGCCTAATTGAATTGGACTTAAATGGACCATTGAGGTGGCCTCACAGAGCTCCGGGGAATTTATATTGTCTATACTGTATCAGAATCACAGCTTGAACTGAATAACTGGTTACATTCAATCATGTTACTGTAACTCAAGCTTGAGGTAAAGGGAAAACCTTTTGCTGTCAGCAAGGCTGTATGGAAAACAATTTCAAATCACTTTAAACCCAGTTGGCAACTGCTTTGCCAATTATGGAGTCCATTGGGAAAGGTACGCGCTAGGGCTCAGGACTAAATGATTTATGTCAAGCGCCCTAGTCCCCGGAGGCACATGCAAGAGCCTGCAGAGGAGGTGCTTGTGGCTAATTATTTCTCTGAAGAATACTTGAGCAAGGTAATTTGTGCTTGCAGATGAGTTGCACTGCACACTGAATAGAAGACAAGCAAAGCAGAGACTTTAGTGATATAGCTTACAGACAGATAAAAGAGAAATGAATGGGCTCATCAATCCTCAATCTCGCATGCAAAAATATAACGAGCAAACTCTCGACATTGCACTGAAAGGAGAACTCTAGAGGCATGTAAAACGGATTCTGATCACAACATCTAATTACAGAGAGGAGTGTATCTTTTAAGGGTGTGACAAAGGCTCCCTCTCCCTCAGAGATACTGGTGTAAATCCAGTCACTTCAGGCAAGTAACAGTGGTGTAAATTCCAAGTAAATGAAGCAGATACTAGCAAAATATGTTTCTGGATTCCACGTAGACACTCCTGTTTGTGTATCCCCTCCACCCACTTTTGCTGTATTTGCTCCTGTTTTCTGAAATCTCTTCCCAGGTTTATTACTGAGACCCTGTTATAATCGATGAAGCCACAGAGCTTCTGGAACATACATTTGGTTTAAGAATGGCAAGCTACAAACAAGGAAGTGTAACTTCCATTGCTTTTAGTACAGCCTCTACCTACCCCTCCACTTTGAATTACTCTTTGGAAAGGGAAGAGCTACTCTCTAATTGGATATGTTTGTAGGGTAAATCTCATTACCCCTCATGAATGACTTTAGTCTGACTTCCCCCCTGATGCAAACTTCCCCAAAAATTCAAGGCTGTTCAGATCTAAGGGTTGGGTCAATCCTATTAGCAAGAGGAGCCAATTTCTAAACTGTCTCGCAGCTTGGGTGTGTTAGGGGCAAGGGTTTTTGTTTGGGTCCAGCTGTAATTGAAACACTTGTTGGAAGCCTGTATTGGCAGAACACTGGGGCCTGGATTCTCAGCTTGTGTAAATCCATATAGTACCATTGAAATCCATAGAGCTATTCTAATTTAGACTAGCTGAGGATATGACTCTCAGTGACTTCAGGAGTAGTAGGAGTGAACATTTGAGACATATTTATAATTGTTATTTCTGGTAAGGATTTAGCAGAGACACTGCCTGCAAAATCAGATCTGACCCTGAAGCATTCAGGCACAATTGCACACCACTCAGACGTTATTAGAGATCGTATAAGCAGTCAGGGCTGCAAAGCAGTCAGGAAAGTTCCACTCAAGTATCGCCAGCCCATAAAACAACACAGACAAATCAAACACACATAGCCAAACCCAAGGAGTGCCTAGAAGAGCAGGTTATTCACAAGCAACAGTTATGACTTCACAGGGAGGAGGAGTGTGCAGCCAGGAACACAAAATGCAGAAAGAGTCATCAGATGGGTCATTCTGCACAACCTGGAACAAAAAGGATTACAGCAGCATTCATATTTTCCCCTCAGCCGGTTCAATCATTCATGACAATAATACGGCTGAAGTATGAGGCTAGGGGATGACTTTGTTACCTCATGGTAAACTGATCACTTTGAAACAGAAACAAAACCAAACATATCCATTTGTCCATGACATCCAGGCATTTATACCGTATTCATGCAACAATCGTTATAACTCGTTTAAACTGGAATCCGTTAATGTTAACCTGGTTAGCTCAGAAGGAAAACTGGACTGCAAAGGGCAATTGACTGCTGAGAGAATACACAGTGTAGAGGTAATAGGAGAAGGAATGACTCTTTAGCAAGTCTGTCCTGGACTTCCAGAGCACAAAAATTGGGAACAGTATCAGGAACTACAAAAGACTAATGGAGTCTTGCAATAGAAGGCTCTGTAGTCCCATAGATCAGTGGTTTTCAACCAGGGGTCCGGGGCCCCCTGGGGGGACCATGAGCAGGTTTCAGGGGGGCTGCCAGGCAGGGCCAGCATTAGAGTTGCTGAGGCCCAGGGTAGAAAGCTGAAGCTCCACTGCATGTGGCTGAAGCCCGGGGCCCTGAGCAAAGTAGCTTTGTAGAGGCCTCTGTGACATGGGGCCCCAGGTAACTACCCTGCCTTCTGCCCCCTAACACCAGCCTTGGCTTTTATGTGAAGAAAAGCCATTGTGGCACAGGTGGGCCGTGGAGTTTTTATAGCATGGGGGGTGGAAGCTCAGAAAGAAAAAGGTTGAAAACTCCTGCCATAGATACTTACTGTGGAAGGAGGCAATACATCCTCATTTATGGCACGAGGCAGCTTCTATTTGTAGACTCCACCCCTAGGACTTCCCTTAAGAGAGGACACGTCTGAAGAGGCTGGTTTAAAGGCAGCTAGCTAGAATATGCTCACTGAGCAAAGTAGGACAAGGAGCATGCAGACTCAGCAGGTTAGTGGAAAAAGGTTTTTTCTCATTATTTTTATTTGTCATTGTGCTGATCCCCTCCTCACTGATTCTTTTTAGGTATACCCATCATCAGGCATTACATCAGAAACAAATCCCTGTCACAGCAGCTCTAGGCTAATTCTTCCCACTCTCTTCTGTTGAGAAAACCCCTGTTCTCTGTCACAGCCCACATCCTCCTCCTTTTTCTTCCAAAAAAAGAAAAACAGAAAACTTCTTCAATACTTTCCACCTCCCTGCCCCCATAAAGGAAATGTATACCTGTATTTTGCAGATCTCTTAAGTATTTCTTTTGATTTTTTTATTCTTCCCAATCCATTTTTATCCTCTTTCCCTTTGCATGTCCACATCTTGCTGATCACAGGGGTCAAACAGATTGGAAACACATGTGCCAGCAAAGTGAATTGACCTTTGACCTCTAGCTATTCCTCCATGGGAACATTAAATTTTTTCTGACCAAAAGTATTTTTTTTTAAAGTGGAATGCTCTTTGCCTGGGGCAAATTGCAAGGAAGAACATCAGATCAGTTTTTATTTTACTACTTTGTAGAAAAGTATATTCATCATTTTTGCTTTAAATCTGGAATTTTTTAAACACAAGCTTGGGATTTTCTCTTTATCTGCAGCGCTAATTGTGGCTCCTGTGCAAAAGCAAAATAAAATAAAATGAGCCAAGTGTCGAGCTTGATTGAACTGGTATTAAACACAAATGATTGGGAGGCAGAAAAGTTTTCAACATCCCAGGTCCACCTACTACTACTTCTGTTGAGAAATTAAATGGACCATATAATTCTCCCCTCAAAATGTTACAGGTATGGATCACATGACCCCTGTCTAAAAAATTGTTTGTAAAGCACTTTGGGATCCGTATGGTAAAGTTGATGTGAGCTTTGCATTATTATTGCTATTAATAAAACTGCAGCTATAGTTCTTTACCTTAAACTGGAGTTTCTGCATATTAACTGA
This sequence comes from Trachemys scripta elegans, assembly GCF_013100865.1. Lineage (NCBI taxonomy): Eukaryota > Metazoa > Chordata > Testudines > Emydidae > Trachemys > Trachemys scripta. Next base: position 204,659,495 of record NC_048299.1, read on the forward strand.
AGGCTCCCAGTGCCCTGTGATACAACCCAACAGTTTTAGATTCTGATCATTCTGGAGGTCTCACCCATGAGGTTTCTAAGCAGGTCCCTATACCTTTTGGAGACATTTTCTTAACTTCCATCATGTCTACTCATGCATATTCCTCATACACATGGCTGGCCTAATTGTTGTTATAATATCAAAAGAACTGAAAATATATCTTGTCACAGGCTGGCTGGACCTTTAAGGCAAGGTGGGCTCAGCTTTGTCTGTAACCTACTAGCTAATCCCTATCTGATGGCAACCATAATAATTACTGACCCCAGCTGTGAAAGGGTCAGGGAAAGACCATATAAACAGAGTGGCGGACTTAATGGAAAAGACACAGGGGGGGGTTGGAGGTATTTCATAGGAAGGGCCTGGAAGATGAAGAGGAGGGGGGCAGAGATAGGCCATCCAAAGAGCATGGAAGCTGCCAGAGTCCCTGAGGAGGGGAGACACTGTTGGTTGGAAGCAGTGTAAGAGCAGCTTTGCAGGGGTCAGGAGAAGGGAGGGAGAACTTGAGTGGAGCCTGAGGGGGCAGAAGAATAATTAATCGGAGTGTTTATTTTTGACTTCTAGTTAGACCTGGAAGGGGGCTAAACCGAAGAAGTGACCTGTCTGGAGGGCCAGGCTAGCAAAGGCTCAGACAGAGACAGGCCATTGCAGGGGCAAGGACATAGTCAGTAGGGGGTGCAAGAGGTAAAGCTCCCTGCAATGCCAGTCCAGGCATGGGGGTGTGTGCTAGAGGGGAGGAGGTGCTATATCAATATCCAAAACTTTACAAATGGTCATGTTTGGCTTATGGGATCTTTGTTGTTAGCTACATCACCATTCAGATCATGCCATCTCTGAGTTTAGTTAGAAGACTGAATTCAACAAAACATGACAACCTAACATGGGAGAGCCAGAATATATGTCAGAACCTGATAAGCCAACATCACAGATGGTATCTGCATGGGCATCGCCATTCATCTTGCATGGCCCACCCATTCTTCTTAAGATACACACTGCTGGAAAGAACACTGTTCCCTCTGAAGCCCAATATTATGAATCCCTTTATATTTGGGTCTTGGTTCTACTTTTTCACTTTGCTTCCTGCTAATATATGCTGTCAGCACAAATGACTATTCATAAAAAAAATTAATTCTGGAAGCGTTAATCATTGTCAGAAGTCAATCCAGCTCCTTATTTTTCCATTTAAAAAGTTTGTCATCCAATCAGGAAGCAGAAATAATACCATGTGACTTAGGTGACCAGTCACACAACATGAATAACAAATACCTAGTAGTCCTAGTGAACAGTTGAGCAGCACATACACTGGTATTTTTGCACATGAGCTATTTGGCAAATCCTTATGAATAACCAGTACATTGGTAGGAATCAGAATGAGTTGACTAACAATTCACAAATAGACAAAAAAGGGCTAAATTAGTGAGATTACTTGTTCTCCATGAGTAATTTGACCAGTTTTAAATGATGGGGATCAAAGGGGGCAGTGAGCAGCCTCTCTATATGCATGCTTAAGTCAAAAAAATAATCACAGAATACCTGATCTCTTTGCCATATTAATATATGCTCCATCCCTTGGAGATAGGGGTTTTGTACAGGTGTGTGAGGAGCACAACTTAGGGCATAGAATCATAGAATATTAGGATTGGAAGAGACCTCAGGAGGTCATTTAGTCCAATCCCCTGCTCAAAGCAGGACCAACACCAACTAAATCATCCCAGCCAGGGATTTGTCAAGCCAGGCCTTAAAAATCTCTAAGGATGGAGATTCCACCACCTCCCTGGGTAACCCATTCCAGTGCTACCAGAATTTTTTTTTTTTGGCATCTGTCAGCACTGCCCAATGTGTTTTTTAGTGAAAACTGCTTCAGGTCTGACTTGTTCACCAATCACTAATGTTTACAGTACACAAACTGGAGGACTTTGCAGCTCTTTCATGAATGCAGTCAGGTTTCAACAACAATGTGTCAATTAGATCCTCTGCACTGGAGCTAGTTAAATACAGTAAAAATAGGGTTCATGGACATTTATGTGAATGCCAAATAACTGTCCAGGTCAGCTATGTTTGTGTCCCTTTTTTATTCCTATTTGCTAACATTCCAACAAATAGGTTTTTGTCCCCATTGTTTCTGCCTAGGGTGTTATATTACTGCCCATTCCCGTAGTATCTGAGTGTCTTCCATTAGACAAACTGCTCCAGCTTTTTTTCTGCTTTTTTCTAACTTTCCAGAAGATGGTAGTATTGAAATAACATATGCTGAGGGTATGTGTACACTACAATTAAAAACCTGTGGCTGGCTCATGCTAAAATCTCAAACTTTTAGGGTTCACAAACATTTGCATAAATGAACATACCAGTTGTGCAAGTACTTGTGGGCAACAAATCACATGATATGTAACAGGGGGACGAACACACCATGTTGATTTGTGAAAATATCCACAAGCCAAATTTTGTATTTCTCAACTAGCTCTACCATAAACTTCCCTGAAATCTTTCTAGGCCCTTCCTTTGTGGAATTAGCATGCTCAGAAAAAGGAAACTTGCTGTATTTTCTCCTGGGCCTTATATCGCTGCCCATTACCATAGTATCTGAGTGCCTTCCACATACCATCAATAGCAACAGTAAAGTCCTTAGTAAGTTTCATGGAGTCTCTAATACCCCTCCCTTCTTGGAGTCAAAACTTTGCTAGGATTTTTTGTTTTGACATTTTTTTTTGAAGATTTATTTAGCTGGTAGGGTTTAGCGGTAAAAGAAGTGTCAGTGTCGGGAGCATATTTTTTATGGTGGAAAGGCAAAGAAGAAGGTTTTTCAGAATTTCCTAATGATGGTCAGAATCTGGATACATCAAATCCGTCTTCAGGAAGTCCACTGTGCAGCCAAATGCCCTTGACCAAGAATGTTTTGTACTGTCAGTGTGACTGCCACAGATTTAGGGGTTATGTGCCTTTATTATTTAGGGGCTTACACCCACTTACCATTTGGGCAGCTGGTGGGCTATGATCACTACTTATCATGCTGTTATCATCCCATTGTTACCTGCTGCTCTTCCATCTGTTTGTTGTATCTACCTGTTGGTTTTCATTTTATATTTAGACTGCAAGTTCTTTGAGGCATGAACAATCTCTTTGTGATGTGTTTGCTGTGTCTGGCAAAATGGGGCCCTGATCCCTAGTTGGAGCTGCTCGGCACTACCACAATACAAATAATAAATAATACTTGACTCTTTTGCTCTTCCCTGTGTTACAGATTGGATGGGAGTATAGGGCCCTCAAGTGTTCCAGACAATAGGATTATGCAGGCACATTTTTGCTAGAGAACTTTAAAACTACCATACAGTGAAAAATTAGAGGATCTACTGGCAATCCGATTATAATCTATAAACATAATCTAAATCATGACATGGAGACACTGATTAGATATGACCTAACTGGATAAATAATCAATATTGGATTTATTTCAGCTTTCTGTTTACAAAATGGATTGGTGACAATGGATAACTTCCTCTGGGAATACACAGTGGAAAAGATACCAGTGAGCAACTACATAGGCCACTTGAGGTCACTATTGCTTGATAATGTACAATACAATGGGAAGACTATAGCAGGGAGGGAGTTTTACAAAAGAAGAATCTTATAAAAGGTTTAGAGATGGCATCTGGCCCTCTCATTTAAACAGAATGAGAAGAATACACTGTTTAGGGATGCACACAATTTCTGCTTCCATGCAGTTAACGCCGCTGGCTAGTGGGTAGCACTGTTGCTTTTTGTACTCACAGTTGAAAGTGAAATAATTAAAAAACACAGCACTACAGAAACTATACATTTGCCCCACATCTCTCATAGCCCTGTGAAAGGTCTAGCTGAATTACACAGAGAGGGTCAGATCCTGCAGCCCATGCTCACACGATTAATCCCATTATTTTAATGTAAGGCAAGTAGGATTAGGCCCAGAAAGGTGGCTAGAAAACAGATTAAGTTATGTCCGTATAACATGAGGCTATCTCATTATTCAGGTGACTTTAGGGAACATAGCACTAGATTTCTATATTAAAAGGTTAGGATCTCACCTGCGTAAATAATGAAAGGAATGTTTATATTTGGTTACTGCAGAGACCTCACCATTCAGAGATCTTGTCAGTGGCAGTTGAACAGGTAAATAATTTATCAAAGTCCATGGTGAATAAATATATAATACTCCTACCCACATAACTTCATCCAAGTCCCATGGAGCCCTGCAATGAGTTTCTTCTCCTTTGGAGTGGTCTGAAATTACTAAATAATTCAGTACCTTCTCTCTTGGCTGTGATAGGATGTATAGCTTTTAACTACCTCAAAGAGCTTTTTGTTCCTTATGAAGCTAAGATGGTCACTCTTGTGACTCTGTCTTCTGGAAATCTGGATGTTTAACATTATCTAAAGGTGGGCGGGGACTCTGATGCATGAAATGCCAACGTCTATCAAAATGCAAGTCTCTCCTATTAAAATGATTTAAAAACACAGGCTATTTTGATGTCTCTCACCCATGTTCTTCCATTTACTGGGAGTTCTGTGAATCTTCCATTGTGTGACTGGAGTTAGAATTATTTTGTGGCTACTTTAGTAAATATGTTTTGTTTTCTGGGTAGCCTTTGTCTTCGTCTTTTAGGTTTAATATTAAATCACTTTGCACTGACTCCTGGCCCTCTTCCCTGTGCAGCCCTGACAGTTCTATCTAAGGTAGTTATAAGACCTCCTTTAGCATAATATCTGAGCACCTCACAGTCTAATATCTTTTTCCTCTCTTCACCCTGGTGAGGTCAGAATGTGCTAGTGTCTTCGTTTTACTGATGGGAAACTGAGGCAGAGGATATGTCCACCCTGTAATTAAACACCTGCAGCTGGCCCATGTCCGCTGACACGGGCTAGTGGTGCTTGGGCTGTGGGGCTGTTTCATTGCTATCTAGACTTCTGGACTTGGGCTGGAGCCCGAGCTTTGGGACCGCAGGGTCCTAGAGTCCCTGAACCCAGAAGCCTATACAGCAATGAAATAGCCCCACAGCCTGATCCCCATGAGCCCAAGTCAGTTGGTACGGGCCAGCTGTGGATTTTTCTTTGCTGTGTAGACATACCCTATGCATAAGCCAGTGGCTCTCAAGCTTTCTATTGTACCTCTTTCAGGAGTCTGATTTGCCTTAGTACCCCAAGTTTCACCTCACTTTAAAAACTACTTGCTCATAAAATCAGACATAAAAATACAAAAGTGTCACAGCCACACTATTACTGAAACATTGCTGACTTTCTTCATTTTATAATTATAAAATAAATCAATTGGAATATAAATATGGTACTTACCTTTCAGTGTATAGTATATAGAGCAGTATAAACAAGTCATTTTCTTTATGAAATGTTAGTTTGTACTGACTTCACTAGTGCTTTTTATGTAGCCTGTTGTAAAACTAGGCAAATTTCCAGATGAGTTGATGTATCCCCTGTAAGACCTCTGCGCACCCCCTCAGGGGTACACATATCCCTGATTGAGAACTACTGCCCTAGGCAGTCAAGAATGGGGAGGATAAAGAATCCCCTGACCCTCCTAACTCCATCTGCCTCCTCCGCCTCCCAGAAGATACTAAGTATGATTGAAGGGGGCTGTTAAGGGATCTGCTCTCCTCTTGCCCCTCTCACTTTCCTTATGGAAAACCCCATAGAGGTTACTACAGCCCCTAGTGCTCTCTCTGCAGGCTGCAAGGAGAGCGAATAAGCTCCTCACCCCTTTGAGCAGCTTTATGCCTTTCTGCCCTTTTAGTGAGCAGTGGTGGACCTGTTACAAGTGGAGGAGCTGGTTTATGTGTCCCCTACTCGTGCTTAACAGGCCGACATTTAGCCGTTGGTAAGTATTTCAGCTAGGAAGGTTTATCATTGAACTGGGTGCCAGTGTGCCATAGAATCTGCAGGATGTTTAAAAAATGACTCAATACAACCATGTTTTAACACTAAATCTGGCCCTTTGATTGCAAACCAAGCACTATGTCTTCATATGTCTATGTACAGTAGCCCAGATCCTGATTGGTGCATCTGACTGCTATCATAATGTAAATCATAAGGACAAGATTGATTCACCCTTACTCATGGTGAGTAGTACCTTACTCTGAAAGCAATCCTATTGCTTTCAATGGAACTGCTCTCGGAGAGTGATACTGTTCAACCCATGTAAGGGTAGTATAATCTGACTATCTCATAAGAATAGTGTGAGTTTCTAATAAAAATGTGGCAGGCAATGCAGACAGGCATGAAAAACCCAGTTATGGAATAGTGCTGTACATATTATAGAGACTATCGCTTCTTTAGCATTTTTAAACGACCCTATTGAATTGTGTAGCATTCTTGATTAAATTCTGCAGATTTAAAAATTCCATAGGAAGGATCGCACTATATTAAACTTAACTGTAGGGTTTTATAGAGTCATTTCTATAGACTCCCTCTTTCATTTTTCTTTTCCATAAGGAAAGTCATAAAACTCTAATTTATGTTACTGATAGCCAAGTCTCAGGGCCTGATTTTGAGTATGTCGAGACTTGGAGCTGGGGATGTGAGTCTAAATGTACTAGCGCTAGCTCGCGTTGAGCTAGCGCACTAAAAATAGCAGTGTAATTGGGGTAGCCAGGGCATGGGCTAACCGCCTCAACCTCCTGGGTACGTACTTGGCATGCCTAGTCTGTGCTACTGCCCATGCTATGCCTGCTACACTACCATTTTTAGCATGCTAGCTCAAGGAGAGCTAGGGCAAGTGTGTCTATGTGAGCTGGGAATCACACCCCCAGCTCCAAGTGTGGATGTAGCCTAGTCCTCTCCTCTCTTACTCATGCTGAGTAAATTGGCCTTCAGTTTGCTCAGTCCTTACTCAGGCAAACTCCAGTAAAGACCCGAGGATATAGCAGTAGAGTTAGTGAGCGAGAACTAAAATAAACTTTAATGATCTATAGTCGTGTCTTCAACTTCTCTCCTGGTCTGATATAATTTAAATCAATACTAAGAAACCCTTTTTAGCATTTCGCAAACCAGCTTATCATTTTACCATTAACTTAGGCATTCTTGTGTGGTCACCCATTTCAGCACCATTTTTGGTGACCCTAGAATAAATGGTCAGTGATAAACAGGGATAATAGGTTACAAAACGGGGGTGGCAAGAAGGGGGTATTAATAAGGTAAGATTTTTAATTAATTTTCCAAGTTAATTAAAATGTCCAAAAGCACAATAAAACTGCAGAAAATCTGGCAAGGGAATGGCAGCCTGTCTGATTAATGCAAGTCAGCTGTCTTCTGAGGGTAATAGTAATAATGATGAGATTATGGATATGGAAGAACCTGCTAAAGAGATATGAGATGCATGTGGAATACAAACTGTGTCCTAGTTACTATTTTATGGTGCACAATGGATCTTATTAAGGAGGAGTAGCAGTAAGAATTACCACTGAATTGCTCAATAAAAAGTATTGTGTAATTAACAGTGCTGCACCAGCAGCTGGAGTGCTACCTCCCATTGATATTCCAGAGCTTCCATTTACTTTCAGTTTTTAACTAAAGTATGTGGGCTTCAACTGCTTTTGCAGACAGCTATGCCACATTTCCTTGTTAATGATAACACTCGAGAAAAGGGAGATAAGTACTGTAGCCCCTCACATGGAATATAGAGCTCAGGAGATACTTTAAAAGGCCTACACAAGTGAGAATGATACTTAACATCTTAGTAATTATAATAATAATAAAAATAAAAATAACATCAACAATAATTGTAGGAGATAATACTTCCTTTCTTATATCCTTTGTCTGCCTTGTCTATTTGGGCCCTGGTTTAGCAAGCACCTGCTTAACTCTAAGCAGGTGAGTAGTCCCATTGAGTGAATGGGAATGGTCACATGCCTACAAACATTGCTGATTAGGGGACATTGAAGGTAAGTTCTTCAAGGCAAAGACTCTCTTACTGTGTGTGTGTGTGTAGTGCCTGGCACAATGGGGTCCCAATCTTGGTTAGCGTTTTTGGGCACTACCATAATGTACATATGTGATATTATAGTATCCAGCCAGAAACAGAAGGGCTGAAATAATGCAAGAAAGGGTGCTCCTATAGTATTTCTGGCCTGACTGGAAGTAGGAAGGACTGGAAATCTCACAAAAAGCTAGTTATAATAATTCCAGCCCAGTTTTGCAGACCAAAGAGCTTTGGGCAGTTCAGTTACGTTTCAGAGAGGCATCCAGACTGTTGGAGGATGGTTTAAACCAAACGTTCAAATCCTTTGAGGGTCATCCTTCACTACTTACGAGAGTGAGTCAAAGGTTTGATGTAAATCCATACTCCTCAATATTTAGATCCAAAGCTTTGGTTCAACCCATTATATGGATAAGGGCAGAACAAAATTCAGATTTGAACTTTGTCACAGTTTTTGAGTGTATGGAGCCAGAGTTTTAGTTGAGGCCTGCTGGTAATGAATTCCTTGCTTTTATTAGCTTATTTTCTGTGCTCCTGGCTAGGTTATACTGTGTCCCAAGTTCATTTTATTCAAGTTTCTTTGAGTCAAGAGTGACATTCTTAATTCCAACTTCACTGTTTACCCGGGCTGCTCTTAAAACTGAAAATAGTATCTTGAGGATTTTAGTCTCGGTGAAATATAATAAAATAAAGGCATTCTGTCTTGAATTTTGAGTAGGCTGCACCAGCATACACAAGAGAAATCCTTATGGGAGATTGCCTTGTTTTATTAAAAGGGGTGGGGATGATGGCCAGGAAAAATGTGAAGCCTGTTGATGTAAAACAGAACCAGTTTATAGGGGGCTCACTGAAGATTGAGGGTTTATAAGGTGCTCTTTCAATAAGCATGCAGCATATTAAAAATATCATAAAACCATAGCTTCCAGCCATGCGCTTCAGAAAATGCTAAGTGGCAAAAAGAGAAAAGGGTGAAAATTAAAGAGAGGTGGGGGAAGCGGATACCCAAAGCAGAGGGACACTTGGGACTGGGGTTCTGGTTCAGGCCCAGTGACACTGCCAAAATACATAGTAACCAATTCGCAATGCTCATCACCCTAATGGCAAAATTACCCATAAAATACCATGACTGGGGAACCTCAAAGTGTTTGGTATTTGTGACTGGCTTGCGTAAGGATCAAACAGCTCATCTGCTTCTATGAACCTAAAGAGGCCCCACAGCGACCCCAAAGAGACCCTGGCTCTCCTCTGCTTTTTTGTTTCCTGGGGAGGCAGGGTCTCTCTGGGGTGGTTGTGGGGCCTATGTGGGTTCAATGCTTATCCATACAGTTACCTCTTTGCTACCATATCATCAGAAGATACTTTGGGGGAGGCAATGACAGGACCATCCCGCTCTGGTGTCTTATGGGGGGGAGGGCGTCATTTCTCCTCTCCTGAGCTTGCCCATGTCTCCCTGATCTCTCTGAATTTCTTCTGCCTGTCCCTCTGATTCTCCTCTCTTCCCTTTGCTATCCCCTTATCTCTCTTCCTCTCCTCAGAGAGGTGTCTCTGCCCCTCACTCATTCCTCTCCTTCCCCTTCTGTCTCTCTTCAAGCTCCCCTAATACGTAAGGGGATGGGATGCCACCATAGTGCTCTTTCATGACCCGGGCTGATGGAGAGCTGCTGTTCCTGACCTGCAGCTCAGTGCTCCACATCCAGCTCCTCCATCACATTGAGCACCTCCTGTCCAAGACAGCAGAACAGGAGAGGCATAGAGTGAAATGCACTGAGCTTACATTTACACGGCAATTAAAAACGCTAAAGGAAAATGCATCCAGCCAGACTTTGCCTGAGGAAGCCTAGAGAGCAAGGGGCAATAAATTGGGGGAGGGGCGGAAGAATGGGAGCATCTAGGTGGATTACCTCAATGGTCATTCTCTTCCCCCATTCCCTCTCTAGTTCCTCTTATGAATGGTCCTTTCTCTTACAGCAAACAGACCCATTCTAGGAATGCGCTAGAATTCTGAGCACAGGGTGGGAAACTGGGAGCAACTCTTGAATTGTGATCCCAGCTCTTTGCCATTGACTTTCTCTGTGATCTTGACAAGTCACTCAGCCTCTCTAACCTCTGTTTCCCCATCTTCAGTAAGGGTTGTGAGAAAAACTAATTTTTTGTCTATAAAACGATATGGGGTAGCTTGTGCTTTTTGACCCTGCTCTGAGTAAGGGACAGTGCATAAGCAGCAGCACCACCCCAAAAATAGCCCCAGCAGGCACAATATGCTCCTGCCTCCCCCTTGCTTGGGTAGTGGGGAGGGTAGTGACCTATACCAGAAGCAAATACAGCACTCTACCTCAGTCCAGCTGTGCAGGCTGGTGCACTGGTCAAAGCCCAGGCTCCACCCATCCCCCATCCCATCCATCTCAGTCCACAGCTACCTACTAATGGGGCTGGTGTATGGCGCCGTGTCCAGGTAGCCTGTGCAGGGGGTAGTTCTAGTCAGTCAAGCCAGTACACAGGTCCTGGAACTAGAGGTGCTGCAGCACCCCCTGGTTTGAAGTGGATTCCATCATACACGGGGTTTACAGTTTGGTTCAATGGCTCTCGGCACCCCCACTGTACAAATTGTTCCAGCACCCCTGAGCCGGTCTGTGTTAAATATTATGAACAACTCACCCCAGGGATGCTGTCATGGTGTAAACAAAATGTTACGGAAATCAGAACTGGAGTATTTTTTGAAATTTTTGAATTTGAGTCAAATTCTGTCAGTCTTGCTGACACTGAGTAGTATCATACTCAATGAACACTGCCATTAAAGAAAAAGTTTCAGAGTGGTAGCCGCGTTAGTCTATATCAGCAAAAACAATGAGTACGTGTGGCACCTTAGAGACTAACAAATTTATTTGGGCATAAGCTTTCGTGGGCTAAAATCTGATGAAGTGGGTTATAGCCCACGAAATCTTATGCCCAAATAAATTTGTTAGTCTCTAAGGTGCCACAAGTACTCCTCATTGTTTTCATTAAAGAAAAAGGGACTGCTTGCAGCATCAGGTCTCCCTGTGTATGAGGAAGGGTGGCCCTGTGTTTGCAAACCATGGCAAGACACTGAACTTCCTAGTTGTCCTCCCAATTCAGGTCGTTAGATAGCTAACCGCCGTCACTTGCAACCTCAAGCTATAGCAAACACAAAACAGGAGGCCATTAACAAAATAGTCCCTAAACTTAAAATGGGGTGGTATAAATCATTCATGCAACAGATTGCATTTATTTGTTACTTTTATTCATAGTACAAAAATCTGTTAGATGCACCTTGTGGAATTCCCAGATTTAAAAAAGTCTCTCTTAGACATGGGTTTTGTTCCAAAATGCAGTATTTTCTTGTTAAATTCTAGACACTTGGGAAGATTTTGGGACATTGCTGTCTAGTTCTCCTTCATAGCTCTGGGATTTCTATCCAATCATAGCAATCCATTACCAGTTCTGAGCTCAAGCTGCCCCTGACTCTTCTGCTCCCAGTGGCAGTCTGTGGCCCATCTCCTCTCTGGTGGATCAGCAGCACACCCCCATGCTGCTAGAAGATACTGCTGCAGTATAGCACAGCACCAGGAGGGGGAAGTGACCTGGAGTCTATTGCTGGGACTACAAATAGAGGACAAAAGTTCATAGTTAAAAAGTTAAGAGGGGCAGTCCTTAGAAAACAGAGTCACCTCTGAAAAGTGGGACATCTGGTGACATTAGCTGAAATTCCACAAAAGCTCCCTATGGCCTTTTCAGAAATGCAGCAGATTTTTTATAAAGAAAATAAAGTGCATTAGATTTTGGTGTTGATTTATCTCAATATTTTGATGTGCGGTGTTGCTTAGACAGCAAATTATCTTAACTTGAAGGCTTCTTTGCTGGAAGAGGAGGGATGGATGGCAATGGACTTATTTTATTTACAAAGAAATGGCTTTGTCCTGCTTTCTTTATTTCATTATTTATTGAGTAAGATAATAGCTTATGGTACTTACACAGAGCCAGCTGTTTGCAGGATGCCAAGAGCAGGTGGTCTGGGAGGCCTCTGATGAATTGCAAAAGACACTTACCAGCTGCTATCACTGTGTGAAATGAGCAAACCTGCAAAATCTTTATTTTCAATTGGATTGTACTTTTAAGTAAGCAAGGGAGACAGCCAGTATAACTACAGACCATGACCAACAACCCACATAAACAGTGTGCAAACACAAGTGATTAATGTACCAGTATTTCAAAACATTTAAAACTAACGAGTCAGATTTAACAGTGTACAAGAGAGAAAGGGGTGCAGGAAGAGGATTGGAGGGGCAGGGGGGCTAAATGGGAAGAGGGATAAGGCAAGAGGGAACTATTTGATGGGCCTTAATGGCCTTTATTTGGTTCCTAACAATTCCCATGTCTTCATTCCATCAGCCATCCAAACTAGTAAACAACTATGCCGGTCTTTGAACTTTTTTTTTTTTTTTTGTATTTATGTAGGGCACTCTTGTGTGCTACATCACCAGGGTGCAATCCTTTGGTGCTCACCACATCCTCAAATGGTCACTGATGAGATGCACGGATAATGGGTTACAAAGACAGACATTAATAAGGTAAGATAAGAGAGGGGAGGTTTATTAATTTTTCAAGTAAAGTTAGGATGCCCAAGGGCACAGTAAAACTGTAAAGAATCTAGTGAGGGATGAGAGAGGCCTAGCTGATTAATGCAAGTCAGCTGTCCTCAGAGGGTGATAGCAATAATGATGAGATTATGGAAGAACCTGCTGAAGACAAATGAGATGCATGTGGAATAAAAACTAAGTGTCCTAGTTACTCTTTTGGAGTGCACGATGGATTTTATTAAGGAGGAACAGCAATATAAATTACTGCTGACTGAGATGCCAAAGCAAGGAGCTGAGTTTGCTTTGCTAGAGCTTCACCTGAAATCTAGCATGGAAGTGGGGCTCCTGTCCTGAAAACCGTCCAAAATACATTGTAAAGTTAAACTGGGACATCCTGTCTTCTCATAAAGAGAACGACATCTCCCATTTCTCTCCATTTTCCCTTTTTTCCCCCCTCGCTTATATTTGCCCTTGAATTCCATTTCCTCCTTTGCTTTTTTATGGTTAACTCAGGGCTCCCCAATTCCTCCTGTGAGTCTCACCAGAGCTTGAAATGACTCTTCTCAAGGCAGCATAAGCTCTTAGTAGATGAGTCGAGGTACTGTTCCCAGGGGAAGAAATTCTTCTGCCTTTCTCCTCTTTCTTTTCCTTCCCCCCTTCTCTCATCTCAGTTTCCTGTCTTCCATTTCCTTTTCCTTCCTTCAAGCTTTTCTCTCTTCCCTCTCCATATTGTCTTGTTTATCCTCCTTTTCCTGCTGTTTCTCTCACATCTTCCGAACTTTCTCTGTTCAATCCCTGCTACCACCTTGTATCTCTTCATTCTCATTGTCTTTCTTCTCTCCCTTCTCCTTGATACCGCTCACTCATTTCAATAACCCTCTCAGCCCGAGAGGCAACAGCAGAGAGCACGCTTTCATGTTCCTACGATTCACACCCTTCATATTGACTGACCCTCCCTTCCCAGCCATGCCAGCCACCACTATCTCACAGCACCTTCTGCGTCTATGATAACGGGAGATAAAAGTCACAGCTGAGACACAATTAGTATCAATGTGGTGCATGTCTGGGAGTCGATCAGCATGCAGAAACCTTAGTGGGATAGCATGTCCTTTGCTGCTGCTAAAATATGAGATTAACTTTCCAATGCAGGAGATGGCCTCCAGGACACCAGAAAGTCTGTGCTGAATTGCTCAATAAAAAATAAAGTGTAATTAACAGCATGGTAGCAGCTGGAATAATACAGTCCCTCATATTGCTTTTCCATGTCCTATTTACTTTGAGTTTATTAACTGTCCACAGTGACAGGAAATCAAAGAATTATAACATTTTCTGCTCCTGCTACTGTGCTAAATCAGCATTTCCATAAGAAATTCTGGGTTTAATGAGTTTATACAATGCAATCATAAACTTCACTTCAGGATTAAATTTGGCATTCAAAAGTCTCAGCCAGAGTGCAATCCCCCCCCATATTTTAATAAATCAATGTGAGCATTATAAGATCATATACCATCCGCCCCCACTTCCCGAGGCTTACTGATTTTCTAGACACTTTCATCCCACCTGAACTATCCTCAGATTTGGTTGGTGAGTTTGTGGTATGATTGTCAAATCAATTTTGTTTTGATAAATTAGATCATCTGAATTTTTTTCCCCACAAAAGGCCCTTATGCAATGACTCAAAAAGCTTTTTCCACCCATGTTCTAAATCTGCAATCTCTGCATTATTAAAATGGTGTAAATACATATTTATGCAACAGACAATAATGACTTCATTTTAACAGCTCCCGATATATATATTTACATGACAGACCATACTGTTCTATCATGTCAATCCCCATAAACCTCATTTGTGACACACATGCAGCCTTCACTCTGAATTTCCTGACCTTTGTGTCGTCTGCTACCGAAACATAGGAGTTTTGTGTGTGTGTGTGTGTGTGTGAGTGCAAGAGAGAGAACCTCTTGTTAAGGATATTAACACTTCTAGTAAAAAATAGGAAGATACATTATAGAGACAAAACAAATTTTCTAAGGGAAAAAACCCAAAGAAAACAATAACAACAGCCTTAAACCACTGTGTGAATATTGTGTCTCTGATTCCCAATAGCAGATGTTTCGGGTGTTGGAACTCCCATCAGAACAGCTGCAGAAATGTAGAATCACATCTGGGTTTGTGACACGGCTGCATCATTACCCACTGACAGCAAAACAGCCAGATGCTTCCAATTCATTTTAGGGACTGAACTTAAAGTTTGAGCCTCCGAACATCCCCACTTTACAACCAGCTACTTATCATTTACTGCAGCAGTTCATGAAAATGTAGCAGAGGTGGTCATTGCAAGTCAGGAGTTTCCCCTGCTCCTGCGCTGCAAGGGAGTTGCAGCTGCAATTCCTCATGATCCATTCTGCTGCTTGGCTGATAAATAGGCACTGCAGCAGAGTTGGACGGGGAAGAAAAGGGATGCTAGGACAGAATGGCCTGTGCTGCGGTGGCTCATGCTGTGCTTACTCACTACTCAGAGGGATGAATTCAGTGGGATGGGGATGGTCATTCCTCCCTCAGATAAGGGCACTAGAAACACTGCTGCGGTCACTTCTTGTGATGATTCTCTGGTGGACCCAGCTGTTTCAGTACCCTCTTCCCATTGGCTGCCCCTTGTGATTGGCTTTAGCCTGTTCCTACATACTGCATTATGGGGTTTCTCAGATCGTACCTCGTAATGCATAACATGGTGGTGTACTAAATTCAAACACAAGAGACAGAGAGCAGCCAGCCAACCCCCAACTCTCCAATTTCTGCTTCTCCTGGGTCGACTCTTCGCCAGCAATCGACCCCCCTCCTCAGATTGATCTGTCGATCTAAATTCTCTTCGGCCCTAGGTTTCCTGCCAGCAGGTGTCAGGAATGGATCTATGCTTGATCTTCCACTGCTTGTAAGGAATTTGGGGGGTTTGACTGTGGCCCTGTGGTCCAGACCTGGACTCTGGAACACTCACTCACTTATCACCTATCTATGGCTTTGTTTTCTTTGTCTGTGGTGCCTAAACTGTGAATTATCAGGCTTCCCCCCATTTACCACTCCCCTCCCCCCACCAAAAAGCAGGATCTCTAAGATATGAAGGCTCCTGGTACCAGGTGACTCCTTTTTTAAAGAGAAGTGAAGATCTACTACACTCACATTTCAACACTGGCTGATGCTCAGCAACATTTAGCCTTTCTGGCCCAGTGAGACACCAAACAGTAGCGTGTTATTTTTGTCTCAGTGTGGTTGTAGAGCAGACAAAGAAAACTATGTACTGCAGTATGACAAGGAAAGCAGATATAGCCTCAAGTGACAATATTAGATTTTGTACGGTTCAAAGTAAAAGTATGTTCAGCTAAACGGCCTGCGCGCTGGTGATTAGGACAATTCAGACATGAATTTGCATTGGAGTTTGAAGGTATTCGGAGCATATGTGAAGGTGAGAGCATAGTGTACAATATTAGCCTTGCTAGACCATGCTTCATAATATAATCCTCAGTCCAAACACAAAGATAACGGAGTGTGATAAGCTGCAAGATTTCTTTTGAAATAATGATCAAAACCCATTTGAATCAATGGCATTTGCTTTACTGTACAGCCACAACATTAGGTCAGAGGTAGTGTGCTAAACAATCAAAACGGACTACCTAGAAAAAATAAAATCACTGAGCAAATATTTATTATAATTTCTTTGTCTGACACTAACAGGGCTGACACATTCCCCACAATTGGCAGGTCATATTCAGTCAGTGATAATTGCCAGCCAGCAGCAAATTGAGAGAAAGATCAGCTCACGTAAGATAAGTCCTAAAATACACTGAGAATCACAAGATGTGTTACAAATGGTAAATGGGGTCACTATTTTGTTTAGCCAACCTTAGAGCTCTCCAGGCTTTCCGAGGAAATAGAGATGATCTGCTGAATTCTCCTTTCAAAGTGCACACATAATTGTCAGTGAGGTTAATGGCACTCATGCCCTTGTATAAGGAGAACATCCAAGGACAGAATCTTATCATGTTGGATTATTTTTCAAAGGAATCAGTGCCAATCTTTGGCTTTTCTAATGTATTTCTACAGTTGTGAATCTACAAATCAAAACATCCCTCTCTTCAGTGTCTATACAGTCTAATGTAGTTTTGGATTGTAAAACCAAGTTTAAATTATAAGTGGAGCAATAAGGTTTGGATAAACTTGTTTGTGTGAATTGCTCCACCAAATTAATCCGCTGAACCACAAGTGGTTCTTCCACCACCATCTGAGACGCAGCAAACCATCTGAGTGGGAAAACATTTGAAACCAAAATTGGTGATATGGTGAAATCAACCCATAGAGCAGAGAACCACTACAGTAGTTTCGCCACAGTATGTGAATTGTGCTGAGACTCTGCAAGCAGAGCAGCTGCACAGGGACCCTATGCCCCTTATGAACTGTGGAAAGTGTTTCCATGCCAGCTTCACATAATCCAGTGTAAAAGTTCACAAGGGGTGGGCTGGGACAGTACAAGGGCCAGATCTGCAAATCCACCTTTATACACATCCAGTGGTCCCAGCATATTGTATAACTGGTGCAGAGGGGATATGGCCACTATTCCGCCTGTATTTTGCAGGGTAGTTCGCTACACCAGGCCCCTTTTGGGTCTTAGTTAACCCTTCCTTTAATAGTTTTACTCACTATGAACATGGATTTGAGGAATTCCAAAACCTCTTTGAAGACTGTGGGTGTGAATTATCTTGAAGCAGTAGAACCTTTTGAGGTTCAAGCCCCGTGCAGCAGAGAAAGGGAAGTGATTTGTTCATAGTTGCTTGAACCCATTATTCTAGGAGAAATACTCCGATCCTCAAATGCACAAGAACTATTTTTAAAAATTGGAAGGGGTTGGGGAGTGGAAGCCACAAAAATGAAGGGTTCATGAGTACCTTTCAAATAAATCATAGAGCATAAACTCCCAACAGCCCAAGGCTATTGTTGAAGTGGTAACAATGGATAGAGCAGACCTTGTTTAAAAATACCCACAGCGTTCTTATGAATTCATCTAGGGATGAAAATCTCTTCCTTGCTTGCAAGATTCATTTTTGTCATCATCAGCTTGGGTGGAAGTGAAATGGCAATGGAGAGCACGTAACAAAAACCAAGTGTAAGTGTCATTTTACTGATTTCCAAAAGGACGAGGATTTTCCAGGAAATAAGTTTCTATTGATGATTGAGAAAATATGCAGGATTCTTCTCCCCCTCGATAAAATGTTATTCAAAACTTGAGCATAATGAAGAGGAACATGTTAAAATAGCACCTATGTGCAACAGATTAAGCTACTTGAGAATAGAGGACATAAGAAAAATCAATAGCTTTGTATAAGCATGAGGTCTGTAATCATACCGCAGACATACCCCAGAGACTATGTGGACTTTAACTATATTTGTATTAATAAAGCCATCTAAGAACCAAATTTAATAATAATGAATTTATAAAGTGCACAGTATCCCCCACTCTCCTGCTGAGGCAGTCAAGGTGCTGAACAACATAAAATATGACTATAATAAAAATCTCTCATGAAAATGAAGAGAAAAAAGAAATAAGGGAAGTTAATAAATATGGAGACCACAGTGGCGATATAGCAGGAGGAGAAAAGATTTGCAAAAGAGCATGAGTAAGCAAAATGATAGGTTCAGTGTCAGTCTATCTCTGCTGTCACCAAAACTGCTACTGACTTCAGTGGGGAGCAGAGATAGGGCAGTGCTGAGGGCTTTGGAAAATCCCACCTGTAGTACTCTTTGAAGGTGGGGAAGAATGGGCTGTGATGGATATTAAGGGGAGAGCAAATTCCACACTTTAGGTCCCACTAGAACAAGGACATGATTGCCAGATAACCTGAGGCTCAGGGTGAAACCTGTAAATGCTGGGCAGTGTCAGAACTCAAGTAGTCCTTAACATGAACTTCAGGAGGAGAGTTTGAATGCATCCAGGACCAGCTCCACTAACAAAGCAGGTGGAATGTTTTGTTAGAAAAAGTTATTGTTTCTTGACCTGTTTTACCATGCAGGGCTTTGAACAATAACAGTGCCTATCACAGTGGGGTCCTGATTTCCACTAGACCTTATGTGCTAGCACAATATAAGAAATAATAGTTTAATAACAAAAGCAGTCTGCCACTCTATACGCAGGCAATGCAGAGAACACAGAGTGGGCTTAATATGACTGTGGAAGCTCAAGCCAGTGAGTACGTGCACTGTTGCATTTTGAATAAACAGTGAGCGACGGAGAAGTCACGCTTTGAGGCCTGAGAAAAGGGAATTACAATAACTGAGCCCCGTGCATGTTGCTTGTGCAAAGTCAGCGCAGAATAAAGAGCACAGCCTGTGTAAATGGAGCAAAACCTTTCCTCCAACATACGTTTTTATTTGGAATGGCAAGTGACCCCAAGTTTCTTAACATTATTCAACACCTTGAGATTTGTCCCTGCAATACCTGGAGATAAGAAGGAAGATGGTGCTCACCTCGTAACCAGCACAACTAGGATACTTTATTCCCTCTCAGGTGCTGGGTTGAAAGAGTGAGGCCTTGGCTACACTTACCAGCTAGTTCGACGGCTGGAAATCGAAGTTCTGGGTTCGACTTATCGCGTCTAGTCTGGACGCGATAAGTCGAACCCGGAAGTGCTTGCCGTCGACTGCGGTACTCCAGCTCGGCGAGAGGAGTACCGCGGAGTCGACGGGGGAGCCTGCCTGCCGCGTGTGGACCAAGGTAAGTTCGAACTAAGGTACTTCGACTTCAGCTACGTTATTCACGTAGCTGAAGTTGCGTACCTTAGTTCGAATTGGGGCGGGTAGTGTAGACCAAGCCTAAGTCTACGTTTTCAAGGGGGAGGAACACCTCCTCTCTTGCTGTTTTTCCCCCCTCCTCACATCTTCCTTGTGGCTCTCTCTAGCCTGCGTTTGTGGTTCTCAGGTGTTGGCGTGCATGCTGAAGGATGTCTTGGCGTGTATGTTCCTGGAATCTTTATCTCATGCTCTCCCCTGCCACCATGCCTGTTTCCTCAGTGCCTGATCTAGCAGAGAACCGTACTGTAAATCCTGTTTCAGATAGACCTTGGTAAACTGAACAAAGCGCCAATCAGATCACTTCCTTAGCAGACCTAGGAGCACCTTAAACAGTACTCTCACACTGACGGGCAGTGGTTCTGGTTGAGGGGAAATGTCAGCACATACTGACCCAATTCAAACCCTGGACCTTTAAGGGAAAAATTGAGGAAATGTGGTTTGATTCCTAAGATATACTTCATAGCATTTTGAAGGGTAACAGATGAAGTGGTGCAACCAACCATTTTTTGCTAGTATTTAAAAGGGTAGCATGCTTCTGTACTTCATCTGTGTTAAAATGATGCCCTACTGATACACAGAGTGAAGTCAGAATTTGAGAGTGTTATGGAGAAAATGTTAAATCTTTATAAATAAATGTTGTTATTGCAACAGTGCTGCAGACAGTAGTGCTTTCTGAATACTACATTCACTTCAAGTTGGGTTAGGGGACTGTGTTGATTTATCCATTATGGTTACTTGAAAGACTATTTGACTGAGAAACATATGCAGCCTTTTCAATATTCTTACACAATTGTATAATTCCAGACCCTGCAGTGTTGCTATCCCTTAAGAAAACGGCTTTCTGTTTGAAAACCACCCTCTCTGAATGTTAAATTGAAAGGAAATAAAGGAATATCTAGTCACAGTGGTAAAAGCTGCACATTCCCCCACCCCCCTTCATTATACAACAAGCTGATTCAGTATTTGCTTCTTTACATTTTTATGCAGAGAAAAAGGGTACTTTGGGAAATCTATGACACTACTGGTAAATGCCACTGGTACAGGGCTGGATGTAGTGATAGTCACCTTCAAACGGTTTTGTTCAATTTGCATTAGGCCCCACTTTCCTTCCCCACAAATCTTCAAATTCTTACTTTAAATTACCTCAGGGGTTCTCAAACTTTGTTGCGCCTTGAGCCCCTTCTGACAACAAAAATTACTACATGACCCCCAGGAAGGTGGAGCAAAGCCTGAGCCCACCTGAGCCCCACCACCCCAGGTGTGGTGGGGCCAAAGACAAACTCCCTGTCCCAGGAGGGAGAGGGAGAGCAAAGCCAAAGCCCAAGGCCTTCAGCCCCAGGTGGAAGGCCTGTAACCTAAGCCCCACCACCCAGGGCTGAACCCTCAGGCTTTGGCCCTGGGCAGTGGGGCTTGGGCTTTGGCTTCAGGCCCCAGAAAGTCTAAGCCCCACTTTGGGGTCCTGACCCACAGTTTGAGAACTGCTGGATCTGAATCTCCTGTGTCTGCAAAATTGAACTGTACTTCTTGGATCTGGTCTAAAAGCACATTCAAGTCAATGTGAGTCCCTCCACTTACTTCAGCAGGCTTTTAAATTAATGGAGATATCCCATCTCCTAGAACTGGAAGGGACCAAAGGTCATCAAGTCCAGCCCCCTGCCTTCACTAGCAGGACCAAGTACTGATTTTGCCCCAGATCCCTAAGTGGCCCCCTCAAGGATTGAACTCACAACCCTGGGTTTAGCAGGCCAATGCTCAAACCACTGAGCTATCCCTCCTCCCAGCTAGATAATTCTCTCTTTTGATAGTCAGAATTTGCTGTTCTAATCACTATCTTCTAATTGGATCCTTTTATTCAGTAGTAAGAGGTGAGCTGTTTAAAAAGCAAGGCCTTTACGAGATCAAGGCCTTTACAAGAACAGGTTCTTTCATGAGATCTCTAATATTTCCTGTTTCTGGTTAGGCAGAAATACCTCCAGAACCAGTTATCTTCAGAGTATTCAGGCAGCTTTTCTCTTCTCAACCAAAACAGAGAGGTGGGAAAAATGAACACTAGGTAACTAATGCCGAGAGTGAGCCTAACACTTAAGCATATGCTGAAGTCCCACTAACTTAAATGGGAGTTAAGTACGTGCTTAAGTGCTCTTCTGAATTGAGGCCTCCATGATTAAGTTCAGGGTGAGTCATAGAAAAGTTAGAACAAATTTTAATTTGATCTAAACTTATAGATTCATCTATAGTTGGAACATGCAGTTTCCTTATTAATAAATCTACTGTATACAGTACTTAAGATTTTGGGCTTTCCAATACCATCTTTTTCCTTGGTGTAATCCCATCAGATGGGTCCTTTCTCTCCACAGCACTCTGTTCAATGCCTTATCCTCTATCACAACAAATGGTAAAATGTCTTCCTTTATGACGTCCCTCCATTTCTTCTTTGGTCGGTTTCTCTGTCTTTTCCCTTCAATCTAAATCTGTTGGACTCTCTTACCCTCATAGGTCTCAGGACTGCACTTTACATACCCAAGCCATCTGAGTCTGCACTCTCATTTTTTTTGTTTATGGGTGTTACTTTGAGCATATCTGGATGCATTGTAGACTTTCCCTTTTACTCTTACTAGTATCTTCCTGTCCCATTCTATACCACTTATCTCAAATACAGTACAGTCTGAAAATCATCTTGAATACCAACAGGTGTTTGAAGTAGACACCTGATGATACTTCCCTGCCATCTAAAATGGTGGCTTCCCAATCAAATAATACCATAATGTTAAAGTGCCATCTAGCATATTGCTGACTGAGAAAATGCTGGAAAAAGAAATTTCATTTTAACTAGTGATGGGCCCAGATCTGAACTCCTATGAACTCTGGGAAAGTTTCGGTTTGGATCTGGATGTTAAGGCATCCCATGGCCCTTAGAAAGGGGACCTGGTTCACCACTGTGAATAACTTCAGTGTTATGCTGATGCAAAATTGAAGTAGCACAGCAGTGAACCTTGCCCAAGAGCTACATCACTTTTAATAACTAAATGTATGTAATGATCAATATAGTCTGTCTGCCCAATCCACATCATCGTAAAAAACCTATTTGAGACTTATAATTAGTTATATTTATAGTTATATGTTGTCTTCTGCTTTTGAGCAATAAATTATATCAAACGAATAATGTGTAAAAACCCTACGACAACCTAGTAATATAGATTTGGTGATATCAAGTAAAAGAGAATCAAGCGCACTGCACTATTTAATACAGCTCAACTACAATGAGTATTTCCAGAACCACTGAGCTGAAAAGTACAATCCCACCAGTCTGGTACCATGAAAATGAATGTTGATGGCTGCCTGGATCAATTCTATCATGAAAATAATGGCATCACTCTGGGCACAAGATTTAGAGCCTTAAAGGCTTTGGGGAAGACGCACTCAAGTAACCTACATAGGAAAGTAGATTGATTGAGAGTGGCTGGAACACACATAAAGCTGACATTTCTACACATCTGGGCCTTTATCAAGACTGATGGGTTGAAACATTGTCTTTCTGTGCATTCCTGCCACTTTCATATGTAAGCTCCTGGGTCTGCATTTCTCTTGAGACTTTGCTTATTTGTGCGTACAGTAAGACTGTTTTTCTATTGGCTGTTTCTTGATAATCTAAGGAAAAGGACTTGAATTCATCCTCTGTTTGGAAGTCCCCAAAAAGAAGAAATGATTTTCAATTTTTAATTTCTTTTTCTAAACAAACTAGCCTAGACACCAACAAGTGGAAGTTCGGAGAACAAAGGCTTTTTCATACAAACACAATCTTTGGGCCCACTGCTGCAACCTTTGGGCCCACTTACTACCAGGGCGGGGACATGCTTTCTTTTGTCAGGTGTCCTATTGCAGTCTGATCACAGTAAGCACTACACCTGGTGTATAAATTTAAAGAGTTGAGTCCTCTGGTTGTGCAGCAATTAGATGCTATTCAGTAGAAGAAATACATTTAGCTTTAAAATCAGTCAGTCCAGTTGTAACTAAAAATGTAAAGGAAACTTCAGGAAGTGTGGCCAAGGACTAAGGTTTTTTTTAGGATGTAAACAAAAGCTAATGGAAACACTCAAATGGGCAAAAACTTAATATGTTGTTATGAAAACATATAGTAATTATGAGCATTAGCAGCATCAGAGGCTGGTGCAAAGAGAGTTGCTTGATTTTTCCCTACAGATGAAAAGCCATCTGCATGCTTCAGGAATTGTCGTTTTCCCACTCTCCAAGGTAGAGAACAACACTCAATTGCTAATCTTTCATTTACTATATATAAATGTTACACTGCACAACAGTAGCAATAGGAAAGTGTTCAACATATAAAGGCGTTTATTTGCTTGTTGCCATCAATCTAATGACACTGTTCAGATTCATTTGTTACCGGCTAGACCCAAGGACCATGATTGACATCTATTAATTCAGAAAATTGTTGGGAGGGAATTCTATAGATCAAACTATTTTTCAGCATCCTACTCACCTTTTTCTTAAAAAAAAAAAAAAAAAGCCAGTGGGTTGGCCACACTGGGGCGGGGGCGTGTTGTACATTGCTAAGGAATGGGGAAGACAGGGTATTCCCCTTCCCACTGGGGAGGAATTGTGAAAGTGCGCATGGGGTCATCCCCCAGCACAGGCTGACACTAAATGACACATTTTAACCCTAAGTCTAGGAATATACCGAGGTCAGGAGTATTCCTATTACGAGTGATCTTGTACACAATTTTACCTCTAGTTTACTTTAATCACCTACTACATACTCCTCTCTGATCTATTTGCATATAATCTGTTGTTTAGTTTTCTAGTCGCTTTGTGTTACTTTAGCCCTCTGGGGGCCCCAACCAAAAATCAGGTGCTAGCCAGAGTACAAACACATAGAGAGAACGAATCCCTGCCCCAAACACTTACCATCTAAATAAACAAGTCAGACAAAATATGGGAGGGGAAAGATAGGCAGCATAACTTGCCTAAGATCACATAGTAGGTCTGTGGCCAAGCTGGGAACACAACTCTGGTATCCTGATTCCTAGTTTAGGGCCCTATCCACCAGCCCACTGCTCCCTCCTAAACATAACATAAAAAATAGCATTTTATTAGTACTCTTTTGATCCCCCTACATTTTAGGGTATTGAAGCAGGTAAAAAACTTCATCTACCATGAATTCTACCAAACTTCTGTGGAGAGAAACTGAAATAACAATTAATAGTTGCCTGTGCTCAAAACTTCTGTTGAACAAACACATTACCCAAAGAAGACAGATTTGCAACAAACACCAGATCAAAAGAAGTCTGGAGATTCAGCTGTTTACCCACTATATTATATGTTAGGCAGACCATCAAGGAATGACGTGAAGTTCCATTGAAGTCAATGGGACGTAACTATATGCTGAAGTGCTTTGCAGAACCGGGGTCTAAGGCCCAGATCCTCAATGGCATTTGGGTGCCCAACGTCCATTGAAAACAATGGGAGTTAAGCACCTAAACCTCTTTGAGCATGTGGGCCTAAAAGCTTATTAATGGATTAGAATACAAAATGCTGGGTTCGAGTCCACACATTTCTCTCTCAGTGAGGATTTAGCCCATTCCAGAAGTCTAACCTCAGATGCTCAGAAACCAGGGCACTATATTAGTTTCCTCCCCAGTGATCTCTCCACACTCTTCCTTATGGAGTCGTTGTTCCATGCTGTCTCTTGTAAGTGCTAGATTATGAGCTCTCTGGGGTGGTGGCCATGACTTGCTCTCTTTTTAGTAAAGTGCCAGGTACATAATAATATACAAGGGTTTATAAATGCTTATTAATGATAATACATTTTAAAATAGATATTCATTTTTATACACAAAAAATGTTTTAGCTGTGAAAACCATTTATTTGGTACAACAAAATCAGCATTGTTCCTCTATGATTTTCTACTCTATGTCGACTCTATGTCATATCTTCACCATGAGTAACCCATAACCAGCATCATCTTATTTGAAGAATCTCCACTTTCAAGCCACTACAGACAACTGTGTAAACAGTCAGGCAATTTTGCAAATATATATTTGTTTTCCCAGTAGTTATAGCTATGTTAGAATTGTTAGAGGCTTGTGTTAAATCCATATTTAGGGACCATTTTTGAAAGGCAGATTTCTGACCTGTTAACCTCTAGCAATATTAATTGCTAGACAAGTGGTCTGTCAGTGATTCATTAATGTCTTGTTCACCTAAGATATTTAAAAATAAAATAAAAATAGAATGCCTATACTTCCCAGATATAGGTAATCTTGTGTGCCTATGGCTGCCACCCTTCCCCATCTGTGTTCTATGCTAACAGCACATAATGGCACTGCCCCAGGAGTAGCCTGGAACAGATTAGGACACAGAGCTCAAAACTGGCCCTTGGTTCCCTGCTTGTTCCAAGAGGGAAATAATCTAAACCTTACACCTGACTCACATCATATGTCCCTATGCTGTAGCTCAGTTGCACTGACTGGAGTGTTGGTGGGATGGAGCTCCTGCTCAGGATGGAGAATCATGACCCAATGGAGGCTGCTCTCCCTTCCCAGTGTTGACTAGTGATGCAGATAGCCCACACAGGAGATGAAGGGGGGTATTTTATTGCCCCTAACAGGGTAAACAGCAAACTATAACAATACTATTATTAATAATAATGGATCTATCATGTACATGTTTTACAAGTTTTCAACAAGATAAGGACTTCATCCAATCACAATCCAGAAAGATCAACTATTTATTCAGAAATTACATGGAAATCCTTATTGCCATTATGCCACATTTTCAACCTGGCTTGCAAATTTCCACAAGCAAATTTTGCATGCACACTCATTTGAACAGACAAGCAAATATTTGTGCTTGCAAATAAAATGGTCAGATTCACAATTAATTGATTTCCATGCACATTCAAGTTTAGAGTCTAGTTTGAAAATCCAGTACAATTTTATCACCTGTGTTTCTCATGGGGCACTCCCCCCAAACCTCCCAAAAGCTGTTTATTACTTTGTACGCTCCCTCTGGATGTACAATCATGTCACTCACTATTGATGGAGTTGTCTGAGTTTCTGTCAACCTGTGGTTTTTGCCAGCAAAATTTTGCATCTGTATCTGGATTTGATATCTTGGAGTTCCTGTCAAATCAATATTTGTTTCATTTCGTTGTTTTGTCAGAAAAATCTATATGGCTGTTATCCCAAAGGAGAGTTAGCAAGTCACTATGTAGCTGATGATTAGTAAATAGTGAAAGGGACAAAGTAGCTCTTATAGCATAAAAGTAAGTTTGAACCTCCTCTCTTTTTCTGAACTGATCTGGATTGTGAACCCCTTCCTTTAAGCTTCAGGACCTGATCAGTTAATTGTTTCTCTGCTGGTCCATGCTCAATGGGCAAAATATTCTCATAGGGCATCTTGTTGCTCCCCCTCAGCTTGCCCAGCAGCCCTGGCCTCACCTGCAGCCACAGGGGTCCTCAGGGATCTCCTTGTCTCCAGGGGTGTCTCAGAGAGCTCTTGCAGGATGCAGGCGATGGTCTTGCAGAAGCTCTGGAGGGAGAGCTCTATGTATGTCTCTCAGATGCAGCTCTCCAGGGCTGCACGAAGTAGCAGGTGTGTCACCTTTGAAGTGCCAACATTTCATGCCATGCTGGTACCACATAGAAACTCTCTTGGGGCCAGTCACAGCAAGAACTAGTATCACAAGTGTAAAGGAGACCTTTCCAACCATTCCCACACCTCTCTTCCTCCTCATAATACCTCTCTCTTCCTCTAGCCCTAGGAGATGCGATAGTGATGATTGAAATCTGCTGGTTAGGTTCAGTTAATGATACCAAAGTTTGGAGGTGTACGGGAAAATTATTTATGTATTTTAAATTCAGTGCTTGTGAAATGTTCCAGATTTAAAGCCCTGGAGCTAGAACTCCTTTACCTAGTACAGTGCAGAATTGACATGGCATTCTTGGCATGACTATATCCTTTTACCTGACCCGTGTAAAATAACTCCCCCAAAATGAAAACTCCTTTTCCAGTTTTGGGGGTTTTGTCCCAAAATTGGAAAATTTCAATTAAAAAAACCCAAACATTTTCAGGGTGCATTTTTCATTTTGATAAAAAGGCCATTTTTAGGGTTTTTTTTTTTTAAAGTTTTGATGGCAAAATTTCAACCAGCTCTACTCAATAGCTTCAGAAATTTGATTCATGTTAACCTGCGAACGGTGGGATCAGAACCAAATCGATGAAAGTTTGGAAGCTGGCCCAGTACTAAGTACTTGATTTGGAATATTATCAATTCCCTCTTGAGTCCCCAATAGTGAGTGGCAAGGAAGGATTAGGGTGTTAGTCTGGGACTTGGGAGATCCAGGTTCAAATTCCTGTTGTACCACAGACTTCCTATGTGACTTTGGGAAAGTCATTTAGGGCTACATTCTCAAAAGGATGTCAGCACCTGACTGCCAATTTAGATGCCATTGAGATCCTTAAAATCCCCCCTCAGCTGCTGCCAAGCTGGAGCCGTCTAACATCTTTAGGCACTGAGATTTTACCATTAATGTTCCCTAGGCATCCAAGTTTCTGCTAGTGAGCATGTGCACAGCTACCTCAGTCTAGGTGCCTAAGTGTCTGTTTCAGGCTTAAATCCCCAGTGGGATGCTCAAACTAGGTGTTCCCCCACCTATCTCACCTTTGGACTTGCACATAATGGCTGGAGTGAGGTCTCCCTTATAACCTTTAGCCCAGAGGTCAGGGCACTCCTTATACGTGGGAGACCTGGGTGCCATTATCACTGGACTAGGGGCTAGTCTGGTGTGGATTTCTCTAAAGCTTTCCTGTTGAAGCTATTCTATTGTATATAAATAATCAAAAATGCACTGGGCCAAAGAGAGAGCAAGAATGAGTCTATAGTCCTGTGGTTCAGGCCCTCCTCTGGGAGGAAACCCAAGTTCAAATCCCTTCTCCATATCAGGCAGAGTGGGTCTCCCACATCCCAACTGAGAGTTCACATCACTAGGCTAAAAGTGCCTAGCTGTGCTGCTGTAGTGTTTCACTGTAGACTCTCGCTACAGCGATGGGAAGAGTTCTTCTGTCGCTGTAGTTAATCCCCCTCCCAGAGAGGAGGTAGCTAGGTCTACACCCGGGGTTAGGTTGACTTAATTACATAGCTGGGTCAACCTAACTTTTTAGTGTAGACCTGGCCTAAGTTCCTTAGTCACTCTGGGCCAGATCCTCAAAGGTATTTAGGCTCCTAACTTCCAGAGATTGAGGATCTGCGCCTCAGTGCTTCATTCCACCCATCTGTGAAATGAGGATAACAAGACTTCCTACCACCTGGGAGGTGTTGTGAGGGAAAATATATTAAATACTGTGAGGTGCTCAGATAATCTGGTGGGAGGGTGGTGGCATGTAAGTACTGTGGCAAAGTACCTTCTTCTCCTCAGCAGGCTCAGTCCTTTTTAGCCTTGGAGATACAGGCTTGGGCAAAGCAAATCCTTGTAGGTAGCACAGGGTCTGGCTATTCCTTCCCTCAGTCAGTCCCTTGTGCTTGTTTTTCTTCCCTTCTGGGGAGAGTGCGGCCTTCCTTGTTGCACCTAGCTTACTGGCAGCTTCCCTGCTTCTCTCACTCTCCCCCCCCCCCCGGGGGGGCGGGTCTCAAGCAGTTGGAGCCAGCTGAACCTAATTAGTTCCCTGGTAACCCCTTTTCCAGCTGCACCTTATTTCCCCGTGGTTATCTCTCCTCAGTGGATTGGGAGAGGCCTTTTAACCCCCGGGGACTAATTACTACACCCCCCCTTTGTAGCTGTTTGTCCTGGGTTTGCCACAGTACCTAAAATGAGTGGAAGAGCACTCAGACTGCAAAGAATCCAATAGTCACATCATGGTGTGATGTGAACATTGCTGCAGTCTGGTTGCAGGGCGATTATTCACTGCAATGGGAGTTGGCTTTATTTAATTATCTTAGGTTCCAGGGATCAGATTTTACTTTCCAAAATCCAGCTGCTGTAGATGCTAGAGCAGTGCTGGACGACCTGCAGCCCGCAGGCCACACGTGGCCCATCAGGGTAATTCTCTGATGGGCCACGAGACATCGTTGACCATCCGCAGGCACGACTGTCCGCAGCTCCCAATGGCTGTGGTTTGCCATTCCCGGTCAATGGGAGCTGTGGGAAGCAGTGGCCAGCACGTCCCTGTGGCCTGCGCCGTTTCCTGCAGCTCCCATTGGCCAGGAACAGTGAACCGTGGCCACTAGGAACTGCGGGCGGCCATGCTTGCAGACGGTCAATGTAAACAAACTGGCTTGTGGCCCGCCAGTGGATTACCCTGATGGGCCGCAAGGTGCCTACCACTGTGCTAGACTGTTTGTCCTTCATTCTAATGATCAGTGACTGGAGCTTCTGACTGTAAAGACCAGTTTAGAAATAATTTTATTTTAAATTTTCATAAAGCAGAAAAGATTTTTGTACTTATTTTTAATATAACACTGCTGCAGGGGAAGAATCTAGCAGCTGGCTGCATGGGAAGAATTTAACAGTGCTAATTAAAATAAATTACAATGTGATTGACCTGCCTTGACAATAAAATATCCTGGAATATTTAAATTGCCTCACAGAACTCATGTTGGGCTTGTCTTAAATAAGGAGTTTTGCCCCACTATAGCTATACTGATGTAACCTACTGGTGTTGATACATTGTGCCAGCGTGAGTCACTTTTTACACTGCTACAGCACATCGATAATAGGGGTTGGGCTCGTGAAGTCACATCAGTGTAGCTACTACACTGGTGTAAAATCCCCAGTGTGGACTAGCTCTTAGGGCTTGTCTACACTGCAAAGTTAATTAGGATTAAGGTAGGGTGTGAATTTAAACTAGAACAGCTATTCCTGAATAACTCTATGCATAGATGAGCCCTTGACTCTTAACAGCTGTTGCTGCCCTGTGTGTCAGTTTTTTTTTTAAAAGCCACTGTTTTCTCAGACTTAGCTATTATGTGACAACACATTAGGTGTGTAATTTTTAATCATGTGCCTGGTGCACAATACAGCAAAGTGGATGAAACAATTATTAACACATAATAAAGAGAGGGCAATTTTCCATGTAATAAATATCTGTTTTTAAAATGGAAGACTTTGGTAGATTAGATATGTTATAGTTCTTGATTATTTTTTGCATCATTCCTGAAATATCCATACTAGAAAACACATGTGCCAAACAAGTCATTAATAAAAGTAAATTAATGTTTGCAAGGCATGGCATTCCCAATACAGTCACGAGTGATGATGGACCTCAATTTCACCATCAAGAGTTTAAAAAAATTGCCATAACATATAATTTCAAAGATATTACATCAAATCCAGGTTATTCACAATCTAATGGACTAGTTGAAAATGATGTTAACATATTTCAGGGTAGCAGCCGTGTTAGTCTGTATCCTCAAAAAGAACAGGAGTACTTGTGGCACCTTAGAGACTAACAAATTTATTAAAGCATAAGCTTTTGTGGGCTACAACCCACTTCTTCGGATGCATATAGAGTGAAACATATATTGAGGAGAAATATATACACACATACAGAGAGCATGAACAGGTGGGAGTTATCTTACCAACTCTGAGAGGCCAATTAAGTAAGAGAAAAAAACTTTTGAAGTGATAATCAAGGTAGCTCAGTACAGACAGTTTGATAAGAAGCAAGTGTGAGAATACTTACAAAGGGAGATAGATTCAATGTTTGTAATGGCTCAGCCATTCCCAGTCCTTATTTAATCCTGAGTTGATTGTGTCTAGTTTGCATATCAATTCCAGCTCAGCAGTCTCTCGTTGGAGTCTGTTTTTGAAGTTTTTCTGTTTTAAGATAGCCACCCGCAGATCTGTCATAGAATGACCAGACAGGTTAAAGTGTTCTCCCACTGGTTTTTGAGTATTTTGATTCCTGATGTCAGATTTGTGTCCATTAATTCTTTTGCGTAGAGACTGTCCGGTTTGGCCAATGTACATGGCAGAGGGGCATTGTTGGCACATGATGGCATATATCACATTGGTAGATGTGCAGGTGAACGAGCCCCTGATGATATGGCTGATGTGATTAGGCCCTATGATGATGTCACTTGAATAGATATGTGGACAGAGTTGACATCGGGCTTTGTTACAAGGATAGGTTCCTGGGTCAGTGTTTTTGTTCAGTGATGTGTGGTTACTGGTGAGTATTTGCTTTAAGTTGGGGGGTTGTCTGTAAGCGAGGACAGGTCTGTCTCCCAAGATCTGTGAGAGTAAAGGATCATCTTTCAGGATAGGTTGTAGATCTCTGATGCTGCGCTGGAGAGGTTTTAGTTGGGGGCTGAAGGTGACAGCTAGTGGTGTTCTGTTATTTTCTTTGTTGGCCCTGTCTTGTAGGAGGCGACTTCCTGATAGCTTGTAGTCCATCTTTGTGTGGAATGTTGGTGTAGAGGGCTTCTACGTCCATAGTGGCCAGGACATTCCACACAAAGATGGACTACAAGCTATCATGAACAGTATCCCCGATAATGTCACAGCTAACCTGGTGGCTGAACTCTATGACTTTGTCCTCACCCACAACTATTTCACATTTGGGGACAATATATACCTTCAAGTCAGCAGCACTGCTATGGGTACCTGCATGGCCCCACAGTATGCCATAGGATAGGGAGGAATTTTTAGAAGTTGCACCTCCCCGCTTAAATGCTGACATCCACTGAATGTTGTAAATTAAGTGTAAATATATCTCTGACAGTAGAATTCGACAATAAGAAAGTGAGCTAGAGGATTCTTGAAATGGATCATTGATCTTAATAGACAGTGCCCTGGTGCAACTAGTAAAGTGGAAAACATAAGGATAGGGTACCATCTAGTGGATAAATAGTAAAGGAAGCCAAAGAAAATCTATTAAGACACTACATGACGAAGTGTCAGCTGAAAGCATTCTGAATGTTTATGCGTTCAAAAATAATTTCTAAAAATACTTGCTGTGCTTTCTGCTTTCTAAAGGCAACTCAGTTAGTACTTAAGCTAATGGAGACTAAGCAGGTCACAATATATAGGTCAGGTGCTCTTCTTCCTCTCTGGGTTCTGTACCAGGAGACAGGTGGTTTGCTATTAATTAATATCTGAAAGGTGTTTAACATCTAAAGTACTAAATTCAGCATTAACTGTATTGCTTTTATAAACCAGAGAAGGGTCCTGATGTCAGATTGCTATGTAAATATAGGAGCTAAAAATAAAGTGTTAGGGATATGTGCAATGCTTTGGGTTGGATAGCCTTCAGTCATCTATTGCCACCCTATCAGCCTGGGCCTGTTGACTGATTAGGTTTAATTTATAATGGATGAATACCTTTATGCAGGTCTTCGTACTTCTTTCCTAACCTTGTGCCTCTCCAGCACTCAGATAATCACACACACGATTTCTCTACCAGTGCCCTTTGCTTCTGATTGTTGAGTGCTCACTTATTGGTTTAGCCCCCAGTTCAGTGGTTAAAGCATTCACCTGAGAGGTTGGAGATCCCTGTTAAAATTCTTTCTCTATCTGCCAGAGAGTGGGGAATTGAACCTGGGTCTCCCACACCACAGGTGAGTGCTCTTAACTGCCAGTCTAAAAGTTATAAGGGGTAGCACCACCATCTCCTGCTGGATTTTGAATGGGACCCGATCTGGTAGGCAGCCTCCGAGCATGCCTCCTGGATTGGACCCCACATGCAACGTAGGCAGCCAAATGCCTGTCTTCCACTGGTTCATGAATCGCACAGGGGCAAAGGTGGAGATAGGCATCTGGACACAGTGTGGAGCAGCAGTGCACATGCCCGCAGTCAGAAACATAGGTGCCTAGGGACCTTTTACTGCAAAAACATAGGGGCCAAGTGAGTTTAGGTGCCTACAGGTTTGTTGGGATTTTTTGTGAATCGCAGTGAGGTCAAAACTGGGATTCAGGCATCACCACAATCTGAGACTTAGGCACTGAAGTATCTTTGGGGATCTCACCCCTAGTGCATTGGTACAGAAGGAGAACTTGGATTTTAAGGAATGTTGGGTTGCCTTCTACAAAGAGAGAGAACTGTTTGGGTTAGACAGAATCTACTGAAGTGGACGGGAGCCATTTGATTTTCTTCAAAACTTACATGGCTTGTTAGGCAGGCTTTGCATTAGATACTACAGTGATAGGTACTAACTACGTAGATAAAATAGGAAGGAAGAGAAGGGGCTACCTTTTACTTTACTCAGATTATATGGCATGTGTGTTTAACGTATAAAATAAAGTGGAAGGTGCAGGAGCGGCTCTATGTATGAAGGTGGCATTGTTATGACACAGCAGAAGGGTGGGAGGTCCAACTCTGATTTTACTTACACCAGTTTCACACTGGTGAAACTCCATTGGTTTCAGTGGAGCTATCCCGGATTTACACTGATAAAAGTGATTCAGGGAGGATGAGGCCTGAGAAGTGTTTTGATGCACTAGTGTGTGTGTGTGTGTGTGTGTGTGTGTGTTTACAAGGGCAAGGTTTATGGGAAGCAAATGAGAAGCACAAGAAATGTTAGTAATTCATGGAAATGATGACTACTGAGCCTTGTTGAAACTTGGTGGGATAATTCTTGTAACTGGACAGATGGAAGAGAAAGTGGAGTGGTCTTCTGTGTCCAAAGAGTTAATATTGCCAGGGATTCAACAATGAGGATGATGGTGAGGAACATGAAATTTTATAAGTGATTGGAAATATTAACTGATTGCAACTAAGTATTTTCAGCCTACATACTAAGGGCAAGATTGGCCCTGCCTCACATGCATGGCAAATTCCAGAATGGAATGGGGGGAAGCAGCCTCCATGGGACTGCTGCTACTGCTCCCATGCAGGTGGGTGGGGAGTGGGCAAGCCTTGACTTTATCCTCCTCCCCAGTATGTGGAACTGGCATAGAGGGGAAAGTTAATTGCTCCCAATATAGACCAGTAGCCAATGGCTTCATCCCCAGAACACGGGGGCAATTAGGGAGAGAACTGTGATTCAGGGGATGTCTACACTGGAACTAGAGGTGTAATTTCCACTCAGATAGACATACCCATGCTAGCTCAGATTGAGCCAGCGTGCTGAAAATAGAAGTGCAGGCACCCCAGGATGAGCAGCAGGATGGACTACTTACCTGAGTACAATCCTGTCAGAAAACTATGTACCTACTCAGGCAGTTAGCCCATCCCATTGCACTGCCCATGACTATGTACCTATTTTTAGTATTCAAGCTCAATCAGAGCTAGTATGGGTATGTCAACTCAAGTTGGGAATTACACCTCCTGCTCCAGTAGACATACCCCACAATTTCCTCTCTGGTCATCTCCTGGGGCAATGCAGCTATTATGCGTTGCCTCTTAAGGCAAATTGTGAAGTCTTGCCTGCAGCTGTTAGTTTTGTCAAGTAAATTTCCCTGACCAAACACAGACAAGACAGAAGAGGTGGGAAAGGAAAAGGAAGCTCAATTATGATCAAAGGCAGGTAGGTAATTGTGATGCTGTTAGCTGAGGCCATGAGGCCATAAGTTTCTTTTAACAGTCTTTTCCATTTATAGGCCAGTTGATCCTTTACTTCTATTGCCATGGCAGCAACAGCACTGGAGGAGAGAGAACAAAAATTAATTCACCTGCACTACCCCTGGAGGTACTTGAAACCACAGGACACCATTTTCTTCAGGGATTTTAGTGCATCTACTAATCTACTGGTTAACAGATAACACTAAATACACATCAAAAAGGTTCCTAAATTATAAAGATGACAACCCCTTTGTGATCTTGACAATAAAGAATTCAACCAGTGGGGAAGCCATCCTGGATCTTCTTCTACTTACCCATAAGGAGGCACTGATTAAGAACACAGTAATATTTGCACTTCTGTAGTGCTTTCCATCAGAGCCTCTCCAATCTCTTGGCAAGCATTAATGCATTCAGCTTCACAGCACCCATGTGAGAAAGGTAATAGGGTACCAGTGACCATGAGCCTTTTGAATTTAGCATAGTAAAGAATAAGTTCACAGGAGACAGCAGTGCAAGGATAATAGATTTCAGGAAGGCGTAGTTTGGGGAATCAAGAAATCTAGTGAGTGAGTGAGTGAGATGAGATGGTGGGAATGTTAAAATTTACTAGTGTGGAAGAAAGATGGAGAATCCTGGAAGACATCATAATTAAGGCATAACAGACATAAATCCTCAGAAAAAGAAGAGAAAGGGATATAGAATGGGTTCAGCAGAGACAGGCAGAGGAGAATTTTCAGGGAAAAGCAAGGTTCCCTTACCCTGGCTCTGAGGGTGGATTCCCCAGGTCAGAGAAGTATGCTTTTTACTCTTTTTGCTTATTATGTTACCTTGTTTTGATATCTATTTATGAAGATTCTCCCATGCTAAACAGACATTCTTGCCTGTTGCTGTACTGTTTGGCTTTTGCTCAGCCCCAGTTTACAGTCACATGCTTACTCTTTTTTTCTGAGGCTGCAATATTGTAAATGGAAAAATTATATTAAAAATGCTTTTCTCTCTTCAGTTTGTGTGACCCTACATTGAGCAGAACTAGGCAAAACATTCAGAATAAACCTACCACTTAAACCCATTGCTTAAATCAGCTTCTCTACCAGGTGACTGGAGGATAGCTAAGGTAATGCCCATTTTTTTTAAAAAAAGCTCCAGAGGTCATCCTGGCAATTACTGGCCAGTAAGTCTAACTTCAGTACCTGACAAATTGATTGAAACTATAGTTAAGACCAGAATATTCAGACACACAGATGAACAGGATTTGTTGGGGGAAGAGCCAACATGGCTTTCGTAAAGGGAAATGATGCCTCCCCAATCTATTAGGATTCTCTGAAGCGGTCAACAAATGTGGACAAGGGTAATCCTGTGGACATAGTGTACTTGGACTGTCAAAAAGCCATTGACGAGGTCCCTTAAGCAAAGTAAGCAGTCATGGGATAAGAGGGAAAGTCCTCTCGTAAATCAGTAACTGGTTAAAAGGCAGAAAACAAAGAGTGGGAATAAATGGTCAGTTTTCAGAATGGAGAGAGGTAAATAAAGGTGTCTGCCAGGGGTCTGTACTGGAACCAGTCCTGTTCAACATATTTATAAATGATCTGGAAAATGGGGTAAACTATGATGTGCAAAGTTCGCTAATGATAAAAAATTACTCAAGTTAGTTAAGTCCAAAGGAGACTGCAAAGAGTTACAAAGTAACAAAACTGGGTGATTGGGTAACAAAATGGCAGGTTACATTCAATGGTAATAAATGCAAAGCAGTGCACATTGGAAAACATAATCCCAGCTATACGTACAAAATGATGGAGTCTAAATTAACTGTTACCACTCAAGAAAGAGATCTTGGAGTCTTCGTAGATAGTTCTCTGAAAACATCTGCTCAATGTGCAGCAGCAGTCAAAAAAGCTAACACAGTCTTAGGAACAATTAGGAAAGGAATAGATAATAAGACAAAAAAATCATAATGCCACTATATAAATCTATGATATGCCCACATCTTGAATACGGTGTGCAGGTCTGATCACCTCACCTCAAAAAAGATATACTAGAAATCTAAAAGGTACAGAGAAGAGCAACAAAAATGATTAAGAGTATGAAACAGGTTCCATATGAGGAGAGATTAAAAAGACTGGGACTATTCATCTTGGAAAAAAGACAACTAAGGAGGGATATGATAGAGGTCTATAAAATCATGAATGGTATGGAGAAAGTGAATAACAAAATGCTATTTGCCCCTTCACATAACACAAAAACCAGGGGTCAGCCAATGAAATTAATAGGCAGCAGATTAAGAACAAACAAAAGGAAGCACTTCTTCATACAAGGTACAGTTAACCTGGGGAACTCATTGACAGGGGATGTAGTGAAGGCCAAAAGTTTAACTGAATTAAAAAAAGAATTAAGTGAATTTCTGGAAGACAAGTCCATCAATGGCTATTAGCCAAGATGGTCAGGGATGCAACTATGTGCTCTGGGTGTCCCCATGCCTCCGACTGCCAGATGTGGGACTGCATGACAGGGGATAGATCACTTGATGATTGCCCTGTTTATTCCCTTTGAAGCATCTGGCATTGGCCATTGCCAGAAGACAGGATACTGGGCTAGAGGAACCATTTGTCTGATCCAGTATGGCCGTTCTTAAGTAAATCCAAAACATGAATCTGTAGCCTGCCTTTGGGTTTTGCCACAAACTTGAAACTCTATTTTGTCACATGGTTTATAAATCTGAGTTGAGTTTGAAGGGACCTGGGTTGACCTGGTGTTGTATATGGGAACTATTTGATACTCAGAGGCTTTCCATAACTTTGACCCGAAACAACAACATACTTGGCTGAGTTCAGTGATATCCCCAAGGGTTATTTGAACCCAGACAAAAATCCTCACATTAACCCTGTCAACCAAATTTCTCTGAATTCTGCACAGCTCTAGTGAATAGGGCTATGGCTTTTGGAAACGAATATCTAAGTGTCTGTCCTGAAATTCCATACTGAAAGTTGAGAAAATCAGACACTGCCCTTCTATAAACAAACATCTCGTTTACTGTATGTGTGTGGAGTAATAGTGACATCCTGTGGCCAGTTTTGATTAGTCCTAGGAATGGACAATCTGCAGATAAAGAAAGCTACTCCTGTACTGTTAGCTGCAAGGATTAACTAAAAGAAGGAATGAAGAGAGAAAAAGAGAGGAAGCTCCATCCTTCCTTAATCTAGTTCTAAATTTCAAAGCAAAATAAATTAGTTATGACACAGTTGTTTTTAGTCATAAACCAAACATTCTGGCCCCTTTGCTCATTTAAATGTAAAGTGCATTAAACCTGCTTTAGGAAGCCAAGCATAGAAATTAATACTGATAGGAGCTGCTGGGTATAATGATGGTAATAGGGAAACAGGGGAAGGAGAAGCCATTGGTGAGTGGGGAGGAAGGAGTGTATGAGATCATTCTCCTAAGCCTTCTGAGATGATCCAAATAAGCCAGCTATAGATGCAGTACTGAAATGGAAAAGCAGTTTCATTTCCCAAGAACATTATATTTTGATGTTAAGAGGCACAGCTGTTAACAATGAAGCAGGTTTAGGGAGGAAGAGATTCTTATCCATTGACCTATTTCTGCTGAAGTACAGCAGAATTATACTGTCAGGTGAGTCAGATATAAGGCTTGCCCAGAGGGGATACAATTCTTAATATACAGAGGAATTTAAGAGAAAAAAATAAAATAGGTGTAGGGTAGCCAATAAATTGCCAATGAAGAAAAATGCAGCAGAGCAGAACAGCTGGCTGGAGCCCAGCGGAGAAAATGCTACACCTGAGAGATCACCCTTCTGTGATACAGTATTTAAAAAAAAAACAAGGAACCATTGGAGTTCAAGGAGAGGCTGATGAGAATCAAGGTGATTTTTAACTGTTATTTATTGCCTACATTGTGGTAGCACTCATGATGTGGTAGGCACTCCCCAAACACTGAGGAAGACATGGTTTCAGCCCTGAGGAGTGTCCAGTGATATTTTAGGTGACAGAGGGAGGAAGATGGAGTTTGGTGTGGGATTGTGGGCTGGGTTGGGAAGTGGGAAGAAAAGGCTGATAGGTATAGAAGGGACTTGGAGGGAGAAGGATTTCCTATATATATATAGAGAGAGAAGTGTTGGATCAGGGAGAAAGTGAGGTTGTGCTGTTTTTTAGTGACTTCAGTATTCCTGTAGAAGAGAATTCTTCCAGGCTAATTCAAGATTGTGTGGGTGTCATGACAAGCATGGCACTGCCCAAGAAGCATATGGCTCAACATCTAGCTGGTCACACTGTAACCTGGTATTCTGGTGGGGACTGGAGGTTGTGGAGGGTGTACAGGTTACTCCTTTATCATTGGCTGTTAGTTGGGGATCACAGTCCATCTTTACTATTAGGATGAGAGACCTGTTTTAATGGTGTATCCTCAGAATCCAATGGAACTTTTGAGCTTCCAAAGGACTGTGCAGGAGAATACCATTTTGACAAACCATCATGCTTTTGATGCAGTGGCAGAAAATGATAGTGATTTTTTTGGGTCCAACTATTGATTCTACAGCCTGTAGGCATCTGGGGTAACACAGGGGAGATCCACAAGATCCAGAGGAGTTCCTGGTCACTATGGCTTATCATTCCTGAATGAAATCGAGGCACGGATGGTTCTTCAGTCAGATAATCCAATTTTGCACGACAAAGCCCACACCCTATGTTTGTTAGGCCTTGTTAGCACCAAAAGGTGAAATTAAATTAAAAATAAATTGTGGGAAGGTTGGGATTTTTTGGGTTGATTGTTAAAGTTCCTTGTTGTTCTTGGTGCTTTTCACCATGGCTTACTATTGCCCTCCTTCCCCACATGTACTGCTGTTCCTGAGATCAGAACCAGAAGTCTTTTCATCTGCTTTTGGGGCTCCTCTAACCTCAACAGAGCTTGTTTTACAAAAGAGTTTGCGGGATTTGTAGTACTGTATTGGCCGCTGCAACAAAATGACATGCTAGCTCACCACTGATATTTGTTCCTACCCCCTTCTAGGCTTTTTCCTTTGTTTGTTCGCTTAGGTATGTGATGTCTTCCTGATTCAGAATTGGTTTGTAGGCAAAAACATATCCACTTGAATCCTAAGTATTTTGATTTGTTGACTCTTGATCTCCAAATATTAATATTAGACAATTAATGGTGTAAACATATCAGATTTAGAACTATATACCTCACTATAAAACAAATGTGCATAAATTGTCATGAAAATGGAAGAAAAGCATACTGGCATGGACAGAGGCTACGGGAGGCTCTTAGAGATCAGCTGTTCTACACTTAGGGTATGTCTGCACTTCTAACTGGAGATATAATTTCCATCTCAAGGAGACATACCTGCTCTAGATCTGACTGAGCTAGCATGCTAAAAATAGAGTGTAGCCACATCAGTGTGAGGGGCTAGCTGCCCCAAGTTCTTTCTTCGTGTGTTGACTGGGTACATACCCATGGTGTCTAGCCCCTCTCGTTGCTTATGCTGTGACTGCTACACTGTACTTTTAGCATTCTATTTTGATCAAAACTAGCATGAGTATGTCTCCTCCAGCTGGGAATTACACCCTCATCTTGAAGTACAGACATGCCCTAAATGATTCTTACTCTGATGAATCTACCTGCAGCGCCTTGTGCACTCTCTCTTGTTCCCACTCCATCCCCAGGTTCCAGTGTCATGGGAAAAGCAAGGAAATAGCAGCCATTATAAGTATAGAGAGGATGATCTTATTATATTGCATGCAGGTTGGAAGGGATTTGAGAATTTCTTATGGAGATCAGCATTTTACCTGTTTGCTCTGAGATATATATTTCTTCACTAAAGCATGGCCTAGAGTCCCTGAGGTCCAAAATGGAGTTGTCATCAGGAAACAATGGGCTCATCAGGGTAAATAATATTTCACCCCCCAGGACAATCGGAGATGAGAAGAGGTGGAAGTATAACCCACTGGTGAGCGTATGTTACATGTCCCTCTTTGTGCCTGATCCACAGAGGATAAGAGTTTGTTATGGCCCCCAGCTACAGAGCCTGGCTCTCTAGCTCAAGCTGTTGAGACTTATGCATTGAGCTCTGGTGATCCCCAGTTAAATCCTTGGTGTTAACCAAGATAGAGGCTATCACACATGCTTTTAAAGTCCCCCAGCCAAAAGCATTGTTTCACAGGCATCTTTCTCTCTCACCTCACCTGTAGCTCTAGAACTACAATAGCCTCCCTTAATCCTGTCTGGGGGAGACAGAAGGACAGAATCCTCCAAGGACAAGCTGGAGATCTATATTCCCCAACCAGTCCTGGAGCTCCACAGCACTGGTTCACAGAGCATCCAAAGCAGTGGTGGGCAACCTGCAGCCTGCGAGCCACATGCAGCCTGTCAGGGTAATCCAGGTAATCAGGTTCCTGTGGCCCGTGCCGCTTCCCGCAGCTCCCATTGGCCAGGAACAGAAAACCGCGGCCACTGGGGGCTGCGGGTGGCTGTGCAAATGTAAACAAACAGTCCGGCGGTACGCTAGTGGATTACCTGGACGGGACGCAGGTTGTCCACCACTGATGTGAAAGTTTTTAATTGCCTATTGGTGCAAAAACTTAAAATGATAAAAATCAAATAAAATAGAGAGTATTATCCATCAAAATAAACAACAAATAAAAATCAAATTTTTTCAGGTTTAAGTCTGTAGCCTGTTGGGCTACTGATGATTGATTCAATCACCAACATATCCAATATAATCAATTACACAAAATATGGAGTGCCAAATATCTACCTGGAGTTACACTAGGGTAGGAATTTGGCCTATCGTGTGGTAGATTTCAGGATTTGCAAAAGATCATGCTCCAGGAAAGATCACAGAAGAAATGCAGCAGCAGCAGCCTGGTGCCTAGCTTACTTTCAGTCTATTAGCCAAGTTTCCCCTTTGTCGTGAAAGATGGTAGTAGCTCTAGTAATAGATACCTGACATTGCTTTCTGCTTAAGTTGGTTCATCATTTACTGCCCGTGTGATAACCAGAGCGTTGGAAATGTATGTATTAGGGTAGGATGTGAAATCTAGCGATTCAGTGAAGGTTAGAAAAATCCTGACTGAGTTGTAGCAAGAAAACAGCTTGTTAAATGCCAGCTGAGGCAGAAGGTTTCGTCTCATTGGAACTCTACTTATTCTATGCTTGAACAGCTCTTGGAACAGCAGGATCCTGAGTACACCTATGTATACAAAAGACAGGCCTGGTAGATGTTAAACTGGCATTCATTTATTGGAATCCATTTTGGCTACTCTTCTTATTTCTCTCCTGGGAAGTCATTGTTGGTGGCATCTGGGAGTTAGATACCGTCCTGTTTCTGACACCTGCACCTCTTGCTTAAAGGCCAGCTGGAAAATAAAGGGGACACTTTTGTCTAGCATTAACAAAAGACACGTTTGCAAGAACATGGATTTCTTTATTATTATTATTATTACCCCGAAAAATACCACTGTGTTTGATCTGTATTTCACAGGATAAAGTGAAACCATGGGATGAATGCATCAGTCCCTGGAAGGCGAGTCCTGTAAACAAATTAATACAACCCAGGTCTACCTCCTCTACACTTTGATTCTCTTCTTGTGCAGCTTATTGATTGATATACCGCAGGGAAGAGATTCCTCTGACTCAGACACTAAGCAAGTTCCTAAGGAAAATATCAGCTTTAAAAAGGGAGCAGAGGAAAAAGCAGCAGTAGCAAAAATAGCTAATCTCTCATTTACAGGAGCCGCTGAACATCTGGATAGTGTGAGGCACCTTTAATCCCTGGAGTGCAGGAAGAAATCAGCACCAAAGAGCAGCCCATGCTAATGCAGTGTCATTAATTTGCATACACTAGAAGGATGTATGTTATACATCCATATGGGTACCACTTTGCACTTTGTACCTCCAGAGGACACTGAAGGAATTAATCTACTGAGACTGAACTGCTATAGGGGCTAAC
This sequence comes from Trachemys scripta elegans, assembly GCF_013100865.1. Taxonomy (NCBI): domain Eukaryota; kingdom Metazoa; phylum Chordata; order Testudines; family Emydidae; genus Trachemys; species Trachemys scripta. The sequence goes on from NC_048299.1 coordinate 204,702,397, forward strand.
GCAAACAGTACAATAATATTAAAATATGTATGCTGTCTATTTAACAATACACACTGGTTTAAAAAGACCAAGTGGCCTATATAAAATATCACACAAATGCCTGATGTCTGTCATGCTGCTGCCTAGAAGCAGCCCTTCTTAGGCTCATTGTATATGGTAGGCAATCTACAGACGTTTAGATCCAGCACTACTATATACATATGAGGGGAAGAGTAAATCTTGTGCCTAATATAATGGTGCAGTAGTTAGATGACAGGGAACCCGTCTGTAAAACTTTTATTTAGGCAAAAACCTTTTTATTTATTCTAAAGGGACACCACCAACAGAGGGGGAAAAAAACAAAGATCCATCCGGCTCCCCAATACAGGGTTGAGACTCTCCCCATTTATTACCACTGCTTTAGTTCTCACTCTCTCAAGGGTCTCTGCCACAAAGACCATCTTTCTGAATGAGGAAGACTGAACAAGGGTCTGTTCCCAAGGCCGACACCGTTATTGCTTATTATTAATAATAATACTTAAGACTTCCATAGTGATTTTCAAGGACTAGATCGGAACATGTTTTATAAAGGCGGGGAAGGATTAATATCCCTGTTTTATCGATGGGGAAACTGAAGTTAAGACTCACATTTTCAAACTTGGGTGTCTAAAACAAGGCACCTAAATCCATATTTAGGTACCGAAGTAAGTGGCCTTGATTGCAGGGGCTGAGACCCAGCAGCTCCTTTGCTATGAACTGTTACTCATGGCCCCCATGATGTTATTACTCATTTGCACTGGTATTATTTAGATCAGAATATGTCCCAGTGATTATCTGTCTGAATGGTCTACACTGAGATAGATCCATCTATACTATATAGCCATAACAAGTATGTCTGCTCTAGAAATAGAGATGATAAACCAGAATGGAACACTAATACAGAAGAAAAAATACTTGCATATATAGAAAATTACTACAAAACTGAACTGTATTAAACAAAACCCCAGTAGTTTTTTCTTTCCCTATTGCTATAGGAAGGCTCATCACTGAGATGCATGTCACATAGGAGGCAATCTCTGGTTAACACTCCCGAAACTTGGGGAAATTGCCAACAGTCAGCCTTTTTAGTCCCAAAGGGAGGAGAGAATTGTTAAGGACTCCAAGCTTGGATTAAACTATTCAAAATGTTGTAATTTTCTCTTCTACATCAGTGAGTCAGATCACCCAGAAATCCTTTGGCTTAGAGATTCAAGTTTCCACCAGTGAGCAGCCACTCACCCTTTGAGTATGGTTTCCAGCGCCAGGATAAACTGTTGAAGCAGTCAGACTCTATCCAAAAGATGTCTGGAATGAGCATCCCTGGGTTTCCTTGAGAAGCCATGTGGATATCTCAGATACTGCACCCTGCAGAACCCCCTCACAAGAGATGAGGCTTATGCAAGTCCCCTATAGCTCACTGTTCTTCTAATCTTGTCATGGTGGATGTTTGTATGTTTTAATAAACTGAGAAAATTTTACATAGAGGCACCAAAAAGTGATTAAAATGACCACATTGTGACACAGCGACTCTCAAACACCTTCACTGCTTGGAAATGTCACTAGGAAAAAACAACTCAATGCAACACAAGAATACCTAATTCAGTGGGAAACCCAAAGACTTGCAGAAAAAAGAGCTACAAAGTCCCAGCATAGGGAAAACACACACACTGCTCTGACAATGGGAAATGAGCCCAAGAGCTGCAACTCTCACTCCTTGCAACCTGATTTCCCTGGACAAAAGGAACGTATAATGTTTGACTCGCCATACTTGCATTTGTAGGTCCCAAAAGACACATTGGAAGTTACAACACACAGCACTACTTCCCTTGATGATGAAAGAGGTGCTCCTAAGCCACCATTAAAAGGCAAAACAAATTGTGGGCCAAGACACACCTTACTCCTCTGGCGGAAGAGCAAATTCAAGCCGAGGTAGATAAAATGGCCAACTCATGCATAATGTGCATTAAAACCTATATTGAATGACCTCTCTCTCCCTTCCTGAACTGAAATGTATAAGTTGGAATAACAATAAGTGATATTTATAGAGGCCTACATTTTCCAAAGTGATTTTGTGGTGCCCAGCGCGAGACACCTCAAAGAAGCCTGATTGTCAGAAAGCGCTGAGTAACCATCCTCTGAAAAATCAGGCCCTTTTAATGTATCCCAACCTGGGCATCCAAAAATCACTAGTCACTTTGGAAAATTTAAGTCACAATACCCTTCATGGAAAGATCCGGAAGCACTCTTCACAAATTGTGAATAATGATGATAGGAGAGCTATTTGATCGCAGAGTCTTTGTTTCAAGCCATGGTGTGTCCTGGATGTCAGAATCCTGTTCTAGAGTATTCAATTCCATAGAAATTTCTTTACTGGGTAGAAGCACATGGACAAGAGAGCATTGCCTCAATTTAACCACTCATTCCCCTGGTTTTAGTACACAGACCAAGTACTTTTGTGTCCATGGACACACAGAACTTAGTGATTCCTTTAATAGCCAAGGAGAGTTGATTTGTAAAGCCCAATGGGTTTCTTTTTTGACTGAATACCCCAATGGACTTAATCAGACTCTAGGTTTGGTCATAACAAGTTCAATAGTTGCTATTTGCTCTTAGATCTTCAGCTTCATTAAATATAAAAGTTTCAGCTTTTGTTAGCAGTTAGTTGTATCTAGATCTATAATGGCTGTTATATCTGTCTAAGAAGAGACACAAAACTGAGGGCCTGACCACTTGTAGTCATTAAGGATCCCATGGCATATTTCATAAGGGTAGAAGTGTTAGCTCTAGTCACGACCAAATTACAGTTTGAGTAGCTATATTCTCCCCCACCTAAAATGCATCCCGCAGTTTCAACACTGGATACAGTATGTTTCTTCTTTTCCCTGTTTATAATGTAACCCTTCTGCCAGGTGGAACCAGCAGCAACCAGGGCTGGGTTCAATATGTAGGGGTTCCTTTCCATTGATACAACACAGAACCGTCTCGAGCCCCCACCCAGTAATCTGGGAAATTTATACACCATCCCAGGCACCTCTGAGAGACAATATTTCTGCACTCACAAGCACAGAGTTTAAGTGGAGAAAAGAAACTTTTAATAAAAGGAGGGAAGTAACTCAGAGATAATTTGGGAAAACACCGCAAACAGGGTTCATAAACATAAACCATGAGTAAAAGACCACCCCCAAGTAGGTTGAGCAGTGTCCTTTTCCCCGCAGGTTCTTAAGTTCAGCAACCCAAAAGTCCCTTTCACATGCCCGATCCTTCTCTGCACGCCACTCACAGTTGCTGTCCTTGGTCAGTGCAGACCCAGAGTCCAGAGGTGCATCTGCAGAGTTCACCTTCCCCCTGGGTGGGGTGAAGAGGTAACTTACTTGTGCCACACCTCTCTGTCAGCCACCCTGTTGGCCACTCATCACGCCTCTCAACCAGCCACCTTGCTGGCCACTCATCGTGCCTCTCCGACGCAACTGTCACTCGTTCATTAGCTGTCAGTCGCCTTCTGCTGCCACCTGCCTCTCTGCTGTGACCTCTGCACATCAGTCTCTTAGTAATTTTCAGCTCTTAGTAGGCAGGGACGAAACACAGTCCTACCACAACTGATTTGAGCTCTGATCAGGTATTTAACATAACAAAGAGGCTCCTAAGGAAGCCTATTTAGCTCTATTCTTTGAACAGACTAGGAAGGACCCTTGATGAGGGTATGTAGCCTCCTGGCTGAGATATCTGTCCCCCCCCCTCTTACTTTCACAGGGCGCTGACATTCGAGTCCCTGGCTTAACAGGGATCTTTCAACTGAGGGTAGCCCCCTCCTTTGGGACCGGTTAAGCACAGTCCTGCTTTCCTGTATTCCTACAATAATTACAACACTGGAACCATATTTCACTATCCCTGCATTCAGTACTAAGGTGATTTGTACTCAACACCAGCCAAAGTTGATCACTTTGACATTGCTGTATCTGCTGAATATGTAAGCAGAGCAGGAGCAAACTGTATTTATATAAACACACCCAATGTCTCTTCCCCACCCAGCTAGCTGTCAGGGAAACATTCATTCAGATCCTGCTTACAACATATTGTGGTGGGGTGCTATCTAGTTGCCACATTCTACCCCAGATGTGGCCAGATTAAATGAACTCTGCATCTGAGTGCTCACATGCAGTGTGTTGGCTTTATTATGACACAGACTGGCCCTGCCTTAGAACAAATATAAATGGCCAGATCAGAATTCTAAAGTTTTTGTGCTCCTCTGATAATACAGAATTCCCCTTTATTTTTATCTTGCCAGAAATTCTCCATCTGGCCCTTTGCCTTCAGCTCATAGTTTCCATTGGGAAAGAGAGGAGCTAGTTCTACCCTCTTTTATGTTGGTTCCTTAGGGAAGGCCATTCCCTCCATGTCTGGAAGCTAATGCAGTTTCTAGGGGCGGAACAAGTTCTCTTTCCTTACCTCAGAGAAGTAGTTTTAATTTACTCCCTGTCCTGCTGAATGAGGCTATATTCTACTCATCACAAATATGGGCCATATTCTGGCATTGAGAAGCTTTCTGACTGTGACCCTAACAGCCCCCAGTACAAGAGGGCAAGGGCTTCACTGGTATCTGGTAGTGAGTTTCAGTTGGCTGACCAGTTCAGTATACCCCAACTCACTGATGCCATAACCTGTATCTAAAAGGTGTCATATAAGATATCAATAGAAAGCTAACATCATACTGATCATTAATATTATTGCATGGTGTATGTATGAAGGACAAATGCAAAATTACAAACAAAATTACAAAATATTGGAAACTCTGTTCTTAATGTGTGTCTGTGTCTGCCCTCGCCAAAGGGATGTGTTTCTGCCACTTTGAAGGTACTTCCAAGAAACATTAAGAGACAATGGGAATGCATTTACATTAAAAGTAAACTAAACTAAAAAGGAGAGAAGCTAACCACTGAGCATCATGGCAGGGGGAGGAGATTGCAGGAACCAGTCAGTTTGCATTTTAGCAAACACCAGAAGAGGGAGAAACCAGCATGAAACTTCCTTCACCACGAGACTCCATGTATCCTTCCTTACAGCTTGAATGAGCTTTACTTTGGGGGAGGGATAACCTTCAGAAGAATCCATTTCAAAGGTCACTGGACTATAAAAGAGAGGGCCGACGAACCCCGAGTTATCTTTCACCTATAAAGACAAAGAAACCAAGTACTTTGGACTTTGTGGGAGATCCTGACCATGGGGGTGGTCAGCCATTTTGCTGGAAAGTAGTGTGGTAAGAATCTTACCTTGAACCTTTTGTTAAGTCTTAGTCTCTAGAAAGTATCAGAGGGGTAGCCGTGTTAGTCTGAATCCGTAAAAAGCAACAGAGGGTCCTGTGGTACCTTTAAGACTAACAGACGTATTGGGAGCATAAGCTTTCGTGGGTAAGAACCTCACTTCTTCAGATGCAAGTAATCAGTACTTGCATCTGAAGAACTGAGGTTCTTACCCACGAAAGCTTATGCTCCCAATACTTCTGTTAGTCTTAAAGGTGCCACAGGACCCTCTGTTGCTTTTTACAGTCTCTAGAAAGTGTTTTTCACGTTTATTTGCTTGTAACTGTTGGGTGTGTTTTGTTATAGTGTTATAGTCTGTTAAAATATGTATATATTAAATCCAATATGTAGTTTGTAAATATATAGCAGCAATCCAAGATGGAGTTTGAACTGCCATCTTGTGACCGCCATCTTGTTGTTTACTGTTATCATGGCCCAGTCATAACTGGATCCAACTGGTTTTTCTCGCCACTGGCAACTCCAAGGACAATTTTACCTCAGACTGTTTCTTGCATTTGCTGGGACTGTACCATATTTTCCTGCCATTAAAGGCATTAAGGGACTGAACCCACTGAAAAGTGGTGCAGTCCATCCCAGTGACTGTCCATGCGTGGTTCAGGCCTTCACAGCACCAGTGTATCGTTGAAGGGCACCACCGTTCCTGAAGTGAAGAGAAAGGAAGAAGACGTTCCATCTTACCTGCTCCTGTTCCTGGATACAACACTACCAGAGGGTTGCGGTTCACTTCTTCCTCCCTGAGACATCGAGGGACTCTCCAGTGCTCCTCCTGTGCGGGTTCCAATTACCCAACGAGTGTAGGTCCTGGATTTCACCGCCGCCATAGACGTGCTGACAAAATAGTGAGATAAATAGGGTTTTCTCAGTTGGGGGTTTATATGTGTTATTGCCAGGGTGATTTGTATTTTGAGCCTGAGCTTCATGCTCCTGTTTTAAGGCTGCTGTTTCACTGTTTTTGTATTGCTTACCTAGTTACAGTTCATTTACATTTACACCTTTCCCTGATTTTGTCAATTTATCCCCCCCAATACACTTACCTGTTGTTTTTACCTTTACCTATTGCCAGTTTTTATTATTTGCACTACACATAAGGAAGAGGGAGGGAGACCAGGTACACCAGCCACCGGTGACAGACACGGCAGAGGGTGGGTCTGCTCTTCTAAGTAAAAGGGGCTTGTTTTACATCTTGATACCTACCTTATTATACATTTAGAGTTACCTTGGCTCCCCTTTGAGCTCACATAACCATTTCTATCTCTAGCCTTTATACCGGAATTCACTTAAAATCCTAACTCCTTTTGTTAATGAACTTGTTTTATTTTTAAACTGAACCACACCAATGCTGAGCTTGAACTGAAGTGATTGTTAATGCCAGTTAAAGTGATAAACTGTGTATTTTGTCTCTTTAGAGGAGCAAACGAACATTTCAATTCCTCTGAAGGGCCCTGAAAAGGGCTGGGCACTGCAGAGCACACGGTTCTGGGAAAATTCAGGACAGGAGGGGTGTTCGGGTCATCTTGCTAGATCTAACCAAGGCTAGTGGAGGCCAGAGCATAGCTGTGGTGTAACAAGCAGGCTGCTGGAGTCAGAGTTGCTGGTCCAGAGCTACTTATTACATGTACATTCAGTGCATGCTGGTATGCTGGCAGGGAGCACCCAGACAAGGAAGCTATACCAGCACAGCATTTTAAGGCACCCAGGGTTACAAGGCAGGTGATGACAGAACCCCTCACTGCTCTGAATTGCACCCCAGACTGTGACACTGACAATTTACCTTTCAGTTGGATAATACATGTTGAATATCCTACTATAAGCTTTCCTGGAGTCTCTTGAACACCGTTGAGAATTAGCATGTTTCACGCCAGAGGTGGCTGCCTTTCTGAGGTGGATGACGTGAGCCATCTGTGTAGCTTGTATATTAGCTTTAGGGTCTGGTCCTGAGATATGCACTTGCAATGCTCATTAACTTCATTGAGAGTTGCAGGTGCTTAGCACCTTTTCTGATCAGTCCTTAAGCTGTACTTTGAGATGGAAGGTGCTATATAAAATGTATTAATTTGTGTGTGGAACAAATCCATTGAAATAAAGGAAAAGTCTGTGTAAAAATCTATGGCAGGATATAGACCAAAGTTTGTAAAGCACCTTGAGAGTTTCCTCTCTGAAGAGTATCAGAGGGGTAGCCGTGTTAGTCTGAATCTGTAAACAGCAACAGAGGGTCCTGTGGCACCTTTAAGACTAACAGAAGTATTGGGAGCATAAGCTTTCGTGGGTAAGAACCTCACTTCTTCAGATGCAAGTAATGGAAATCTCCAGAGGCAGGTATAAATCAGTATGGAGATAACGAGGTTAGTTCAATCAGGGAGGATGAGGTGCTCTGCTAGCAGTTGAGGTGTGAACACCAAGGGAGGAGAAACTGCTTCTGTAGTTGGCTAGCCATTCACAGTCTTTGTTTAATCCTGATCTGATGGTGTCAAATTTGCAAATGAACTGGAGCTCAGCAGTTTCTCTTTGGAACCTGGTCCTGAAGTTTTTTTGCTGTAAGATGGCTACCTTTACATCTGCTATTGTGTGGCCTGGGAGGTTCAGAGGGCTTAGAATAGACATTGTAGGCACAGACACTGTGATGGAAACCCTGAGGAATGGACACTGGGACTGACTAAGTGAGGAGAATGGGACTGTGACAAAGGCAAGGAGTGGGGAAGAGGCAGGACTGGGACAGGGGCAGGTTGGAGAAGAATGGGCAGAAGGGGTCATGCTTGTAGGGAATGGACAGGAGAATCTGTGCCCACTAGCGCACACACCCCTCCAGAGCCTAGAATGGAGACCAAGATTCCTGAGTCTCACCATTCCCCTGCTATCAATAAATATTTGTGAAACCCACTGGCAAAGTGTCCCGTCCCCCTCTAGTGTGTTCGCATAAAGTATTACAACCTACTACTGCTATCAGTTACTCCGTTAGCTGTACCAGACATCTGGGTGGTGGATCTAATGGTCCCAAGCCTACTGATGACCCATGTGAATGTCAATATGATGACACATGATGAAATTTGTATTTTTTCTTTTTTTCCACACACACAAAAAATGTTAAAAGAATGTTATTAAGGTTGCGAAGTCAAGCATTGAAAAATTAGGAAACACCAGAATTAAGGTTGTGTGTGAGCATTATGATAAACTGTTTAATTACATGATCACATTCTATTTTCCCACAGGATCCCTTCCTGATTCAGTGCACAGGATGCACCTGCTCTGGGAATGAATCGGGGTTGTGTAGTGAAAGAAGGCTGTGCTCTGTAGGACCCCCTACTTTATTTGTTGCTGAAATGGGAAAGCACGTAGTGAATGAGGCAAGGGATTGAAGGAAGAGAAGGGAGAATCTCATAGTTATGACAATTGAATGCTGCTCTGAAAAATTAGATTCTATCCCTGCCTCTGCCAGAGAGTTCTATTTGATGTTGGGCAAATCACTTAGCACCAGACTTTTCACAGGTGGTAACTGATTGTGTGTTCCTAATTTTCTGGGCGCCAATTTGAGATCCCAAGTTCTCACACCAGAGCTGTGCTTTGAACATATAAAATGCTATCTTTCTGTGCCTCAGTTGCCCCTCTGTAAAATGGGGATAATACCATCCCCCCTTCCCAACCTCGCCGGGGTGTTGGGAAGATAAATTAATTAATATCTGTGAAGCACTCAGCTACTGTAATGATAAGTACAATAGAAAAGCCCAGGCGTAAATAAATTCTGTCTTTAGAGCAAGATTTAAATAGTGTGCAGTAAATAAAATATGGGGCCACACACCGAACAACAAGAAGAAAACAAAATATGGAATAGCTGCTCAGTAATAGAGCACGGTACATTCTGTGCACTGAATGACCCTAGGGTCCTATGGAAAAATAAACGTAATAATGTAATTACAGACTGTTTCATAATGTATACACAGAAGTGGGGACAAGTTTAGGTTGCACAGGTGCTTTAACTGGCATTTCCTATCTTTTGAGTGCTTGACTCTGCATCTTTAATAATGGTCTTTTAATATGCGTGTCTGTGTACTTCAGTAATGTGCTGTATGTTGTGGGGGTGGGGGAGAGAAAGGATCTAGAATGCAAAAGGCAATTTCTGTATCCAAGTGCAGTTCATCAGTCCTGTATAAGTTCTGCCATCCCATTTCTACTGAAAACATATTCAAATGCAATGAACATACTTCTAAAGTTATGTCAATATAAGGCAGCCTTAATACAGGTGATATCTACAAGCATCACAATGAAAGAAAAATATGGGGAATTTAAGAGACAAGGGGGGAAAAAACAGAAAATGATGAACACAAATCCATGCAACCTGAAAAGGGAAATCATGAAATAGCTTGCAAAAAGTATGCCAATGAAGTACTAATCTAGCCAGGCACAGGGCTGAGAGAAGCTATTGAATAATTTCATGATGTCATCCTTTTCAAAGGGAGAAGAATCCTGCTTTCCTATTTCATGATAATTGTATGAAGAAATGTGGGTGGAAGCCCAATTCATTTCAGAGGTTGATGAATTATTTACTAATTAAGGAGAAGAGCAGAGAATAGTGTATGCTATATTACTTTCATATGAATGTTCCTTTTATTATATTATTTATACACAAGAAAATGTTGCTTTTATTAACTAAGAGGTTAATCACTGGAATGGGTTGCTTTGCATTCTTTGCAATCACATACACTGGCAAATCGGCTAATTTTATGTGAAGAAAATAACCAGGCAATTTTTTGAATACTTATCTGTACGGTGCAGTTTAATATCATTTGCACTGTATAAAATGAATAAACCAGCTGGCCTGACATTTTGGCAGTTGCACGGCATATTGTAGGATGACAGACTCTCAGGTTCAGGAGCTGCTTCAGGGCTTGGATGAATTGCAGAGGTGACAAAACTGAGTGGAAGAAGGTGAGCTGAAGGGATGGTGACTTACTGCAGCTCCAGCCGGACTAGTTAAGGAGCAATCTTGAGGATGACCTCAAAGAAGGCCACCCAGTTGTCCTCCCAACTTATAGTGGAATCGCGCAGTGGCACTGCATATTACTGGGTGAAATCAAAATTACTTGACTGTGTGTCATAAACCCAAGTAGCGCAACAGCCAAAGAAAATTCGTCATGTCCTCAATGGGTAAGGACTTGAACTTCTGGAGAGGAAGAATTTGAGTTCTGATCTGATTGCTGCTATGATGTCCTGTATGGCCTAAGTGCACAGTGTAGTGATAACCACGAAGCTGTACACAGAATATTAAATGTTAATGACAGATTAATTAAAATGACAATCCCTTTATAAGTTACTCTGCTGTGAGGTTGCTCAACCAAGCACATTCATAGAATATTAGGGTTGGAAGAGACCTCAGGAGGTCATCTAGTCCAATCCCCTGCTCAAAGCAGGACCAACACCAACTAAATCATCCCAGCCAGAGCTTTGTCAAGCGGGGCCTTAAAAACCTCTAAGGGTGGAGATTCCACCACCTCCCTAGGTAACCTGCTCCAGTGCTTCACATTCAGTTGTTTACACTTTCTTCAGACATCAACATCTAGTAGAATCAGCGCTGTCCAGACAGGATCAGAATAGTGGAATTGTGTGCCAGAAGGATAATAATTTTTTATTTGGACATCTCTACACATCTACCCAAACTACAAAAGAGCCTGTACCATAACAGTGCATACCATTTAGAAGTGCATTGGTTTTTCTTTCATTCAGATTGTTAAAAAACATATGTTCCCTAACTAGAAACACCTACCTCTATTATATATGTATACATAAAAAGGAATCCCTTTCTATAAATGAGTCTGTTTAGATTCCCCTCATGTGCAAACCTCCCATTCTCCCCCCATTCATGTGAAGCCGTAGATATATGTAAACTCCTGTCACCAGACATTAAAAAGGAATAAATTCCTTCAGAACAAGCCTTGGGTTGATGATGTAATAAACCATTTAATGATTTGTATAGATTTCATGAAAATGTATCATTGCCTATCGGATTTTTTTGAAGTAAAGGGTTTTGTTTAGGTAGAATTAATACAGTTTTTGAAATGGTAATGGGATTTTTGCTTTAATCATAACCACGTGGGATTTTATTAGATAGAGACAAGCCCAGCCAGCTAGAGTACATCATATCTTCACAACAAAGAGCACAAGCCAGCCAAATGGAGCCTTATGACTGCAGTTTATAGAAGCTCTGGGAACTATCTGGGCTCCACAGCTAGGGAGGCTGTTTCTTGATTTTGAGGAGTAAGTAGCATCTCTAGCATAATCATTCCACAGACTCCCCCTTTCTGGGGCACCATAGCCCAGTCCATTCCTCTGTCCAGCATGATCATCATCTATGCAGAGCCAGCTCTTGAGAATGTTATCAGGGACTCAGATTAACTTGATCAGGAAAACCCCAATATCCAAAGGCAGTGGATGCATTATTTAGGTCCTATAGCCTGAGTTTATCGACCTTTCCCTTAGGTTGGCAGCTCTGTTCCAAAGTTCAGCCACGGAAAAGTAGCAAAGGGCTCTACGGTCCAAAGGTTAAAATCCAACCTGTCTAAAATGTGCAAATTAAAGGGAAAGGCTGGGGAACCCAAGCAAAACCAACACTATGGTAATGGGAGAGAGGTCTTCTCTGCACTTCCCCAGTGATCGTGAGAAGACTTGCTCTATTGCATTTATGGGTTATTGAGCTTTTAATTGTTATGAGAGCTGGTTGGAAGATGGAATTTCCATTCTATGGGAATATGACATTTTGGGGGAAAAAAATCATTCCAAGTTGCAACAAAAAGTCAATTTTTGAAAATTCTGACGTAATGAAAATTCAAAAATATGTTGATTCAGAAACATTGAAACATTTTGATATTGTGAAGTTATTTTGATAATGTCAAAACATAATATATTATGTAATACAATGTTAAAATATTAGATCAAAGTTGAAACAAAATTAATTGAAGTATTTGTATCTTTCTGAAATGAAGTGTTTCAACATCATAACAAAACAAGAAAATCCAAATAATTTGTTTAAACTTTTTCCTGTCTAAAACTTCATTGAAATTAACAGGGTCATGTGAAATGTTCTGTTTTCAACAAAACTTCATTTTCAAATGGAAAACTGTTCTGTCAAAAAAAAAAAAAAAATTGACCAACTCTAAGCATTATTTTGTTTAAAATCTAACCCAGAAGCCTCCATCCCCTCTACATGGTGCTACATAGGGGAATGATTCCAGGCTGTGTGGGGTATAGAACACCCCAAAAATAAGCACTGTAAAGTGCAGATAACAGGGAGGTCATCTGCAGGTCCCCCACAGCTGCAGATCACTTCCACAAAGCTTTTCTCTGGTTTGATTTGGGGCATCAGTAGCAGCAGTTTATTGTTTGAGTCCAGACTCCTGACCCACACATTGAAGATTGCTGGATTTCTTCTACACCACAGTTACACATAGCTCATCTTAATGTTTACCTTTTTAGCATCTAAAAGAAATAATACTTTGCAATTAAATATCACTCTTCAGAGAACAGCAACAGAGGGTCCTGTGGCACCTTTAAGACTAACAGAAGTATTGGGAGCATAAGCTTTCGTGGGTAAGAACCTCACTTCTTCAGATGCAAGTAATGGAAATCTCCAGAGGCAGGTATGAATCAGTACGGAGATAACGAGGTTAGTTCAATCAGGGAGGATGAGGTGCTCTGCTAGCAGTTGAGGTGTGAACACCAAGGGAGGAGAAACTGCTTCTGTAGTTGGCTAGCCATTCACAGTCTTTGTTTAATCCTGATCTGATGGTGTCAAATTTGCAAATGAACTGGAGCTCAGCAGTTTCTCTTTGGAATCTGGTCCTGAAGTTTTTTTGCTGTAAGATGGCTACCTTTACATCTGCTATTGTGTGGCCTGGGAGGTTCAAGTGTTCTCCTACAGGTTTTTGTATATTGCCATTCCTGATATCTGACTTGTGTCCATTTATCTTCTTGCGTAGTGTCTGTCCAGTTTGGCCAATGTACATAGCAGAGGGGCATATATAACATTGGTGGACGTGCAGGTGAATGAGCCGGTGATGTTGTAGCTGATCTGGTTAGGTCCTGTGATGGTGTTGCTGGTGTAGATATGTGGGCAGAGTTGGCATGGAGGTTTGTTGCATGGGTTGGTTCCTGAGTTAGAGTTGTTATGGTGCAGTGTGTGGTTGCTGGTGAGAACCCCCATCCCAGTCCCAGTGTCCCCCCTAATCTTACTTCCAGTCTCCTTGCTCAGCCAGTCCCAGTTGTCCCCCTCCTGTTTCCTCATCTGATCTGCCACTCTCTCCCACCCAGCCTCCATTTGCACTTCCTGCCCTCCACACATTCTCCATCCCCACTTAGTCTCAGTCCCAATTTCCCGCCGAAGGATCCTTGTCCAGTCTACTTGTCCCAGGCTCTTTTTCCAGACAGTCCTAGTTCTACCCCTGCACCTCGGCTCCTTGTCAGGTATGTTTCCCCTTCTCCCCTCTGCCAAATTTCAAGTCCCTGCTCCAAAGCAGGGAGGCTCTTGAGTTTTTCATAGAAAAAGTCACAAGAATGTTTTACTTGGGCAAAACAACTTATTTTCTCCTAGCCTTATTCTAGAAAATGGCGGAACTGAAATTCAAAAAAAATATTCAGCCTAAAGCAGACATCCAGCATGGAAAAATTCAACCCAAACATTTAAAGTTTGTCAAGGTTATAAGTAGGGCTGTCGATTAATCACAGTTAACTCACACGATTAACTCAAAAAAGGTAATCGCGATTAAAAAAATTCATTGCAATTAATCACTTTTAAATGCACTGTTAAACAACAAAATACCATCAGAGATCCAGTAACCACCCCAAACATACCAAGAAATCTGTCATCAATAGCCAGGCACTCAGAAACCACAGAATATGCTCTGAGGAGAAAGTCAGGGATACACATCTTAACACTTAAAATGCCTTCACCAAACAAGGACACTTCATCAGAGAAGTAGATCTCATCATGGAATGGGCCACCCAAATACTCCAAGAGAACCTGCTTCAATACAGAGGGAAAAAAGCCTTTGACTGCACACGCCTAGTTGTCACCTGCCACCCTACACTGGAACCCATAGGAGGTTTCTTTAAACAATTATTTCTTTCAGAATGTAGTTGCCATCATCTTTTCTGAACTCCCCTCTTCCGAACTTCAAACAATCCGCCAACGGCACCAAGCTCATCATCAGAAGCAAGCTCCACATAGACCAGGACACACCAACTCAAAGCAGCACCAGAACAACTGATGCAAAATCTGTAGACATCTCTCTGGTGCTATGATGATCAATATCCCCCACAACATGGGTTCTTCACATGCTTATCACAACATGTGGTGTACCTTGTCCAGTGCACTAAATGCCCAGTAACAACTATGTGGGTGAAACCAGATAATCACTATGCTCTCAGATGAACTCATATACAAAAATGATAAAAGATAAAAACATCCTATCACCTGTGGGCAAACACTTTTCACAAAACAATCAGTCCATATCTGACCTCGCAGTCCTTGTCCTCAAAGGAAACTGCACAACATCTTCAAAAGACAAGTCTTGGAGCTTAAATACATAACTTTGCTAGACACTAAAAATCATGGTCTTAATAAAGACACTCCATTTGTGGCTTATAACAGCAATCTGTAACCCACTAACCCCCCTTTTTTTGTCCTATGACAGGAGAGATGTTAACTGCCACATCACCTTTCTTCCAATATGTGTTAACTACTTATGCTAAACAATCTGTTCCACCTTGTATTTAGCTGTGACACTTTGAGTACCTTTTCCAGGCCTGAAGAAGAGCTCGGTGTAGCTGGAAAGCTTGTCTGTTTCACAAACAGAAGTTGGTCCAATAAAAGATATTACCTCACCATCAGGTAGCAAATTTGCAACAGAATGACACAACCCTCATATAACATTTTTGCTGGCTATAATACCACGTTAGGGAACTTCAATGGTCCTGTATCAGCGCAAGTCTGCACATTTCAAGAGATGTAGTAAAAACCCTATGTTTTCAGAACCAGTCAATGGAGCCTCTGGAATATCTAGTTGCAAATTCCCTTGATTTTGAGACTCTATAGGCAACAAGACTGATCTCAGCTTTCACTTTTTTTTTTTTTTTTAAAGATATGTCTAGTCCTTTTTGTTGTCAAGAACCTTGTCAGTGTAAACGGGGCATTAGGACTGAAGGTTTGTGGCTGTGATTTCCCCTAAAAATAATGGATTATTAATGGGTACCCACAAGAGCCTAGAACTGGCCTTGGGCGCCCAAGAAAATCCACAGGCATGGTTTTCTTGATTTGGGGTATGAGAGATTCAAGGCAAATTCTCAAAAAATGAAAACTGAAATTCTCACTTAATAACATGATTCCAGGAGCAGGGCTTTAAGAAAGACACCAAATATTGCAAGATTCAGCAGAGTTAGCAACACTGCGAGGAGTCAGTTTAGTCTGGGGGGGTCCCAGAAAATTATTTTGCAAGCCCAGCGTAACATGTGAAGGCCAGCTCTGGATCGGGTCCAAGAAAACAAATTGTAGAAGGTGTCACATAGTCACTCAGATAAGGAATAATTAAACTAAGTTGCAAAAAGAACAGGAGTACTTGTGGCACCTTAGAAACTAACAAATTTATTAGAGCATAAGCTTTCGTGGACTACAGCCCACTTCTTCGGATGCATTTCTTTTTGCGGATACAGACTAACACGGCTGCTACTCCTAAACCAAGTTGTACACTGGGTGGCAAGATGCACTTTTTCTATGTATTAAAAAGGGAAAGGGGACATTATCTTTCAGTGCTACCTGTGATAGGACATCATTCTTAAACAGTCAGATTTTCAATTGCCAAATGCTGTAAAAAGCCACTGAAGAATTGGTCTCAGCCCTCCATTCAGCAATTATGGGGATGCAGAATAAGGTAAGCATGATATAAAATTTTATATTTGCTCTGTCAATAGTTAATTGCAGTAATCATTTTGATCCCACAGCACACAACATCAGTTTCCAATCTCACTCATTAGGCAAGACAGCCTTGTTTGTTATGGTTCCATATATTTAATGTGAGTAGAACCAGACGGTGTGCTGAAGGAAGAGTCTTTCTGAGCACTCAACTAGTTGGACACATTTAGTTATCTCCTCTTTTCCCACATAAAAGGATAGTGGCATCATTAATATCAAAGCACAAATAAAATGATTATTTTCAAAATAAAAAATGACATTGTGAGAGATTATTTACCCTGAACCCTTAATAGGAGAGAAAAACGGATATTAAAAGCTACATTGTTAATGGGTATGTGGCCCCCCCAAAATACGTGAACCTAAAGCCCGATGAATCAAAGTTATATACCCAGCAGACAAGCAAAATCTTTGGTCAAAAAATTTAGAGGTATTAATTAGCTAACAGAGGGAGTCCATGCAGACTCATGAAATGTAATAGGAGAAACCTCTGAAAACCAAGAAACAGAAATTAATTGAAAAATGTTATATAAGTGCTATAGAATTCATACAAAGTATATCCTGTTTGATATCAAAATCCATGTATAAGCAAATTCCAGGGCCAGAAGTCTAAATTGTATTCTGTTTTGATGATTAATCATGGAAAGGAGAAGAATTTCCCAATATGCTTTTCCTGTAATTAACTCACCTGTCAAAATAATTGGAATCCCCTAACATGTAGTGGACATAGTACAAAAAAAAAAAGGGGGGGGGGGGTCAGGAGCTACGGGATGAAGCTTAAATGATGGCTCACTTTGTTTAGACAATCATGCGAGATAATCTCTTCTGAACTGGATTTCTCTTTATTGGGTTCCTAACTGGGACAAGAGAGACAGTTTCAGAGAACACCAACAGACAGCATTTTATTTAAACAGCTTATTCTTAAAAAGGCCCTATTTGTAGCTAAAGGAAACACCTCAGGCTCTCTCTCTCTCCTTAATTCACACTCCAACTGCCTGGTCTTGCTTTCTTTTCCTCTGCAGAGATTTATGCAAAATAGTCTTATTAGTTAAGGAAGAGGATGTTATTCTGAAGATGCTTCATCTAGATGAATGAGCAGGGGACTGCAAATCAGGAACTCCTGCATTCTAATTCCAGCTCTGTCACTTGATCACTGTGTTGCCCTGGGCAAGTTACTTAGCATCTCTGCCTCAGTTTCCTCATCTGTAAAATGCAGATACTAACTCCTGCTTGTCTCACAAAGACACTAAGAGGGTTTGTTGGCATAGTGTGCAATGCTTTGAAGATGTTAGGTGTTA
Source organism: Trachemys scripta elegans (assembly GCF_013100865.1). Classification (NCBI taxonomy): domain Eukaryota; kingdom Metazoa; phylum Chordata; order Testudines; family Emydidae; genus Trachemys; species Trachemys scripta. Next base: position 204,719,979 of record NC_048299.1, read on the forward strand.
GCAGTAGACACTAAACATTTGGGATGTTTTTCTGATGAACTTCTACTGAGATTTATTTCCCAACAGTTTCCTAGTTACTGTAATTCCTTCTCCACACACAATCTCCTAACACACAGCAGCCCTCTCTGCTGCAGTAGTGTTTCTAGCTCTGGAATGATTGAACACACTCACACTGGGGAGCTTGTTTTCAGCATCTGTTTTAATAACATTAATAAGAGTCCTGGAGTCACATGTTTTTTTTCCTGACACTATAATTTTGCCACAAAGGCAAATATGGATTCTCCCACTACCTAGGCTGCCCAGCTGAATGTGACTTTCTTTTGTGCTGGAAGTACTCACTCCATATGAACATGGTTGTGTCCTAGTCACCATGGTCCCCTGGCCCAATCTTCTGCAGAGTTTCATAAATGTGCTGCACTGCAGACCAAACCAAATTTAAGAGAGGCTCACTAATGTCTTAGGTTTGTCCACTCAAGTGACTGCAACATTAAACTGGAAGCCTTTTCTCCATTTTCGCAAGCACTGAGTGACGCTGGTTTGGTCTCCTGACAAATCAAATGGTTGAATGATACTTAAACCCAATCCTTATTACCAGTGCAGTAAGTAGAGATGAAGTCCATGAACCAGGAGAGTAAAGCCGGCTGTACACCATTATGCACCCCCTAGACTCTGGGCTAGGCTAGGCATTGGCATAGCCCTTGGTGTAAATTAGAGCAGCCCTGGAGCTGCTCTAAATACACCTGTTGCCATCAGCTCCTTCTGGAGCCATTCTTCATCCCAGAGTAGCCAGAAGTTAGAGCCATCCATCCATACACCAGTCTCACCTCAACCATCCCCCTATGCTGCAAGGGGACATGATTTAGGGCTAGGCTGTTCTTTTGGACCTATGCTGCCCAGGAAACCCCCTGAATTAACTAGGGGAATTCCCATTTGGGGGTCATCTAGCTGAGTTATAGCCCCAGTATGATGCGCACACAGCATAAATGGGCTGGAACATGGCCCAGGATCAGGGCTGTAGTGTCCATAGCTCAGGAAAGACTTGATGAGCATGCACAGAGCCCCGGGCTTTTTCAGCGTCTGCTGCATTGTCTTTGTCTGATTGCAGCCTTTAGTGCAAACTGAGTGTGGCTGAGGCAGGGAGGAAAATTGTTGTTGAGTTAGGGATCGGGTTACAAGAGCAATACTCTGTAGCTGCAGACTGCTCCCTTACCTTATCAGATTTTCAGCAGCTGCTTTGCTGCGTCCTGGCGCACACGGAGAGTCGATAACAATACTTCTAAAAAACCACAAACATTCTTAGGACCACCCTCTTGCAAGAAAGCTGTCTCCTTGCTGTCTCTTCTCCAGTTGGCCACCCCTTCCTTTCTCTGTCAGGTCCGGAATACACTGTATGGCAGAGTACGCAATATATATTGAGAGTTTTCAGGTCCCAAATGAGAGGCTACTGGTCCTCCAGTACTAATAACTAACAGCTAAACACAGGGATATTTTGGGAGAAGACAACTTTTCTTGGAACCGATTCAAACTTTTGAAAAAGTACCAGGCATGGTTTTAGTTCAGATCAAGGATCCATTTGACCATCAGAGAGTGGGAGGAGCTAGAGTACAATACAGTCATAGATTTATCATTTTCAGTGGCAAGTTGTATTGGCATCTCCTTTTATGTCCTGCCAAATTTAGCCAAATTAAAAAGTTGACTCAGCAATTATTAATTTGTATATGTGCATTAATTACAGCAATGAAACCTTTAGTCATTTCAGCTGCTAAAATCCTTCTGGGCATGGATTTGGATTAGAAGAAAGAGGATCCATGAAAAGATGAAACAGAAATAGGGTCATAGGGAAAATTCATAGAGGAATACTAATTCCTTTTTGGACCACACACTGGAAGAAAGTTTACTTAAAGATCCAACAAACAGACCACTAGAGCTCAGGGAGGGGATGGGAAAATGAAACACATCATATGCGCCATGCTTTACTTGCAATGGTAACAAAATATCCACTACTGCATTCCAAGGAGTAAAAGGGCATAGTCCCGCAGTTCTTCGGGCAATGTCCCCCTGAATTCAATAGGAATTTTGCCTGAATAAGGGCTGCAAGACTGCAATCCTTCCTCCTCCACATATTGGTTTTCCTTTAGATATACCATTTCAGCTGCATGAATCTGATGAAACCTAATGAATTTCCTATCAGTCTTCAGAAGCAGAGATTTTACTCCTCTCTCGTAGATAAGGGCAGTGGGTCTCAAACTTTTGTGCTGGTGACCCTTTTCACACAACAAGTCTCTGAGTGCAACCCCCATTATAAATTAAAACCACTATTTTTTATATTAAAAACCATTATAAATGCTGGAGGCGAAGCGGAGTTTGGGGGTGGAGTCTGACAGCTTGTGATCCCCATGTAATAACATCGTGATCCCCCTGAGGTGTCATGAACCCCAGTTCGATAACCCTTGGAGTAGGAGATTCAAAACTGGTTCTTGGCATCATGGTATCACAACCAATAAAGGCCAAAAAGCCAAAGGGAACTTGTTTTTGAGGGACTAGACAACAATATTTAATAAAAAACACCATATTGTATCTTTTCTTCAGTTATTGTTCTGATTATCTTTTACAATGGCAGTGCCTAGAAGACACCCCAAGTGAGATCACCGCATGGCACTAGGCACTGTACAAAAATTCTGAGAGACGGTCCTTGCCTCAAAGAGCTCACAGTCTACTCTAAACCGACAAGACAGACAAAACAGGCTGAGGGACAAGAGGCACTGACAGGTGAAATGACTTGTCCAAGGTCATAGATATGGTTCATCAGGGCTGAGGTGGAAATAGAGCCCAAGTCTCCTGAGGCCCAGTCCAGCACCACTAGGGCGCTTTTTTTATGAGACCCTCTCCTGAAAGAAACCTGTCTTTCAAACTTAATATTTCTCTTTCACTCTAACCAGACACCTCTTCTCCCTCTGGCTGTTGTCAACTCCATTTTTGGTGAAACCCTGCTCTCACCTTTGCCACTTCTCTCCTTGTCCTCAAGGAGTTAACTATGAGAAATACAATTGAGTACTTCTAAAATTTCCTAGTATGGTACTTGCTTTACTCATAGGACAGGGGTTCTCAAACTGGGGGTCGGGACCCCTCAGGGGGTCACGAGATTATTACATGGGGGTTCACAAACTGTCAGCCTCCACCCCAATTCCCGCTTTGCCTCCAGCATTTATAATGCTGTTAAATATCTAAAAAAGTGTTTTTAATGTATAAAGGGGGGGGGGTCGCACTCAGAGGCTTTCTGTGTGAAAGGTGTCACCAGAACAAAAGTCTGAGAACCCTGTCATAGGAACATGAAAATGAACAGACCACTAACAGTAGATGGTTGCTGATATACCAACCTCTAGGTGGATTATACCAACCTCTGTATTTTAGGGAACATTTGGAGATGTGGCATAATCAGAAATAAACAATCCCAAACAATTGCTTTTTGAACTATTGCACAGCCTTAGAACCTATGCTCATAGGAGAGTGGTTTACTAAAATCAGACAACCATAATATGAAAAATATATACAGTATAATTAAAAACAAAGGCACATGACTTTGGGTTAGATAAACATGTAGACATAGGGGGTTAAGAATAATTAATGGGACCAGCCCCTGCTACTCCTCTCATAGCTTCAGTGCCAGTCTACAGTTGGAATAGTACCACAAGTTCTTCCACACTAGGGGTGCAAGAGATTTGAAGCCACTGGATCAGCAGAAATGCAGATCTGTTGCCCTTCCCCATACTCAGTTCCTTTGTGGGTCTTCCATGGCCGATTATACTAGCATAGAAAGTTAATAATTGCTTAGAATATCTCTAGGAAAGGGTTAAAAGTGATTTACTGACTATTATGCACTTCAAATATAGACCACCCTAGGAAAATGGGGAAAAGGTTTCATTTCCTGGACAGCTAGAATAGTGAGGATTAAAATGAACCTCCCCCTAAGGCTGTCTCTCCTACTTCACTCAATTCCAACCAGTTTCCAGTTAGTGAGACAGATTTGTTGTAGGTATAGTCTAGATAGCATGTCCTTTAAGAGATTAAGTAAAACTTGCCTATGGAGGTGTAGATGATACCCTTCTGTGCAAGCAAAGCCCCACTGTGATGCATGGGGATTTACTCCAAGAAAAGACAGGCACTGTCCTCTCTCTGTTTCCCTCTGACCAGCGGAGCTCCACTGGCAGAAGACACAGATGGAAAGTGCTGAAGCAATAAACTGCAATTTTGTACAAACGCCTTGTAATAAGGAGCTTCTCTGATTCTTGTAATCCACTGCTGTGTGATTTCTTCAACCTAAAAAGAATATGCACTATGTATATATAGACAATAACATTAGATCTCTGCCATTCTCTCCATAGGCTGCAATATGTGTGTGTGTGTATATAGCATCTTGTTAGTCTTCTTTTGGTTACTATATATGTAAGTTTTTAAAAGATGGGTTGATTGCTAATTAGACACCTAGTATTGTATAATTCCTGCATTGAGGATATGCAGAGGCTTTGGAGGAATAATCAAATACTTAAATCAGGTGCATCTGATTACTACCCTGATTTAAAGTTAAAAGAAGACTAAAACAACAATAGACCATCCAGCTGCAAAGGCATGGTTTAATGGCAAAGAAGGATTTGGACATCATTTGCCTCCCTTAACTGCTGGTAGCATGGCTATTGAGTCAGAAGCAGGTAGCAGTTATCTGATGCCAGTACATCTTTATGCACTGTTCACATTCCATTGCATCATGTCACATTTGATATGGTATAATGCAATGTGACTAATTTAATCAGACGTGAAGTGCACGACAGCAACATGCCAAGGCAGAAAATTTGAAGAAAAAAGCTTTTTGCCAAACCATGGCTGGATTATTTTTCTCAGCTGGAGGGCTCCAGTTTCAGAATTTGGGTTTTTCTATGCTGACCTTCCAGCCAAGGGCATGTGTCAAGGGGGCTCTTAATTCCCAAAGGCAGTGACACAGTATATTAGGTCATAGGAGCTAGAGAGGGCTGCCAACATTATATTTCAAAAATAAGGGACTGTTTTTTTTAGCAACCCCACCCCACCCTTCCTTCCAATATTATTAATAAATAAAATAATTAATAAGCAGTACTCACCTACATTCACCAGGGGTATTTCTTGCTGCATTTTGCAGCACTCAGACACTCCTGATCTCATTGTACAGAGATGAAAAAATAAGGAATGCCTCATGTAGTAAGGGACTGTTGGCAACCCTAGGATTATCAGACATTCACCCACCCTGAGTTCTGGGCCACTATCCTGCACCCACTCCCTCCTCCTCCTCCTCCTCAAGCAGTAACTCCTGGTATGATGCCCTGGTCTCTCACAGAAAAGGAAGTGCAAGAAGCATTTTGCTGCTGAACGCATACATAGCTGAAGTCAAACAACCGAGCAAGCTAGCTGTGGTCTAACATTATTCATTTAAATAGGTCTGCGTTCAATTAGCTGCTTGTGAAATATCACGAAAAGGAACAAACACAAGATTTGCCAGGACAGATGCATTTCTAGCTCAAAGCTTTTTGTTGGTGATTATTAGTGCATGTATCAAAATAACCAGTCTATACCAAAAAGTTTGGCCATAGGAGCCAGTAAGTGTGAACAAATAAACCACACACACATTTTGGATTTTCTCTCAACCTGTGGGTCTGTGTATAACACACCCACACTACTATCTAACACAAAGTGATACTTGTCTTTCTTCTGTTTTGGCCTTTGTTTGAACTTCATCAAGGCAGGGCCTGCGCCTTCTTTTCTGCTTCTACAGTGCCTAGCACATTGGGGCACAATGGAAAACCACATGCACACTCTCCCATTCACTCTCTAGGAGGACGTGAAGAGAACAACTGCTCCAGTCTATGTAGTAGCATCTTGAACTTGAACAAATGTATTAGATCAATGTAAAATTATATAATAAAACATTTTTTCCATAGAGAAGTGAAAAAGCACAAAGGTGATTTAAAGCCACATTTGTGCGTCCCTGCCCCTTGAGTTCCTACACGAAGTGTAAGCGAGGGAATGATCCCACTATTGTGGGGAACTTTCCTGGCTTATACACTACCCCAGTGAAATGGACTTGCAAAAGGATCTGAGTCCTCGCTCCCACTTTCTTTACCTAGAGGCCTGCCTGATCTCTGAGGCTCCCCTTCCACTCTCCTGTGTGGCAGACTCCTTGTAATCCCAACAAGACTGGGCCCAGGATTCCTGGGGGACTCGACCCCCAACCTTGTCATGGTCACTTAGGGCAGCAGCTAGGGTGTTTTCACTCTGGGGTGCTCTCTCTGCACTGGATGCTTCCCTGACCCACTGATCATTACATACAGTTCAAAGCAAATACAATTTATTAAACAGCAATCAATTTTAAAACATAAGGAAAAATGGGAAAAGTTAAAGGAAAACACATAACCCCGCTCTGGCACGGGGACATCACAACCAGCGTCTCTGGAATGTCAGGGCAGTCCAGTCTGTTCCTCACAAGTCCCAAGCCCCCTTCTCAGACCCTAGCTGTGCTGCAGGGATGCTGCGGGTCGAACACTTGCTCTGGCCACATGCCCTCAGGCTTTAGATGGCAGGACACTGTCAGGGTTACGATCTCCTTCCAAGTCTGGCCTGCAGGGCCTCTTGGGTGGGGACATCTCCCTGTGCTGGGCCCGTGGCCCAGGGTCCCCCTTGCTTTCCCCAACTGCTCACTGCACCCAGCTCCAGACTGCTCCAGCTCCAGCTCCACTCTGTGTCAGCACTGCTGCTGCTCTGCCTCCAGCTCCCTGGGCTGCTTCTCTGGCTCTGGTTGCTGCAGATCTCTTCCCAGCACACATCTGCTCTTTGGGCTGCTTCTGTGACTCTGCTCCCAGCACTGACCGGCTTCTTGGACTGCTTCTCTGGCTGGCACGGCTCTGCTCCCCAGCCCAGCGTAGGCCCCTGCTTGCTCCTTAGCTTGGCCCCACTCTGTCTGACCCAGGCAATTCCAGGTCACACAGAGGACAGGACCCTCCTGGCCTCCTGACTAGCCTGCCCATCCTGTCAATCAGGCTGACCTGGAGCATTGGCCTCTCCCCATTGCTCCTGGGGACTGTCAGTCTCAGGGTCCTGATTTCCCATCAACCCTTCCCCTTTCTTTTGGTTCTGGAAGCTAGCCAACCAAAATACCCCCCACTGAGTTTTAATAAGGGGACAACAGTCCCCTTACATAAGAATAACTCAGCTGGTACAAAAATTCTGATTCAGGTCCACTGTCTCTTTAAGAACCAAACAGCCTTTTTTTTTTTTTTTTTTTTTTTGCTGTGCCTTCTTTAAGACCTAGCTTTTTGATCTAACCAACCATGTGATTCAGCCTTACTGGCTGGGCCCCCCTCCTAATCCCCAGGGACTGCCAGCAGCCCTAGCGAGCAGCCTAGCGGATTGTATGCTGCTGGTGTTAATTGCTCACTCAATGATCCAGCTGCAGTGCTAGCTCCTTTCCTGCCCAGCTGCTCCTGGCTGGAGTAGTTGTGGATGGATTATCTCATTCTTCTGGCTCATCCTAGCCCTGAACTGTCTGAAAGGGCTAGGCAGCCCCCTTTATTCTTTCCTAAAACAAAGGGAGGGTTGCAGGGAGATTGACCTTTTAGTCACCCCGTCTCACTGGCAGGACTTAAGGTGAATCCTTGAAATGCCCAGAAAGTGCCGTTCCAAGCTTCGGGCTCCGTTAGCATTGCAGCCTGCAACTCCTTTCTTCCCAATAAGTTCAACTGCTGGAGGAAATGTGTTACCTTTGCTACAATTGGATGGGGCTTCTCATGCAGTTTCTGGAGCAAGGCCTCCACCCTCACGTGGGAGACATAGCCCTCCTAAAGGGCTTACTGCGGCCACAGCCAGTATTGCCCCTACGCTGTGTGCCCAGGCTGGGCCTCAGCCAAATGCTAAGGTGGTTCCAAATCCTGAGGCTTCCCCTGTGACCACAGTGTGGCATCCCATGAACTTTCCAAAGTTATTTCCCTCTGATCAGGGAAGTGGGGCACCAGGAGGTCAGATCAAGCAGGTCCCAAGACCCCAGCTAACAGTGGAGGAGCCAGAGTCAGTGACGGAGGATTCAGAGAGGAATGCAGACAACCAACTGCCCTCTGCAGAGGAGGAAGCAGAGCCAGGGCCTTCTAAGAGGCCCACCACCAAGAGGAAGGTGGCAGTATCACCAGGTGATGGTGAGTTGGTGTTTGTCCTAGTGAAGTGGTCATAAGCCTGCTGGCAGTCTATAAGAAAGGAAGTCTGGGGCTCTTTCCTGGGTAGGGTCGTTCTCTTGTTCCTCCAACTTCTTCCCCTAGCCTTCCCCCCTCTCCCCCGCACTGAGTGTTGTGGGGTGGGGAGATGGTATGGGCTATATAAAGCAGTGGTTCTCAAACGTTTGTACTGGTGACCCCTTTCACATAGCAAGCCTCTGAGTGTGACCCATCTTATAAATTAAAAACACTTTTTTATATATTTAACACCATTATAATGCTGGAAGCAAAGTGGGTTTGGGGTGGAGGCTGACAGCTCGCAACCCCCCATGTAATAACCTTGTGAGCCCCTGAGGGGTCCCAACCCCCAGTTTGAGAACCCCTGATATAAAGTTTGCTGCCTTGTAGACAGTCGGGGGTACTGTACAAGCAGGATCACAAGTGAAAGCTGAAGTTCCTGGTTCTTTGTTCTTGAATCAGAATTCAAATCTTTCCCAATTTCACCTATAGAAAAGGGATTGACTTGTTATATAATTACAATCATGGTTTTAAGAATACTCTTTTCTGAGACCCTGGCAAAGTTCCCATTCCATGCTGTGTATGACACCCTTAATTTGAACTAGTAACTGGGGTTTGAGGATGTGTAAATGACATATTCCTGCTTGGGTCACTCCAAGTTACACTACACTCCCCTTCCTGTGGCTGTTAGTTCTGAAGAGCTCGGGATGCATCACTCCTTCACCTTTATTTCTGCACGAAATGCCGCTCCATGTCACCCTCCTTACTTCCCTGCATCTCCATCACTGCACACCGTGGCATAGGAATATGCATAGGAAAATGTATTTTTAAACATAACAAATGCTGTTACAATTCATAGAACTGGAAAGGACTTCGAGAGGTCATCTAGTCCAGTTCCCTGCATTTGTGGCAGGACTAATTATCTAGACCATTCCTGACAGGTGTTTGTCTAACCTTAAAAGTCTCCAATGATGGAGATTCCACAACTTCCCTAGGCAATTTATTCCAGTGCTTAACCACCCTGACAGTTAGGAAGTTTTTCCTAATATCCAACTTAAACCTCCCTTGCTGCAATTTAAGCCCATTGCTTCTTGTCCTATCCTCAGAGGTTAAGAAAAACAATTTTTCTTCCTCCTCCTTGTAACAACCTTTTACATACTTGAAAATTGTTATCATGTCCCTTCTCAGTCTTCTCTTTTTCAGACTAAACAAACCCAATTTTTTCAATCTTCCCTCATAGGTCATGTTTTCTAGACCTTTAATCATTTTTGTTGCTCTTCTCTGGATTCTCTCCCATTTGTCCACATCCTTCCTGAAATGTGGTGCCCAGAACTGGACCTAATACTCCAGTTGAGGTCTAATCAGTGCGGAGTAGATCGGAAGAATTACTTCTCATGCCTTGCTTACAACACTCCTGATAATACATCCCAGAATGATATTTGCTCTTTTTGCAACAGCGTTACACTGTTGATTCATATTTAGCTTGTGATCGATCCACTATGACCCCCAGATCCCTTTCCGCAGTACTCCTTCCTAGGCAGTCATTTCCCATTTTGTAGGTGTGCAACTGATTGTTCCTTCCTAAATGGAGTACTTTGCATTTGTCCTTATTGAATTTCATCCTATTTACTTCAGACCATTTCTCCAGTTTGTCCAGATCATTTTGAATGTTAATCCTATCCTCCGAAGCACTTGCAATTCAGTCTCAGTTCCCTGGCTGAAATATGTGCAAATGTAAAACTAGAATCATGAGACTTTTAAAACAACTTTTGCCCTTGAGTAAGGAACTGGGAACCCATTGCAGCCTCTCTGAGAGGAATCACAAGAGGCAGCCACTGAGGTAGGGGAGTTATCATTGGCAGTGACAGTACAGGAAAGGGCTGGATGTCATCCCGCTCAGCAGGTGCACAAGACCTGTTAGGTTTGCATCTGTCCAGTGCTATTAAAGAAAAGATATGGAAGGAAGTATGTATTGATTCCCCCACCCCCATGTTTAAGGGTTCTCCTCTCATGGAGCCCCAGGGTTGCTGTGGAGGAGGAGACTGCAGGAAGTTTCCTATCCCCATGCCTCATCTCCAGCAGGTTGTAAGCCTTTTGAGAGCACAAGAGCAACATAGGCACAAGGCAACTGGTGCACTGTATGACCTTGCTGAAATATGCACATATTTTACAAGGGCATCCAGAACAAATTCATGGCTCAGCTATGTTGAGCACTTTTGACACAGGTGGTGGTAGTGCTGCTTAAACTATCGGAGATTCTCACAACATCACTATGGTTGCTACATATGACTCCCATTCAGTCAGCCTTCTAGAAGCCTTCTGGCACCAGCAATGCAGAGTCTGCTGGGGAGGATAGACTGAGTTGCTGGGCATTCTGAAGCCTCCATGCACAAATCAGTGAAGGATCCCAGTTCACAGGTCAGCACAGGAGCAACAACTACCAATAAGGGAAGAACTCCGGGGGGAAGAAGGGGGAGGAAATAAACGCAGAGAAAGATAGTTGAATTGCAAAGTGAGAATTCTGAAAGTAAATAAATATGAGACACCACTCCCCCACCTGTGAGGCTGCTGAACTCAAGTGTGAAATGAAGCATTGAGTCTGGCTCAGGAAGGTTTTGGGTTAAATTTTATTCCTCTCAAACTTTCATGCCTCTGCTCTTCCACTTTCAGCCCCAGTCAAAACCAGTAAGCACTTTAATGCTGCAAGGAAAGCTCCTGTAATGTGTGTGATTAGATGGGGTCAGGGAATAGCAGAAATCTCTTGAGTCTGTTCTCACTAGACTTCCAGCTCTAGTTCTAGGCCAATCATTTCAAATCAACTGATCTCTGTATTGTTATGAGAGAGGCAGGAAGGATTGCCTAGTGGGTACGGTAAGAGACCGGGATTCAGGAAACCTGAGTTGAATTTCTGGCTCAGCCACAGATTTCCTATGGGAAAACTACTTTACTGTCTCAAAGGACTGTGAAGAGAATAAAATTAGTCAATGATTCTGTGATGTTCAGATACTATGGAGATAAGGGCCATATACATTGAGAAACAAATTTGCTTTTAAAGAAAAAAAAGTATGGGTTATGCATCTGACTCTGTGTCTTTAGTTTGCAGATTTAGAAACAAGTTGTATCCTGTGCTGGAATTGCCAAGTTACACCACAGTTACTCTCAGAGACAACAGTGATGAAGACTTTGAGGGACCCTCTAGGACTCCTTTGTCTGTTGAGACTGGAAACATTGTGAAAATGCTGGCAGATTCTACCAATTTTTCACCACTACTTAAACCCAGATGTGGAGCCGGGGCAGTACTAGGCCATGCTCGTCTACAAAAGAAGACCACATCCCCTTACAGCTCACACTTGGTCGGAAAGGAGCAAAAGTCTCAGATCAGGAGGAGAGTTCAAGCCCCCTGAAGGGAGAGGAATGTCTTGCCCGGGACATAGATTGTGACAGCAGTGTCCCAGATACTAGGGCTACTAGCTTCTTGGCATCTGTTGCCAATGACTGGGTTCCAAGTGGGCTTGCATTGGAGTATTTACTGACTCCATTAAATACTCTAAAGAAATATTCCTCTCAGAATTTCAACCAGCAGGTAGAAAACTATTTTAAGAGGGTATAAGAGTCCTGAGAGACTCATTGAAACCAAACCTGTTAGAAATGCAAACTCCAGTTTGCATGTTTACAACTTGTAACAAAACGGACTTCTGTTTATAGTAGAGCAAGAATGGTTCAGATAACTTTAAGCCAGTAAATATCAAGTATAAAACTTACTCTTGGACTGGCAAGCAGTTCTAGGAACAGGAAACAATAGGCTTGCTGCATTCTTGAGAGGTTGAACATTCGTAGTACTGATATTGCATTAAAAATTGGAGAAAGGGTGTTTCAGTCCAATTTGGGGTGACTATAATCCCTTTTGAAAGCCTAGAGATGTACTAAGATAGGACTCCTACAGAAAAATATGAGAAAATGTGTCATAGAAGCCAGTGGTTTCTAATGCCCACTACTTGTTAGATCAGCTAAACTCAAAACCTGTTTACATATCAGTAATTCTCTTTGCTGGCTGCTGATTTTGGTTTTTGGATCCAGGTTTCTAAGTTCTATTCCCAGTGTTACAGATATTTGGCTAGCTCACAATGATGTCTTTATATATTCAGCCACAGATTGTTATGTGCACAACATGAGACAGCTAGAGCACCTTGTCTACTTAATCCCTTCAACAGTATTAAAAAAGCTCCCAGTCACCGGTAAAAACTGCAGTGCAATTGAGAGTGTTCATGTTGCCTTTTTTACAGAATACTTTTTTCAATTCTCTCATCCTGTTTTTGCGACATTGTGTGTGGTAGAATGCAAATCAAAATGTGAATGCCTCAGACTGGAACATTTCCTTTACTTAACCACTGGCAAACCAGTTTTTTTAAAAAAGGATTAGGATTCCTGGATTTTGGATTCAGATATAGCCCAGCCTGATCATGTGAACACAATTTCTGAAAATAAATTCCTGGAGAGCGGGATCTTCAGGAGACAGATTAATCATCTTTTCTATGCCTCTTGGTATTTGGAAATGCCTCTTGTTGGCATGATGTCAGGCACTCTCTAGCCTATTTTGGCTATGTCCTCTTAGTGAAGCTAAATAAATGAGCTATTACCAGTGGAACAGATTTTCAGTTTCCAAGATAATATTGGAGACATTTAAAAGAAACAAGGTGGAGTTTGGAAATAAAAAGGGAAAAAAACCCTTAGTCTTTTGAAGTAAAGTTTTGCTTAGTGCTGGATTTCCCTCTGACCCGACAGCTAGAGAATTGTGTGTATTCCTATACAGTTATTATTGACGATCTGATTTGAGTAGCACCTGTTGTAAACCTCCATTTGTGTAATGATTTCACATGTTTGTGTTACATTATTTGACAAGTTACATAAAAAGTTAACAATCTTTACAAGCAAATGAAGTAGTTTTGCAGCTTCATTTCTTAGAAGAATATTTTGATCTTGCTCCTATTATTATTATTTATTACTGTAGTGCCTAGGAGTTCCAATCAGGGTCAAGGCTCCACTGTTTTAGGCACCCTACAGACAGAAAAAGAGACAAACTATGCCCCAAAGAGCTTATATTTCCAGTTATTTGTTTTGTTTAGAGGCCTTTGCACAATGACTGAACACTAATGCCCTGATGCAGTAAGCGCTTAAGCACATGCTTAACTTTAAGCACCAGAATAGGCTCCTTGACCTAAACTGAACAACTTGTGCTTAAAATAAAGCATGTACTTAAGTACCTTACTGAATCAGGGCTTTAGCCTCTAGTCCTGCAGAGATTTATACACATGCTGAACTGAGTAGTTCTACTGAAGTCAGTGTGTTAAGCTCAGCACGTATGTAAGCCTTTGCTGGACTGCTGCCTTAGTGAGACTGTATGGAGTCTTCAAGCTGAGGTCTTTATAGAGAACTGCTAAATGGATCAAATCACTGTCACTTTGATCTATTTATTTTTCAGGAATGGTGAACACTATTGGCTCCTAGTTTTGTCGTCTTGTTTCAGAATATTTCTTCTTCTTTCCAGTGGTTCTTTCTAGCTGAGCATTCATAAAAAGCACAAGAGCAAGGGTTTCATTGGCATATTTGTAAACACAGTGGATAACTCTCCTACTACTTCCCTTATGCTAACATGGACTTTGTCTTGTGAGTCCCTGCTGCATTGCAATTCATAATTGCAGATGATGGTTGATTTGTTTTTTGTTTTTGTGGTAGTGGGATTCCTCTTTCTGTCCCTTTTTAGTGTCCTCTTTACCCTTCCTTCCAAGTATTTCTGTACTCCGCATACCCTTGTTTCTGCTTTCCTCCAATGTCTCTGCTGTCCTCTCTCTCACTGTTTCACCATCAGAAGGGAAAGTGATGCTTGGAGAAGGAAGAGAACCTCAAGTTACTTGTCCTCTGCAGTTACGGGCTTAAGTGCTGCATAGGTCAGCGGGGCCAATTAACTGCTGTTTACTTTCGCTTAACAGTCCCATTTTTCCAGAAATGGTGGTGGGAGACATTTTATTCTGGAGCAAACCACAAAACTGGACTCCCCAGAACACACTTCAGTTTGTGTATGCATGTACACAACAAAGAGTGCTGGTAAATTAAGGGGAGTGGTTCCAGTTGAATTTATGACATAGTGTCCTGGCTGCTCATGCATACCAATCCAGCCCTGGGCTAGTGCAGGGTTGTAATAGCAACCTCTGCAGTCAATGGATACGAACTCCAGCCCGTCGACAGGGAACAGCCCTTGGAACTTTGTTCCATTTTATGTGACTGAGGTTTGCAAAAAGGACCATTCTCCTATGAGCACTCTACAGTGCTGCCAACTCACATATTAGAAGTTTTACTGGCCCTGGATCATGGAGTCATGTGATTATGTGAGAATCCCAGCTTTCATAGAATATCAGGGTTGGAAGGGACCTCAGGAGGTCATCTAGTCCAACCCTCTGCTCAAAGCAGGACCAATCCCCAATTTAATCATCCCAGCCACGGCTTTGTCAAGCCTGACCTTAAAAACCTCTAAGGAAGGCAATTCTACCACCTCCCTAGGTAACCCATGTGACGTTGTGCAGTCTATATGGTTTTATAAAAAACTTGATAATAAGTCAATATAATGTAACTGAGATAGTTTTAGAGAAAATACGGTAATAAGTGAATGTAAGTAACTGGGATATGCCTCATGCAAAAGGTCTCTTGTAAGGTATCATTACAAAGCTTATAATCTACTGAGTGTGATCATTTGATTTGTATAAATGTACCACTCTTGTATCTAAAACTAGAAATATAAAATGTAACTCTGAGGGCCTATTGTAATTGTGTAAAGTGTGGACCATTAATGATGGTTTGGAATCTTGATGACTCCCATTGTCTGCAGATGGCTGTATTTACCTGTGAGTCTTCCTGTATATGTGTGTGCTGGCAAGTGAGTAATGAAGTCTTGCAGTGACATGTGATCATGTCACCTGAACTGGAATCCATCTTTAACCTGGTGCTTTTCCAGTGAGGGGGGGTGGAAACCCAGAGAGACAAAGAGTTCCCGCCTTATGCAAAAGATATATAAAGGGGGGAAGAGAACAGAGAGTGGGAGGAGCCATCATGAAGAATCCCCTAGCTACCACCTGAGCTGCAACAAGAGCTGTACCAGGGGAAAGAATTGTGCCCAGGCCTGGAAGGTGTCCAGTCTGAGAAAAACTTACTGAAGCATCTCTGAGGGTGAGATTATCTGTATTCAGTTTGATTAGGCATAGATTTGCGCATTTTATTTTATTTTGCTTGTGACTTACTTTGTTCTGTCTGTTACTACTTTGAACCACTTAAATCCTACTGTCTGTATTTAATAAAATCACTTTCTATTTAGTTATTCACTCAGAGTATGTATTAATACCTGGGGGAGCAAACAACTGTGCATATCTCTCTATCAGTGTTATAGAGGGCGAACAATTTATGAGTTTGCCCTGCATAAGCTTTATGCAGGGTAAAACGGATTTATCTGGGTTTAGACCCCATTGGGAGTTGGGCATCTGAGTGCTAAAGACAAGCACACTACTGCGAGCTGTTTTCAGGTAAACTTGCAGCTTTGGGACAAGTGATTCAGACCCTGGGTCTGTGTCTGGAGCCAGACGGGAGTGTCTGGCTCAGCAAGACAGGGTGCTGGAGTCCTGAGCTGGCAGGGAAAACAGAAGCAGGGGTAGTCTTTGCACATCGGGTGGCAGCTCCCAAGGGGGTTTCTGTGATCCAACCCGTCACAACCCATTCCAGTGTTTCACCACCCTCCTAGTGAAAAAGTTTTTCCTAATATCCAACCTAAACCTCCCCCACTGCAACTTGAGACTATTACTCCTTGTTCTGTCATCTGGTAAAACTGAGAACAGTCTAGATCCATCCTCTTTGGAACCCCCTTTCAGGTAGTTGAAAGTAGCTATCAAATCTCCCCTCAATCTTCTCTTCTGCAGACTAAATAATCCCAGTTCCCTCAGCCTCTCCTCATAAGTCATGTGCTCCAGCCCCTAATCATTTTTGTTGCCCTCCGCTGGACTCTTTCCAATTTTTCCACATCCTCCTTGTAGTGTGGGGCCCAAAACTGGACACAGCTGAGGCCTCACCAATGCCGAATAGAGGGGAATGATCACGTCCCTCTATCTGCTGGCAATGCTCCTACTTATACAGCCCAAAATGCCGTTAGTCTTCTTGGCAACAAGGGCACACTGTTGACTCTCATCCAGCTTCTCGTCACCCCTATGTCCTTTTCTGCAGAACTGCTGCCTACCTACTCGGTCCCTAGTCTGTAGCAGTGCATTGGATTCTTCCATCCTAAGTGCAGGACTCTGCACTTGTCCTTGTTGAACCTCATCAGATTTCTTTTGGCCCAATCCTCAATTTGTCTAGGTCCCTCTGTATCCTATCCCTACCCTCCAGCATATCTACCATTCCTCCCAGTTTAGTATCGTCTGCAAACTTGCTGAGGATGCAATCCACGCCATCCTCCAGATCATTAATGAAGATATTGAACAAAAACGGCCCCAGGACCGACCCTTGGGGCACTCCATGTCTATTTGGCAGCCGGTATCAAGCGGAGCCATTGATCACTACCCGTTGAGCCTGATGTTCTAGCCAGCTTTCTATCCACCTTTTGGTCCATTCATCCAGCCCATACTTCTTTAACTTGCTGGCAAGAATACTGTGGGAGACCATATCAAAAGCTTTGCTCTAGGCAAGGAATAGCACCTCCACTGCTTTCCCCTCATCCACAGAGCCAGTTATCTCATCATAGAAGGCAATTAGGCTAGTCAGGCATGACTTGCCCTGGGTGAATCCATGTGACTGTTTGATCACTTTCCTCTCCTCTAAGTGTTTCAAAATTGATTTCTTGAGGACCTGCTCCATGATTTTTCCAGGGATTGAGGTGAGGCTGACTGGCCTGTAGTTCCCCAGATCCTCCTTATTCCCCTTTTTAAAGATGGGCACTACATTAGCCTTTTTCCAGTCATTCGGGACCTCCCCCGATCGCCATGTGTTTTCAAAGATAATGGCCAATGGCTCTGCAATCACATCCACCAACTCCTTTAGCACTCTCAGATGCAGCGTATCCGGCCCCATGGAGTTGTGCTCGTCCAGTTTTTCTAAATAGTCCTGAACCACTACTTTCTCCACAAAGGGCTGGTCACCTCCTCCCATACTATGCTGCTCAGTGCAGTAGTCTGGGAGCTGACCTTGTTCGTGTAGACAGTGGCAAAGAAAGCACTGACTACATTAGCTTTTTCCACATCCTCTGTCACTAGGTTGTCTCCCCCATTCAGTAAGGGGCCCACCCTTCCCTTGACCTTCTTCTTGTTGCTCTTAACATCCCTTGTTAGCTGCAACTCCAAGTGTGATTTGGCCTTCCTGATTTCACTCCTGCATGCCTGAACAATATTTTTATACTCCATGGTCATTTGTCCAATCTTCCACTTCTTGTAAGCTTCTTTTTTGTGTGTAAAATCAGCAAGGATTTCACTGTTAAGTCAAGCTGGTCGCCTGCCATATTTACTATTCTTTCTACACATTGGGATGGTTTGTTCCTGCATCCTCAATAAGGATTCTTTAAAATACAGCCAGCTCTCGTGGACTCCTTTCCCCCTCATGTTATTCTCTCAGGGGATCCTGCCCATCAGTTCCCTGAGAGAGTCAGTCTGCTTTTCTGAAGTCCAGGGTCCATATTCTGCTGCTCTCCTTTCTTCCTTGTGTCAGGATCCTGAACTCTACCATCTCATGGTCACTGCCTCCCAGGTTCCCATCCACTTTTGCTTCCCCTACTAATTCTTCCCTGTTTGTGAGCCACAGGTCAAGAAGCTCTGCCCCTAGTTGGTTCCTCCAGCACTTACACCAGGAAATTGTCCCCTACACATTCCAAAAACTTCCTGGATTGTCTGTGCACCGCTGTATTGCTCTCCCAGCAGATATCCGGGTGATTGAAGTCCCCCATGAGAACCAGGGCCTGTTTCCTTTGGCTCATCCGGTTTCCCTTCCCATAGAACTGTTCTGAGCAGTAGCCAGGGCAGCTTTGGAATCTGCTGCTTTTCTCCTACTAGAGCAGTGATTGGCCAAAGCACAAAGAAGGGGTGAAGAGGAGGACCCCACTCAGCCTGGTCTCCTTATGCCCAGGATTCTCCCTTTTGGGGAACACAGAAAATAAGGATAGCACTGAGATTTTTCTACAGACCCTGCAGAAACTTTAGGGCTTAATCTTATATGGTGCTGGGCACTGCTGTGATGTGCTGAGTGCCTTCAATTGCATCAGGAGTTGAGGCTGCTCATTTTGGATCTGTTTTCTACCATCAGTGATACTGCTGTTGCCTGTTGTAGTAGACCAGGCTTAGGTTTTTCACCCCTATGTCTAAAGGTCTGGTCTGAAATCTTGCTTGCAGTGGGGTTTCATTGCTCTCTCTCATCTATGTATTTATAAAGTCTCCATCATCCTGGTATCATGAAACAGTGCTGAATATGCTGTAGCCCAGTCTACACTAGTGCTTACACCAGTGCTAGCAGTTCTCTGTGGAAAATAGCAACGAAATGTTGTGGCATAGATAAAGCCATATTGATTCTCTCAGGCTGTGCCATGTTGCATCATCACATAGGTTCTACCAAAGTTGGGGCCTGGCCTAAGCATTCCTGTCAATAACTGCTGAATGGGGGACAGAGAAAGAGGTAGCATGTGGGAATGAGCCTCCTGGCTGGAGGAGCAAGGGTAAAAAGGACAGTGTGTGTTAGGCAGTATTACATTTTTAAGATATTTTCAGCCCATCTCTACTAAAAGTGAACAACGGAGAGCCTCAAAAGCTTTGTTTTGGATGTTTCACTGAACGTTGACCAAATGATCCCAGCTTCTCTGCTAGGTAAAAATGGATTGTCAACTTCTTCAGAACAGAATCTCTTCCATGGGAGTTCTAGAATTTCCTTCTTTTGGTCAGACTGAAGATTCCATGAAAACAGCCTCCCTTACGCAAACCCAGCAGTGCTCCTTCTCGTCCTGCAATAGCTTAGATATGCAGAGGTATGTCTGTGGTTTATTTTATTTATTTTTTAAATGAGGATAGGGAGAAGGGAGAGAGTTAGCCCAAGCCAGTGAAACTCTGATGTTAGCAGAGCCGTTCCTTGGGTATGGCAAATTGAGGCAACCGCACCCGGTCCCGTGCTTCAGTGTGCATGTGGCGGGCGCTAGGCCGGCCCAGGGGGGTGGTGTTAACGGTTGGGAGGGCCTGGGTGGCTTGGGAGGTTGTCAGGGGGCCTGGCACTGGCAGCGGGGGTCAGGCCCGCATTCACCAGCAGGAAGTGTGTGTTGTATTGCTTTTTCTTGTGCAACATCATGGGGCTCGGACTCAGTCTCTGGCAGTTACCACAGCCCTCCCTGCTCCGCCCCGCTGGCTCGCAGCATCACACCGGTCACCAGCGTCCTAGCGCTGTTGGAACATGCCAGCGCCAGGCTGACTCCATCCATTGTCCTTCTGCCCCAGACCCCTCCCTTTCCTGGGACCCCCCAGCACAAGTGCCACCCTGTGACTCTCCATCATCTCTTGCCCCCCCAGCACTGCTGTCCCCTCCCCACACCAGATTTCACCTGTATAAAAAATGTTAAGGGGGATCCATACAGGCTGATTTGTCCTGGGCCCCACACCCCCCCAAGGATGGCCCTGGATGTTAGATTGCAATCTGTTTAGGATTTTTTTTGTTCTGATTGTAGAGTGCCTAGCACAAAGGGGCCCTGATCTGTGCTTGGGGCCCTAAGGCGCCACAGTAATACAAATGATAAATAATATTCAGATTCAGATTTCCCAGCTCAGAAAAAAAGTATGGTTCAACCTCTTAGGGAAAGGTTCAAGAAAGTTTTATCCAAACCAGCTTGTTCATCCCTACTAAAAGCAAATGTGAAGAGCCTGTGGCAAAGTGATAGTTGAAGTGCTACAAATAGCATTGTACTCTCGTCTCCCCAAAATAATTCTATTGTTCTTACAAATCTGCAGCATTCCAGCTGTGAGATGACAAGAGCCCTGACAACTGCAAGAGCCGAATCATAACAGAAATGTTCTTGTTCTCTGAATTATCTTACACAGCTAAATTTAATACTTTTTTTTTGTTTTTCATTCTGGCAGACGTTTAAGTTGCAAATTAGAAATGTATTGCATTAGCCTTCAAGCCTTGCAAATGCTGTCAAAGGCTGACTGTAATGATGTGACTTTGATATCAAACAGATTATTGCTTATGTACAGCGGCACTTACAAACATGTGCATACTTGTAAGTCTTGGCCTTTGTGCAGCTATGCAGCCAGCAGGTCATTAATGTACAGTACAAACAGGACAGAACCCGGTGGAACTCAGAATAGAAATGGCTGAAAGGAAGAGTCAGAGTTTCCAATAATCACTTTCAGTTGGCAGAATTGTGATTGGAACCATGTGACCGTTTCAGGCAATGGACCACAGGCAGCCAATTCATTACATATGGCAATATGATTAATGGTATCAAATGCTTAAAAAAAAATTCAAGAATATGACAGCAGCCAATTGCACGGGGTCCAAGACAGTGCAAATCTGTTCCATGAATTTAAAGTCAGGCAGATGAGGTTAAATGAAAGAGGGACAGAAGCCAAGACAATGATTACAAAGTAAGTTGTTTCAAAAAGCCGAATGTTTTAAATGAGTTCATGAGCAACAGTCTCCTTTCTCTTCAATGTTACAGCCCTAATGAATACAGTCTGGAGCAAGTTTCTGCCTTTTACTCTGTTCAAACCCTGTTCTGCATTACAAAGAGCAGTGAATGGTTTCCAACAAAGCCTCCAGGCCCAGAGCAAGCAGCAGGTTTAAGGGATAGAGTAGAGTAGAACTAGTCGGGGGTTTTTCCATCTGGAAAAATGTCGATTTGCCAAAACCAAAACTTTTCACTGGAATGTACCAGTTCTGAAAAACGTTTCATAGCTCCAGCATGGCATTTTTGAGAGAGAAAGAACAGGCAACAGCTCAACAGTTATGGATGTGGGAGACCCAAGTTCAAGTCTCTGCTGTGCCCGTTTCCCAACCAGCCCTAGAATGAAGCATCATTTTGATGCAGGCTGTTTGTTTCCTTACAGCTAGCCATATAACAAACACCCCCACCCCATCCATGCACACTCACATTAATATTCATGTGCCAATGACTACATTAATACAGTGTTAACGCTGTACAGCTAAAACACAAACATTCAGTAAATGCAAAAATTAAGGTTCCAACAATACCATTAACTTGCATTGGAGGTCTTGTAATTTTTAGGAGCATATCGTGCACTGAGCTCCATTATTAGCCTGGAAAATGTTAGAGGATACTACCTATGTGCAATGCTGCCAAGCTACTATAGCTGTTGGAATCGATAATTTAGAGGTCATTAAACATCTTGTTTTGAATTTATTTCCCTTATTTTGCTAAAAGTAAAAGAAGGGCGGAGGTGGGAAGGGAAAGACTGCCTGTGCTTAATAAAGTTAGAATTATAATAATATCCATATTATTTTTGATGTTATTTACACTTCATTATTATTAATTATAATACAGTAGCACTTAGAAGCACCAGAGAGCAGGGCCTTATTGTACAGATACATAGTAAGAGATGGTCCCGCCTCTAAAGAGCTAACAAGCCAAATAGACAAGACAGACAAAGGGTGGGAAGTATTATTATTCTCATTGAAATCAATCAGTTACACACCTAACTACCTTTGAAGATCTCGGGCTAAGTGACTTGCCCAAGGTCATACAAGATGACTGTGACAGAGCTGGAAACTGAGTCCACATCTTGAGTCCCAACTTTGTCTTTCTTCTTATTTCATCGAGGAAAATTGTGATGGAGAGGGTATGAGTTTCCTGCTGCTGCTAGTGTTAAACTAGAATCTATTTTCCCTAAGATGGGTAATAGCACATGTATGTACATTAGGCCAAATCCCAAGAGCTACCAAACTCCTGAAGCTCCTGTCGAAGTCAATGGGAATTGCAGCTGTTCATCACCTCTCAGAATTGACCCAATTGTGCTTATGATAGCTTCAGGATGGAAGAAGGCAGGAACTTCCTTTAAAACAAACAAACAAACAAATAAAAAAAAACCTTAATTTGCAGATTATTGCAAAATACAGTAAAAATGAAAGAGAAACCCTAAGCATCTAACCCAAAAACCACTGAAGTCAACAGAAAGGACCCCCATTAACTTCAGGGTCCTTTGGATCAAACCCTAAAATAATAAAATCTGCAATGTTTTGCATGCACGTAGCTTTATCCTAGTTCTGTTAAGGCAGGGGCTTTTGTGGGGAAACTCTTGCCTTGAACAAGACATTTACAAACTCCCTTGTGTAAACTATCAGAGGGGTAGCCGTGTTAGTCTGAATCTGTAAAAAGCAACAGAGGGTCCTGTGGCACCTTTAAGACTAACAAAAGTAAGAACCCACGAAAGCTTATGCTCCCAATACTTTTGTTAGTCTTAAAGGTGCCACAGGACCCTCTGTTCCTTGTGTAAACTGTTTGAGCAGCAGCCTCTGTTACCGGTCAAGGTTGGGCAGAAGAATCTTCAGTGACAGCAAGAAGGAACAGGTCTTCTTTAGGCTGTGCTTCTAAATAAAATAGCTGGTGCCTAGAAATTACTTTTCTGATTGCTTCATTTTTAAAATCTCACTCTCTTGCCATACCAACCACAAGGCTGGATTGCCACAGCCCTTATTGATCCATGCAAGGAAGTAAAAGGGAATAAGTTCCTTTTTTCTCCCTTTTTTGGCCTGGACAGATTGCAACTCTAGCTAAGGTGGAGAGAGCAGAGAGTCATTTGATACTCCTTGCTATGAGAAAATGGGTTATGGGGGAGGTGCTGAGAGGTGGAAAGTGGGAGGAGTCCTGGCTCTACTCTCCTGTTCCTATTTGATGGCCAGTATAGCTGGTCTGGCGCACAAGGGGCATGAAGAGGGTAAGCTAACTTCTCCTCAAAGGAAGAGGGACTCTGAGTCACAATCATTCTCTGCTCTGCTTGGGTGGTGCAGATGCTAGAGCTGGCTGAAAGTAGTTTGATGGAACCGTTTCCCATCAAAATGCAGTTTTATCAAAATTGAAACATTCTTATGCAGGAAAAGGCCAAAGAGTCCATTTCATTTTGTTAGTGTCAACAGGCAGATGTGGAGTTTTATATTATTTTAACTTACATGAATATTTTAATAAGTCAAAATGAAACATTTGGTGGTCCCATATTAAAAATAATTCTGCTTTTCATTCTGATTCAGAACATTCTCCTCCTCCCACCCAACACCCCCCCAAACCCATGAGTTTCCCACAGAATGGGAATTCCAGTTCCTGAACAGTTTTAACAGCTACACGCTGCCCAGTACTCAGCACAGCTTCCCATTCTGTGGGAAGCTCATGGGTTTGGGGGGGGGTTGGGTGGGAGGAGGAGAATGTTCTGAATCAGAATGAAAAGTATTTGCCTAGTTTATCGATAAGAATATCATGCGAGACTGTATCAAATGCCTTACTAAAGTCTAGGTATACCACATCCACAGCTTCACCCTTATCCACAAGGCTCGTTATCCTATCAAAGAAAGTTATCAGATTGGTTTGACATGATTTGTTCTTCACAAATCCATGCTGGCTGTTCCCTATCACCTTACCACCTTCCAAGTGTTTGCAGATGATTTCCTTAATTACTTGCTCCATTATCTTCCCTGGCACAGAAGTTAAACTAACTGGTCTGTAGTTTCCTGGGTTGTTTTTATTTCCCTTTTTATAGATGGGCACTATATTTGCCCTTTTCCAGTCTTCTGGAATCTCTCCCGTCTCCCATGACTTTCCAAAGATAATAGCTAGAGGCTCAGATACCTCCTCTATTAGCTCCTTGAGTATTCTAGGATGCATTTCATCAGGCCCGGGTGACTTGCAGGCATCTAACTTTTCTAAGGGTACATCTACACTACAGCGGGGAGTCGATTTAAGATACGCAAATTCAGCTACGTGAATAGCGTAGCTGAATTCGACGTATTACAGCCGACTTACCCCGTTGTGAGGACGGCGGCAAAATCGACTTCTGCCGCTTTTTGTCGGCGGCGCTTACTACCACCTCCGCTGGTGGAGTTAGAGCGCCGATTCGGGGATCGATTGTCGCGTCCCGACGGGACGCGATAAATCGATCCCCGAGAGGTCGATTTCTACCCGCCGATTCAGGCGGGTAGTATAGACCAGGCCTAAGTGATTTTTAACTTGTTCTTTTTTTATTTTATCCGCTAAACCTACCCCCTTCCCATTAGCATTCACTATGTTAGGCATTCCTTCAGACTTCTCGGTGAAGACCGAAACAAAGAAGTCATTAAGCATCTCTGCCATTTCCAAGTTTCCTGTTACTGTTTCTCCCTCTTCACTAAGCAGTGGGCCTACCCTGTCTTTAGTCTTCCTCTTGCTTCTAATGTATTGATAAAAAGTCTTCTTGTTTCCTTTTATTCCCGTAGCTAGTTTGAGCTCATTTTGTGCCTTTGCCTTTCTAATCTTGCCCCTGCATTCCTGTGTTGTTTGCCTATATTCATCCTTTGTAATCTGTCCTAGTTTCCATTTTTTATATGACCCCTTTTTATTTTTTAGATCGTGCAAGATCTCGTGGTTAAGCCAAGGTGGTCTTTTGACACATTTTCTATCTTTCCTAACCAGCAGAATAGCTTGCTTTTGGGCCCTTAATAGTGTCCCTTTGAAAAACTGCCAACTCTCCTCAGTTGTTTTCCCCCTCAGTCTTGATTCCCGTGGGACCTTACCTATCAGCTCTTTGAGCTTACCAAAATCTGCCTTCCTGAAATCCATTGTCTCTATTTTGCTGTTCTCCCTTCTACCCTTCCTTAGAATTGCAAACTCTATGATTTCATGATCACTTTCACCCAGGCTGCCTTCTACTTTCAAATTCTCAACGAGTTCCTCCCTATTTGTTAAAATCAAGTCTAGAACAGCTTCCCCCCAGTAGCTTTTTCAACCTTCTGAAATAAAAAGTTGTCTCCAATGCAGTCCAAGAATTTGTTGGATAGTCTGTGCCCCGCTGTGTTATTTTCCCAACATATATCCGGATAGTTGAAGTCCCCCATCACCACCAAATCTTGGGCTTTGGATGATTTTGTTAGTTGCTTGAAAAAAGCCCCATCACCTCTTCCACCTGGTTAGGTGGCCTGTAGTAGACTCCTAGCATGACATCTCCCTTGTTTTTTGCCCCTTTTAGCCTAACCCAGAGACTCTCAACACTTCCGTCTCCTATGTCCATCTCTACCTCAGTCCAAGTGTGTACATTTTTAATATATAAGGCAACACCTCCTCCCTTTTTCCCCTGTCTATCCTTCCTGAGCAAGCTGTACCCATCCACACCAACATTCCAATCATGTGTATTATCCCACCAAGTTTCAGTGATGCCAACAATGTCATAGTTGTATTTATTTATTAGCACTTCCAGTTCTTCCTGCTTATTCCCCATACTTCTCGCATTTGTATATAGGCATCTAAGATACTGGTTTGATCTTTCCTCCCAGTTTTGTCCTGACCCTCCTTTCTCTCTGCCAATATAGCCCACACTCCCTCTCGTTTCCAACCCATCTCCCCGGTCTCCATGTACCCCACTTACCTGTGGGCTTTGCTCACCTGTCCCCGTCGAACCTAGTTTAAAGCCCTCCTCACTAGGTTAGCCAGTCTGTGTCCAAATAGGGTCTTTCCTCTCCTCAAAAGGTGAACGCCATCTCTACCTAGCAGTCCTTCCTTGAATAGCATCCCGTGGTCTAGGAAGCCAAAGCCCTCCTGGCGACACCATCTTCTCAGCCAGGCATTCACCTCCATGATGCATCTGTCTCTGCCCGGGCCCCTACCTTTGACAGGAAGAATTGAAGAGAATACCACCTGCGCTCCAAACTCCTTCACCCGTACTCCCAGAGCCCTGTAGTCACTCTTGATCCGCTCAGTGTCACACCGCGCAGTATCATTTGTGCCCACATGGATGAGTAGCATGGGGTAGTAGTCAGAGGGCTGGATAATCCTCGACAATGCCTCCGTAACGTCTCGGATACGGGCTCCCGGCAGGCAGCATACCTCCCGAGATGAAATGTCAGGGCGACAGATGGGTGCCTCCGTCCCCCTCAGCAGAGAGTCTCCGACCACCACTACCCTACGTTTCATATTCGCAGTGGTGGCAGCAGACCTCCCAGCCTTAGGGGTACGAGGCTTCTCCTCCTTTACTGTAGGGAGTGATTCCTTCTTTCCTGTATCAAGAAGAGCATAACGGTTACCTATTACCACGGCAGGAGGGTTCGGAGCAGGGGTGGAGCACTGCCTGCTGCCAGAAGTAACCAGCTGCCAGTGTCCACCCTGAGCCATCTCCTCCTCCACCAGTGGTGTATCAGCAGTCCTGCGTACTGGGACAGCTACCTCAGCTGTCTCCACATGGACACGGTCGAGGAATTGCTCGTGGATTCGGATGCTCCTCAACCTAGCCACCTCCTCCTGTAGCTCTCCCACCTGCTGCCTGAGAGATTCCACCAGCAGGCACCTCTCACATTGGATGGTCCCTCCAGCCTGGATATCAGTAAGTGGAAATTGCAAGTTACAGTCTCTGCAAAACCACACCAGGATCTGGGTAGAAGCATCCATGCTCAGGCGCTCTGTCTGGCTACAGGCACAGGTGGAGGAGACAGAAGCAGTGCTGGCACAGGTGTTGCGGGTCTTCCTAACCATCGTAAGCCTCCCTCTGTCAAACTCCCGTCTGCAGCCCCCTGTCGGCTGAAAGGGTTGTTTAAGCAAGAAGTTTTGAATGTAGTTGGTTTACAGGTATTAAGGGGAATAAAGAGAAAACAGATGGAACCGGCAAGGGACCCTCGCCCCCTTCCTGCTCCCCTTCCAAACTCCCTGTTAGCAGCCCCTGTTCGCAAAGCTATGCAATGGTCCCTTCTGACTTTGGAATCTATGAATATGAATTCCAAACAAATTTTAAAAGACAAGGGGTAAAATTTCAAAGGTAACTGAGGCACTCAAGTCCCATTTTCAGTGAAACCTACTCCCCTAAGTCACTTAGGTGCTTTTGAAAATTTAACACAAGATCCATGACCCAACATGTTTAGACTGTCTGTAAAGTTTAGACCTAAGGCAAAGCAATCCAATGGCCACACCTGGAGAGCTGTGACTAGGACAGCAGAAAATGAGAGGGGGGGGGGCAGCCCCAGGGGCATAATTGCCCCGAGTGAATAAGAGGCAGAAACTGGTGGCAAATTTAATTTCATGTTAGTTTTAAAAATTTAATTTAATGTATGAGGAAATGAATTACACAAGAATGGAAAATTAGTTGGTAAACCTGGCAGAATAAATAGTTTTTAAAGGTTTGAGATTTGAACAGACAGAATAGAGATGGCTTAATGTTTAAATGTGGATACAAGAGTACTCACTGTGCCCTCAAAAAAACCCCTGGGTTTGTCTGGACAAAGTGGGTAATAGCGTATGCAAACAATAGTTAGGTGAACAGCTAACTGAATTACATGTGTAAATGCTGGTCTGCTTCTTGCACACACGAGATTATCTCAATATGAGCAGCCATAGCACTGACTATCTGGGTTCTGAAAGTTTAAGTAAAACCCTATAAATCGTTCCGTAATGGAAATTGTTTGTTTTACAGTAGAGGGTTTTTAGTTTACAAACGTATTATCACAGCAAATGACTTTATCATTAACAAGGGGGAAAGTAAGTAATGAGATAATGTGTACAAGATGAAAAATTTCATACCGTGGTAAGTTGCCTAGGAAATTCTTTCATGAATGCTCTCTGTGTGATATTTCTATACTATAATAGATTCTAGCTGTTCTTTCTAATTCTGAGTTTCAGGGTGAGATGTTATTTCTCTTTTGAAAGTAATATAATCACTGGTGCTAGCACAAAATTTCTGGTGTGTTTTTGTGCATCTTTAACACTTCTTTGGATGAAAGTGAAACTTATTATTTAGAGCAGTTCAGAGAACTATGTTCCTTGTTCAGTGGTGCTTCTTGCTAGAAGTCCTCATGAAAAACTAGCCAATCTAAAGGCACAAAATATACTAAATATTTTATGTTTGAAGAAGGGATGGGTCAGAAAACCTTACAAATATTAGTGTCTTTGCTCAAAGGTGTATTTTAAATGTCCAAGGTCAACGTGGGTACATGCCTACCCAGGACCCATATTTATAACTTAACTGGATGTCCAAAGTGAGAAGTCGAGGTGCTTGTGGGGAGCAGTGGTAAGGTGGGGCCAGTTTAGTGCAATAACAAACAATAATAATAAGGCAGGTGTTTTGACTGGGTTCAGTCTTTATTTTTTAAGCTTGTTTCCACAGGGCTGTAGATTCACCGAACAACTGAGAGATCATATGGCTTTTCAGTGCTCCCGTCATTCCCTCTGCTTTCCAAAAGGGAGAATCCTGCACCAGCTCAAGAGGAGTTTCACCCCTACTGCTCAGCGCTTCAGCCAACTGCAGCCCTCTTGAAGTTCTGAGGGAGGGAGGGGAGCAGTAAGCCCTGCCTTCCACATGGCTGCTACAGCTGCTGCGTGGAGTGATACTGTACCTACTCATTTCTGGTCTGAGTTTGCCAATCTCCAGTAACAATTAAACTCATACTGACATAAGGAAAAAGGAAGGTGGTAGTTAACTCAAACCAGTTCCTGATCCCTTCCTTCCATATCCTCTGAAGTCCATTACTTTTACCTGGGATGTTTCTGTGTCCCTTCACTGTAGGGCTAGCCCTTGTATATGCCAAGTTGGACCCTGCACTTCTGGAATCAGCTCCCCTCTGTCAGTTTTTCCTTTGAACACACACCTAAGAGCGCCTTTCCCCATCTGTTGGCATATGATACCTGGCTATCTGCCCCCCAACTTGCCACCTATCACTTAATACACAGCCACAACAACACATACACAAGTCTCAGCAGTGACAGATATCCCAATTCAACTGCCTTCTACCAGCTGTTGAAGGCTCTCCAGGAAAAAGCACCCTCATCTGTCTCCAAAATGACAAAGATCTATGTGCCCTTACCTCAGGAATGCAGACCGTTTCTTACACCCTAGCAGCCAAATTTCTTGCTTCCTTTCTTCTAGTGTACCCTGCTATTTGTAAATGTGTCCCTAAGGCCTCCGATCATCTTACTTTGCACATTCCAAGGCTGGCCTGTCTCACTTTAACATATGGTTGCCTCTGATATATTGGAGACGTTGGTTTCCAGCTGAAGAGTATTCATAACCCGCAAAAACAACAAGGAGTCTGGTGGCACCTTAAAGACTAACAGATTTATTTGGGCATAAGCTTTCATGGGTAAAAACCTCACTTCTTCAGATGCATAGAGTGAAAGTTACAGATGCTGGCATTATATACTGACACATGGAGAGCAGGGAGTTACTATTTGGACTCTCTCCTCAGACCCTACGCTACCAGCACTCCCAGCTATCTTCGAGACACCACCGACTTCCTGAGGAAACTACAATGCATTGGTGTTCTTCCTGAAAACACCATCCTGGCCACCATGGATGTAGAAGCACTTTACACCAATATTCCACATGAGGACTACAAGCTGTCAGGAACAGTATCCCTGATGAGGCCACAGCACGCCTGGTGGCTGAGCTTTGTGACTTTGTCCTCACCCACAAACACTTCAGATTTGGGGACAACTTATACCTTCAAGTCAGTGGCACTGCTATGGGTACCCGCATGGCCCCACAGTATGCCAACACTTTTATGGCTGACTTAGAACAACGCTTCCTCAGCTCTCGTCCCTAGTGCCCTTCCTCTACTTGCACTACATTGATGACATCTTCATCATATGGACCCACGGAAAGGAGGCCCTTGAAGAATTCCACCTGGACTTCAACAATTTCCACCCCACCATCAACCTCAGCCTGGACCAGTCCACACAAGAGATCCACTTCCTGGACATTACAGTGCAAATAAGTGATGGTCACATAAACACCACCCTATACCGGAAACCTACTGACCGCTATACATACCTACATGCCTCCAGCTTCCATCCAAGACACATCACACGATCCATTGTCTACAGTCAAGCCCTTAGATACAACCGAATTTGCTCCAACCCCTCAGACAGAGACAAACACCTACAAGATCTTTATCAAGCATTCGCAAAACTACAATACCCACCTGGGGAAGTGAGGAAACAGATTGACAGAGCAAGACGGGTACCCAGAAATCACCTACTACAGGACAGGCCCATCAAGGACAATAACAGAACACCACTGGCCATCACATACAGCCCCCAGCTAAAACCTCTCCAGTGCATTATCCACGATCTACAACCTATCCTGGAAAATGATCCCTCACTCTCACAGACCTTGGGAGGCAGGCCAGTCCTCGCTTACAGACAACCCCCCAACCTGAAGCAAATACTCACCAGCAACTACACACCACAGAAACACCAACCCAGGAACCAATCCCTGTAGCAAACTTCGTTGCCTACTCTGTCCCCATATCTTCTCTGGCGACACCATCAGAGGACCCAACCACATCAGCCACACCATCAAGGGCTCATTCACTGCACATCCACATCCATGGTTATATATGCCATCATGTGCCAGCAATGCCCCTCTGCCATGTACATTGGCCAAACCGGACAGTCCCTCCGCAAAAGAATAAATGGACACAAATCGGACATCAGGAATGGTAACATACATAAGCCAGTAAGTGAACACTTCAGTCTCCCTGGTCATTCTATTACAGATTTAAAAGTCACTATCATTGAACAAAAAAACTTCAGAAACAGACTTCAAAGAGAAACAGCAGAACTAAAATTCATTTGCAAATTTAATACCATTAATCTGGGCTTGAATAGGGACTGGGAGTGGCTGGCTCATTACAGAAGCAGCTTTTCCTCTCCTGGAATTGACACCTCCTCATCTATTATTGGGAGTGGACTACATCCACCCTGATTGAATTGGCCCCGTCAACACTGGTTCTCCATTTGCGAAGTAACTCCCTGCTCTCCATGTGTCAGTATATAATGCCTGCATCTGTAACTTTCACTCTATGCATCTGAAGAAGTGAGGTTTTTACCCACAAAAGCTTAAGCCCAAATAAATCTGTTAGTCTTTAAGGTGCCACCAGACTCCTTGTTGTTTTTGTAGATACAGACTAACACGTCTACCTCCTGATACATAACCCGCAGTAGCTTCTGCGTTTATTTTTTTGTTTCAGCAAACTTTATCTAGGTCCTACGTCATTATTAGCCAAATCACAAAACTGGGAGTTCATTACTGTATAGTAGTTCATCACCTTATGATTTTATCCGTTCATTTGAACTTATTTTCAGCTGTTCCTGGCAATACACCATACCTCGATAAGTATGAAAAAAACCCCACCAAGCCCCCCTACTATTATGAGCACTCATTAAGAAGCATTTATCTCTGATAAATTGTGCCAGGGATTTTAAGGAATAGATGATTATCTGCTTCAACACCATTAAAGCTACCAGTAAAAAAAAAAATTCACCCCTCCCCCCAGAACAAATACATTTAATTACATAGCAGATGAACAGATGCACCTTGGGAGAAATGTATTTAAAAACAGAGTTACGGTCACATTCCTCAGGAGTGGCAGGTTTTGTGGTCTAAGGAACAAGTCTGAAATACTTAGATTCAGTTCCCAGAAGGATCAACTTAGGCCTTCATCACCCTTAGGTAAATAAATCAAGGTTCATTAATTTTGTTCCGTGTGTGAGAATTACAGGTGAGTCCTAAAATGACAAGGCTCTGTCTACTCCATGGGTGAAACCCTGGCCCCATTTTAAACCAATGGGAGCTTTGCCATTGGCCGCGGGCCAGATTTTACCCTGTGTGGGCATTAAGGATCCCACAACAGATTAAGAGTCAGGATTACCCTGTGTTCCTCTACATTCAGCCATGCAGAAGGCCATATGCTGCTGGTTGTCATTCCACCCCAGATATGGCTGCATTTCAGTGGTGGTCTGTACCTTTCAAATGAAGCCTGTCTGAAGCCACTGTTCAAGAGACCAGCAAAAATCAGTTGCCGAGGAAAGGTTGGATTTTTTTTAAACAAAATTATAATGAAAAAAAATTAGGGATAATTTAAAATGGGTTTAAATATAAAAATCAACACTGAAGCACAGTTTAAATCTAATTAAACACTTAAGACTGGGGATGGAGTATTGGAAGTTGCCCTTAGTGAAGGCCATGCTGCAGTTTGTAAAGTACTCTGGGATGAAAGGTACTACATAAAAGCAAGATATTACTGTAAAAATCTCCATTAAACCTATTCATTGAAATATGCCTGTGGATTCCTGGCACAGAAGGTTTTTTATGAGAGTCATTCTGCTGTGAGAAATGCATCAGTAGCCTCTATCTTGCAGGGGTTTGTCCCCATTTTAAATTATATAAATGCATTGCAAAAAGGCAGCAAAGGTTTACAGTACTTCACAAGTAGCAGATAGGAGGAATAAGGCCATGAGCCAGTGTCCCTACACTACACAGATCATGCTGTGACCCAAAGTGCCACCTTTGTGTTGTTAATGAATACATCAGCTCAGATGTGTTAAGAACACCTCCTTGAACTTTTGCTTACAAAGCTCAAACTAAACTGAACTTTCATGAAGATCAAAACAATTCCATTCACTTTTTCCCCATATTCTGTTTTTCAACTGGACTAATCCTACTCCTATTATAGTCAATGGGAGTTTTGCCACTGTCTTCAACAGAGCACAACTTGCCCGATTAGTTGTAATTTTTGCATGTTGCTGCAATTCCTTGCTCTACCCAGAACAAGAAAATACTCAGAAAAAGACTGTTCTTACTGTAATTCAGCCCAATAGGAGCAGGAGTACTTGGAATCCCAAGAGACAGCCTATTATGGTAAGATGTCCATTCTAATTTTCAGGTCCACGAGATTCCGATAAGGTGAGGCACTTTTTGGTGCCCAACTCAAACTTACAGAAGCCTCAAACATTTCTACGCCAATGGAAAATGAACATTTCTAGGTTAAGGCCACTGATGAGTAATACCAAATTCATGCTTTATTCCATACCACACCATTATTAAATAATGTGAATTAAATACTGATGTCTAGCTGTAAACAATTTAAACATTACAGTAGCGTTATAGTGTTCTGAAACTTGTATTTGTGCGTTACAGAAGTGAAAAGTATTATTATATGTGACTCCAGCTCACAAACTACAGATGTGGATAAGTTTTGGATTCTCAATTCCTTAGCCCAAGGTTTGGTCGATCTCTGATTATTGTACAGCTAAAGAAGTCTGTTATGTGTTAATAAATTATGCAAACTTTGAGCATGAGCCAGAGACCTCTGAAGTCAATGATAAGACTCTTTCCATGAACATCCATGGGTTTTGAATCAGACCTTTTCCCAGTAATGGTGCTCTAGGATGTACGTAAGCTCACCCTCCCCTTTTTTTCTGGAAAAGAAGATTTTCTAATATTGATCCACTTGCAATGACCAGTGTAGCATAATCACAGTGATAACATTTCCAAATCACTCCTCTTCACAAAGTACTTTGGAAGCTGTATATATAGATAGATAGATAGATCTCCTCTCTAGGGCTAGTTACTACTAGCTCAATCTTCTTTTTCCCTTTTCTGTTACCTCCGACACTAGCAACAACAAATAATCACTTAGAGAGGCAATTTCCCTGTAGACTGGCAGGATGTCTAAAATATGAAACATTAAGACTTAGAAAATAGCACTAATAAAACAAAGTTGCTTTGGCTTTCCTTAAAAATGTCAGTAACTTACATCGGTAACAATGTGCTAAGGAAAGCTCTTTTCTGCTAATAGAGTTTATATGTATGTGGCAGGTTTGGGGAAAGGGACAGGAAGGTTGTACAACATTCTTTCACTTATTTTCGTGATGAGTTACTAACAGACTGTTAGACTGGGCAACAACTAACCGCTGCTTCTACTAGGGAGCAGACATTGAGTCTGTGGTAGAACAAAAAGGAAGAGCTAAAAAATATGAAGCTTTATTTTGGCACAACCATACCACTCCTTGCAAAGTCCCTGCTGTTTTCTTCCCAAAGACAACTGCTAGAACAACATTAGACAGGGCCCAGGATCAGTAGGGAAGGCCGGGGTGTCAACTCCCACCAGATTCCCCCCTCTTCTTCCAAACTAAGAAAGTTGATGGAACATCTGCTTAGATTATGTATTGTGGCAGAGCTATTGGGAAAGCTTCAGCCTGGTTCTAAGGATTGCGTCATCATGACACTGCAGAGCAGTTTTGCTTTGGGTTAATAAAAAATGCCACTTTTTATAATGATTTATAGTCAATGTAAAACTTGCATCATAACTGTAATAGGCTAATCAGAATTGAACAATTTAATGTTCTTCACCTGTCTATGTAAAATTTTTTATAACTATGGAACATTTAACGGAGGCCTAAAAACTCCACATGAACTAAAAAGGAGGATGGTTCAGCAGTCAGTCAGAATCCCAGTTGATGCATAGAGAGGATATAAAGAATTCAGATTCTGGGATTTAGAAGTGCTGCAAGAGTCAGTAACTGAAGAATTTTAGGACTGCAGGAGACAGGAAGAATTTGAGGAAATGGACTGGAAGATTCAAACGCAGACCTGCCTGGTCCATAGGTACTGGAATGAAGGTTGCTTGCGGTGTTGCTGCACCCCCTGGCTTGAAGTGGTTTCCATCATATACAGGGTTTACAGTTTGGTTCAATGGCTCTTAGCACTCCCACTATAAAAATTGTTCCAGAGCCCCTGCCCTAGTCCTGCAGTAGGGTCCATGCAGGTGAACTCTTGCACCTGTGTGGAATTCAAGTGGGCTCAGTGAGGATAGGTGTAGGCAGACCTGATATCAGAATGGTTAGGGAGGAGGGTCAGCCATTTCAAATAAACTAATGCAGGACCTCCATACAGCTGCAAAACCTTTGCTGATTATCAGCCGGTAAGTAATGAGTGATCAGACTGACCACTCCAACCTGCAGAACCCTTGTACTCCACCTCCTAGCTGTGTAGGATACAGAATTCTGTCTAGCACTCTCTGCAACTGACTTTGCGCATGGCCTGGAAAACCCTAAGATCACCCAGGAGTAGAGTGGAAATGCGAACAAAGTGTGACAGGATACAAATGAGATCATGGATAGACCAGAAGATGAGCTGGTGCTGCCTCATCCCATAATTGCTATGCACATTATAGTCAATTTTCCCCTTTAGATTTTTTTAAAAAATCCAAAATAAGTAATTAATCAATAACATCAATAGTGAATGGAAAAGTGCACAGTGAAGCTAAACATGTAAAGTCTTCTGTTACCCTTCTGCCAGGTGTTGGTACAAAAAGGGCCAGGTTCAATTTTCTAGATATTCCTTTTCAACAACTTAGCACCACCAGCTCAAGCCTCCACCTAGAAACCAAGGAAGATTAACTTACCCTCTGGGCACCCTTGATAGGTAATGCTTCCCCCAACACAAGCACTGGAAGCATTGTACAAGACAAAGGAAATGTTATCTGGAGAGAAAAGGGAACTGTCGCAGGGCAAGTAAACCCCATCACCCTGGGGGTGGGGTAAGGACGTGGCAGCCCCACGGTTAAGTCAATATGGCTGGGCTCAACCACAGGGCTGCGTAGCCCAATGGCTGGCATCACTGGGGCTCCCCTTATCTGTGGGGAAGTGTGGCCTGATGCCCAGAGTCACAAGAGCTCCCCTGGACTTCAGGGAAGCATGGCCTACTGGCCAAAGTCAGCGGGATTCCCCTTGGTGACAGGGAAGTGTAGCCCAATGGCCAAAATCAGTGGGACTCCCCTGGGCTGCTGGGAAGTGCAGTCCAATGGCCAAAGTCAACAGAGCTCCCCCGTTAAAGATCCTTAAAATGCTGATCTGACAATCAAGTCAATAGGGCTCCCCTGGACTGCAGGGAAGCATGGCCTAATGGCTAGAGCCAGTGGGACTCCCCTTGGCTGCAGGGAAGTGCAGCGGAATGGCCAAAGTCAATAGAAGGGGGTTTGGTGGGGCAGCTGGGTAGGGGGACCTGGGCCCTCCCTACTCCACTGGGTCCCAGCCCAGGGCCCTGGTAGTAGCAAAGCCACGAAGTCGGTGGGGAATCCGCCCGTAACACACCAACTGCTGCAGGACACTGGCTAGTCCCTCCTTGGGCTACTTCCTACCTTGACTCCTGCAGTTGAAGTTGGGATGTCCCCAGAGTCTCCTAGGGTGGTGCAGTCCTAAGTAGCAGCAATGTCTCTGGGGTGTCTGCCAGTGCCTGTCTGGATCTCTGCATCCCCCACTCTCGTGGCCTGGGCTTCCAGCTGCTCCTCAGCTGGAGCCAGAGAGGTGCATCCTTCCTCCTCAGCAGCCAGCCCAGACTAAGCTAGGCTTCTCCCTTTTATACTGCAACAACAGTTGGAGCATTCCCAGCAGGGTCGGGGTGTGTGGCTTCTGCTGCTAAGAGCGCTGCATAAACCCCTTCCACTTCAGTGTGGGGCAAGTAAACCCCATCACAAGGACACAGAATAAACTTGAGAAAGGCAGTAATAATCAATAATATCTTTATAGATCTATTAGGTGAAAGTCTCCTCTCCCCAGGCTGTCTTGGCAATAGACTTAAACTCAGTCCTATTCTCACAGCATGGGTTTCAATAGGGCAATTTGTTCTTGCAATAGTCCTCTTTTCCCTACTCCCCTGCACCCCCACGCACTGTTTATTGTTCAGGATTCGCAGAGAGTCCAGAGTTCAGGAAAGTCCAGCTCCAGCTCCTAAGGGAAGTAACACAGCTATTCTGATTACAGCTTTATTGATTGGTGGGGAGGTGGGCCTTCACTAGAGTTCCTCCCACTATGTTGCTGTTCTCTGTGCTGTCACACACCTCAAAATCACTTAGAATCATAGAATCATAGAATATCAGAGTTGGAAGGGACCTCAAGAGGTCATCTAGTCCAACCCCCTGCTCAAAGCAGGACCAATTCCCAGCTAAATCATCCCAGCCAGGGCTTTGTCAAGCCGGGCCTTAAAAACCTCCAAGGAAGGAGACTCCACCACCTCCCTAGGTAACGCATTCCAG
Organism: Trachemys scripta elegans; assembly: GCF_013100865.1. Lineage (NCBI taxonomy): Eukaryota > Metazoa > Chordata > Testudines > Emydidae > Trachemys > Trachemys scripta. The sequence continues at coordinate 204,757,271 of NC_048299.1, forward strand.
TGTTTCACCACCCTCCTAGTGAAATAGTTTTTCCTGATATCCAACCTGGACCTCCCCCACTGCAACTTGAGACCATTGCTCCTTGTTCTGTCATCTGCCACCACTGAGAACAGCCGAGCTCCATCCTCTTTGGAACCCCCCTTCAGGTAGTTGAAGGCTGCTATCAAATCCCCCCTCATTCTTCTCTTCTGGAGACTAAACAATCCCAGTTCTCTCAGCCTCTCCTCATAAGTCATGTGCTCCAGACCCCTAATCATTTTTGTTGCCCTCCGCTGGACTCTTTCCAATTTTTCCACATCCTTCTTGTAGTGTGGGGCCCAAAACTGGACACAGTATTCCAGATGAGGCCTCACCAATGTCGAATAAAGGGGAACGATCACGTTCCTCGATCTGCTGGCAATGCCCCTACTTATACAGCCCAAAATGCCGTTAGCCTTCTTGGCAACAAGAGCACACTGTTGACTCATATCCAGCTTCTCGTCCACTGTGACCCCTAGGTCCTTTTCAGCAGAACTGCTACCTAGCCATTCGGTCCCTAGTCTGTAGCAGTGCATGGGATTCTTCCGTCCTAAGTGCAGGACTCTGCACTTGTCCTTGTTGAACCTCATCAGGTTTTTTTCTGCCCAATCCTCTAATTTGTCTAGGTCCCTCTGTATCCGATCCCTACCTCTAGTGTATCTACCACGCCTCCTAGTTTAGTGTCATCTGCAAACTTGCTGAGAGTGCAGTCCACACCATCCTCCAGATCATTAATAAAGATATTAAACAAAACCGGCCCCAGGACCGACCCTTGGGGCACTCCACTTGAAACCGGCTGCCAACTAGACATGGAGCCATTGATCACTACCCGTTGAGCCCGACGATCTAGCCAGCTTTCTATCCACCTTACAGTCCATTCATCCAGCCCATACTTCTTTAACTTGGTGGCTAGAATACTGTGGGAAACCGTATCAAAAGCTTTGCTAAAGTCAAGAAATAACACATCCACTGCTTTCCCCTCATCCACAGAGCCAGTTATCTCATCATAGAAGGCAATTAGGTTAGTCAGGCACGACTTCCCCTTCGTGAATCCATGCTGACTGTTCCTGATCACTTTCCTCTCCTCTAAATGTTTCATAATTGATTCCTTGAGGACCTGCTCCATGATTTTTCCAGGGACTGAGGTGAGGCTGACTGGCCTGTAGTTCCCCGGATCCTCCTTCTTCCCTTTTTTAAAGATGGGCACTACATTAGCCTTTTTCCAGTCATCTGGGACCTCCCCCGATCGCCATGAGTTTTCAAAAATAATGGCTAATGGCTCTGCAATCTCACCTGCCAACTCTTTTAGCACCCTCGGATGTAGCGCATCCGGCCCCATGGACTTGTGCACGTCCAGTTTTTCTAAATAGTCCTGAACCACTTCTTTCTCCACAGAGGGTTGGTCACCTTCTCCCCATGCTGTACTGCCCAGTGCAGCAATCTGGGAGCTGACCTTGTGCGTGAAGACAGAGGCAAAAAAATCATTGAGTACATTAGCTTTTTCCACATCCTCTGTCACTAGGTTGCCTCCCTCATTCAGTAAGGGGCCCACACTTTCCTTGATTTTTTTCTTGTTGCTAACATACCTGAAGAAACCCTTCTTGTTACTCTTAACATCTCTTGCTAACTGCAACTCCAAGTGTGATTTGGCCTTCCTGATTTCACTCCTGCACGCCTGAGCAATATTTTTATACTCCTCCCTGGTCATTTGTCCAATCTTCCACTTCTTATAAGCCTCTTTTTTGCATTTAAGATCAGCAAGGATTTCACTGTTTAGCCAAGCTGGTCGCCTGCCATATTTACTATTCTTTCTACACATCGGGATGGTTTGTTCCTGCAACCTCAATAAGGATTCTTTAAAATACAGCCAGCTCTCCTGGACCCCTTTGCCCTTCATGTTATTCTCCCAGGGGATCCTGCCCATCTGTTCCCTGAGGGAGTCAAAGTCTGCTTTTCTGAAGTCCAGGGTCCGTATTCTGCTGCTCTCCTTTCTTCCTTGTGTCAGGATCCTGAACTCGACCATCTCATGGTCACTGCCTCCCAGGTTCCCATCCACTTTTGCTTCCCCTACTAGTTCTTCCCTGTTTGTGAGCAGCAGGTCAAGAAAAGCTTTGCCCCTAGTTGGTTCCTCCAGCACTTGCACCAGGAAATTGTCCCCTACACTTTCCAAAAATTTCCTGGATTGCCTGTGCACCGCTGTATTGCTCTCCCAGCAGATATCAGGGTGATTAAAGTCTCCCATGAGAACCAGGGCCTGTGATCTAGCAATTTCTGCTAGTTGCCAGAAGAAAGCCTCGTCCACCTCATCCCCCTGGTCTGGTGGTCTATAGCAGACTCCAACCACAACATCACCCTTGTTGCTCCCACTTCTCAACTTTATCCAGAGACTCTCAGGTTTTTCTGCAGTATCATACCGGAGCTCTGAGCAGTCATACTCCTCTCTTACATACAACGCAACTCCCCCACCTTTTCTGCCCTGCCTGTCCTTCCTGAACAGTTTATATCCATCCATGACAGTACTCCAGTCATGTGAGTTGTCCCACCAAGTCTCTGTTATTCCAATCACATCATAGTTCCCTGACTGTGCCAGGACTTCCAGTTCTCCCTGCTTGTTTCCCAGGCTTCTTGCATTTGTGTATAGGCACTTAAGATAACTCAATGATCGTCCCTCTTTCTCAGCATGAGACAGGAGTCCTCCCCTCTTGCGCTCTCCTGCTTGTGCTTCCTCCCAGGATCCCATTTCCCCACTTACCTCAGGGCTTTGGTCTCCTTCCCCCGGTGAACCTAGTTTAAAGCCCTCCTCACTAGGTTAGCCAGCCTGCTGGCGAAGATGCTCTTCCCTCTCTTCGTTAGGTGGAGCCCATCTCTGCCTAGCACTCCTTCTTCTTGGAACACTATCCCATGGTCGAAGAATCCAAAGCCTTCTCTCCGACACCACCTGCGTAGCCATTCGTTGACTTCCACGATTCGACGGTCTCTACCCCGGCCTTTTCCTTGCACAGGGAGGATGGACGAGAACACCACTTGCGCCTCAAACTCCTTTATCCTTCTTCCCAGAGCCACGTAGTCTGCAGTGATCCGCTCAAGGTCATTCTTGGCAGTATCATTGGTGCCCACGTGGAGAAGCAGGAAGGGGTAGCGATCCGAGGGCTTGATGAGTCTCGGCAGTCTCTCCGTCACATCGTGTATCCTAGCTCCTGGCAAGCAGCAGACCTCTCGGTTTTCCCGGTCGGGGCGGCAGATAGATGACTCAGTCCCCCTGAGGAGGGAGTCCCCGACCACCACCACCCTCCTCCTCCTCTTGGGAGTGGTGGTCGTGGAACCCCCATCCCTAGGACAGTGCATCTTTTGCCTTCCAATCGGTGGAGTCTCCTTCTGCTCCCTTCCCTCAGATGGGCCATCTAGTCCACTCTCCGCATTAGCACCTGTAGAGAGAACATGGAAACGATTCCTCACCTGTATCTCCATTGCTGGTGCATGGACGCTCCTCTTTCTTCTTCTGGAGGTCACATGCTGCCAAACCTCCTCACAATCCTTCTGTCCCTGCTCCGCCTGCTCTGAATCTTCAGAACATTGTGGCCGTAGAAGCATCTCCTGACGTCTGTCCAGGAAATCTTCATTTTCCCTTATGCAACGCAGAGTCGATACTTGTTTCTCCAGCCCTCGAACCTTCTCCTCCAGTATGGAGACCAGCTTGCACTTTGTACAGACAAAGTCGCTTCTGTCCTGCGGAAGAAAGACAAACATGGCACAACCTGTGCAGGTTACAACAGCTGATCGCTCACCTTCCATATCACCGTCCTCTTAGGAGCTTCCTCAACTGTTGCAGGAACTACTCGGAGAAACCTGCAGATGAAAGCCTCAGTGCGCTCTCCCTAGGCGAACTCCCAGGCCCACTCAAGGCCCAGCTGGAACAAAGCACTCCCAATTCACACTTTTCAAACAAACAAGCAAGCAATCAAGCACACGGTCAAACTGACCAACTGTCCCAGCAGCAGACACTCAGATACTCACCAACACAGCCCCCCTAATGCAGCACTTAGCGTACCTCCTCTCGGACAGCTCCCAGGCAAACTCCCGCTGTTAGGCCTTGTCTACACTACGAGAGTAGTTCGATTTTACTTAAATCGAATATTTGGAATCGATATTGCAAAGTCGAACGTGTGTGTCCACACTAAGGACAGTAATTCGACTTTGTGAGTCCACACTAACGGGGAAAGCGTCGACATTGGAAGCGGTGCACTGAGGGCAGCTATCCCACAGTTCCCGGAGTCCCCGCCGCCCATTGGAATTCTGGGTGGAGCCGCAAATGCCTTCTGGGTAAAAAAAAAAGGGGCCAGGGTGCTTTTGGGTAACTGTCGTCATCCGTCCATCACTCCCGCCCTCCCTCCCTCCCTGAAAGCGCCGGCGGGAAATCATTTCGCGCACTTTTCAAGTCATTGACAGCGCGGACGCCACAGCACTGTGAGCATGGAGCCCACTGCAACCATCGCTGCAGTTGTGGCCGCTCTCAACGCCTCGCAGCTTATCATACAGGTTGCCCTGAGGCAGATGCAGAAAAGTCAGGCGAGGAGGCTACGTCAACGCGGTGATGACCTGAAGTCTGAGAGTAGCACAGACCTCTCAGAAAGCAGGGGACCCAGCGCCGAGGACATCACGGTGGCAATGGGTCATGTTGATGCTGTGAAACGGCGATTCTGGGCACGGGAAACAAGCACTGAGTGGTGGGACCGCATAGTGCTGCAGGTCTGGGATGAATCACAGTGGCTGCGAAACTTCCGCATGCGGAAGGGAACTTTCCTTGAACTTTGTGAGTTGCTGTCCCCTGCCCTGAAGCGCAATGACACCCGGATGCGACCAGCCCTGACTGTCCAGAAGCGAGTGGCCATAGCCCTCTGGAAGCTTGCAACGCCTGACAGCTACCGGTCAGTCGCGAGCCAGTTTGGGGTGGGCAAATCTACCGTGGGGGTTGTTGTGATGCAAGTAGCCAAGGCAATCGTTGATGTACTGCTGCCAAAGGTAGTGACCCTGGGAAACTTGGAGGCGATCATAGATGGCTTCGCAGCGATGGGATTCCCAAACTGCGGTGGGGCCATAGATGGAACTCACATCCCTATCCTGGCACCGGACCACCAGGCCAGCCAGTACATTAACAGAAAGGGCTACTTTTCCATGGTGCTGCAAGCACTGGTGGACCACAGGGGACGTTTTACCAACATCAATGTCGGATGGCCGGGCAAGGTTCATGACGCTCGTGTTTTCAGGAACTCTGGTCTGTTTAGACGGCTGCAGCAAGGTATTTACTTCCCGGACCACAAAATAACTGTTGGGGATGTGGAGATGCCTATAGTCATCCTCGGGGACCCAGCCTACCCGCTAATGCCCTGGCTCATGAAGCCCTATACAGGTGCCCTGGACACTGAAAAAGAACTCTTCAACTACCGGCTGAGCAAGTGCAGAATGGTGGTGGAGTGTGCTTTTGGACGTCTCAAGGGGAGATGGAGAAGCTTGCTGACTCGCTGTGATCTCAGCGAAACCAATATCCCCATTGTTATAGCAGCTTGCTGTGTGCTCCACAATCTCTGTGAGAGCAAGGGGGAGACCTTTATGGCGGGGTGGGAGGTTGAGGAAATTAGCCTGGCTGCTGATTACTCACAGCCAGACAGCCGGGCGATTAGAAGAGACCAGCGGGAAGCGCTGTGCATCCGGGAGGCTTTGAAAGCAAAGTTCCTGAGTGAGCAGGGTAACCTGTGACTTTCTAATTTTGTGTACAGAGAAGCCTTCACCCCACTTCCAACACACGTTTCAAAATAAAAATAGTTCTACTTTGTTAAAGCACACCGTTTTCTTTAATACTGTTTTCGCGGGAATTTTTTAAAACTGGGACGCAGACTGTGGTGCGGAGCGGGTGTAGTGTAGTCGCGCGAATGCAGCTTCTAAACTCAAGGACTGACAGGCTCCGCTGCGGTGGGATGGTTCTTTCAACGGAGCCTGTCACCCCTCCTGATACGGACTGTGTGTATGGGGGGTCTATGTGAGTTTGTGGCAGGGGTGGGACGGTTACAGATCCCCTGCTGTGTGGCTCTGTGATCCTGCCTAAGGACCGCCGCTTAAGATCTCTAACTGCCCTCCCCTGACACAAAGTCACAGAGCAACCCACCCCCCACCACATAACATGAAAAGAACCTCCCAGACTAACCAGGGTAAGTAGTCACTGCATCACTGCACTATGTATGTGCCCTGCTGCTGTGCCTGCCCCCTACTATGTACCCTGCCAAAGGTGACTGTCCTGTCCAATTACCAACCCCCTTTCCCCCCCCTCCTCCAAAAGAACATGATGGAAACAGTAGTTAACAGAAACATATTTTTTATTATCAACTACACATGGGACTGGGAAGTGAAACTTGGACGGGGGCTTGTGTCAGGCGGGAAGGAAAGAACTTGTCAAACTTTGGGGAATGAGAGCCTTCTGCTGCTCGAGCTCTCTGCAGGGGTGGAGTGAGAGTTAGCAGGGACTCTGCCGCCTCTCCTTCTGTGCACTTTGGGTGAAGGGAGTATGGGACTTGGTGGCGGGGGAGGGCGGTTAGAGATGGACTGCAGCGGGGCTCTGTCCTCCTGCCTCCGTTCCTGCAGAACATCCACAAGGCGCCGGAGCGTGTCCGTTTGCTCCCTCAGTAGTCCAAGCAGGGTTTGAGTCGCCTGCTGGTCTTCCTGACGCCACCTCTCCTCCCGATCCATGTTGGCTTGGTGCATTTGGGACAAGTTCTCCCGCCACTGGGTCTGCTGTGCTGCCTGGGCTCGGGAGCAGGCTATAAGCTCTGAGAACATGTCCTCCCGTGTCCTCTTCTTCTTATGCCTAATCCTCCCTAGCCTCTGGGAGTGTGATGACAGGCTAGGTTGTGAGACAGTCGCAGATGGGGCTGTGGGAATGGGAAAAAGGGAGTGAATTCCTCAGAAAGATAAATGTAGTTGTGAACAAAGAACATAGTCTTTCTCTGTGAACAGGACCATGCACAGCACCTATCACATGCGCACTCAGCACAAGGTCGAATTCTCGGCCTTCGCATTCAGTGTCTGGGGTTTTGCAGAGCACTTTTGAGAACCCTGTCAGGACAACGGAATTGCTCTTGCACGCAGACATGGTAAGCCGTAGATTCGTGGCAGCTTAAAACTTTAATATTAGCAATGGCCTCATTTCACATTGAAATCAATGTCGGTCCCTGCTGCCAGCAATCCGGCAAGCAGGAAGTCTGCTCCTGTCCCACACCCTCGCGGCTGTCCCCGGGAACGATCCCTTTCGGCTGACCCTCTCCCGCCTCCACCGCGTGGCTGCAAACCAGCGGTTACAGTTCTGTAAAGGAACGGTAAAGCAGTCCCAACACTAACATTCCCCTACCTCATTCAAAGCAGGTCATCATGAGCGACATCACCCTCATGAGGATCTCTGAGAGCGACAGACAGAGAATGCTCCGGGAAAGCCTTCAAAGACCAGGGCCGTATGCCGCCATGCTGTGCCAAGGAATGATTCCAGAGTACTTGCTAGTCTCGTGGCGCGGCAACGTGTCCTACTACGGAGGACCCAATAAGGCCGCTCTCCCCAAGAACCTAATGCAGCGGATTTCAAATTACCTGCAGGAGAGCTTCCTTGAGATGTCCCAGGAGGATTTCTGCTCCATCCCCGGACATATAGACCGCATCTTACTGTAGCTGCAGTAGCAGGGACTAAACAGTAGAGCGGCTTGGGCAGGACAATCATGCAAAACCGGACATTGCTAGATTTTTTTCAAATAGTTGCACTGCCCATGACTGAACCGTTAAGTTAATCAAACTAATCATGAGAAACCCATTTTTTAAATTGTTAATAATCATGTTCTGTTACAAATAAATGTTTAGATGTTTACAACACTTACTGGATGATCCTTCACCAGATTCTGTGTCCGGGGTAACGGCTGGGGAGGGTTGGTAGGGGATCTCTGTAAGGGTGATGAAGAGATCCTGGCTGTCGGGGAAATCAGCGTTGTGAGCGCTGTCGACTGCCTCGTCCTCCTCATCTCCTTCCTCATCTTCCCCGTCCGCTAACATGTCCGAGGATCCGGCCGTGGACACTATCCCATCCTCAGAGTCCACAGTCAGTGGTGGGGTAGTGGTGGCGGCCGCACCGAGGATGGAATGCAGTGCCTCGTAGAAACGGGATGTCTGGGGATGGGATCCGGAGCGTCCGTTTGCCTCTTTGGTCTTCTGGTAGCCTTGCCTCAGCTCCTTGATTTTCACGCGGCACTGCGTTACATCCCGGCTGTATCCTCTCTCTGCCATGTCTTTAGAGATCTTCTCATAGATCTTTGCATTCCGTCTTTTGGATCGCAGCTCGGAAAGCACGGACTCATCGCCCCACACAGCGATGAGATCCAAGACTTCCCGATCAGTCCATGCTGGGGCCCTCTTTCTATTCTGAGATTGCACTGCCATCAGTGCTGGAGAGCTCTGCATCGTTGCCAGTGCTGCTGAGCTCGCCACGATGTCCAGACAGGAAATGAGATTCAAACTGGCCAGACAGGAAAAGGAATTCAAATTCAAATTTTCCCGGGGCTTTTCCTGTGTGGCAGTTCAGAACATCCGAGCTCTTACTGCTGTCCAGAGCGTCAACAGAGTGGTGCACTGTGGGATAGCTCCTGGAGCTATTAGCGTCGATTTCCATCCACACCTAGCCTAATTCGACATGGCCATGTCGAATTTAGCGCTACTCCCCTCGTCGGGGAGGAGTACAGAAGTCGAATTAAAGAGACCTCTATGTCGAACTAAATACCTTCGCGGTGTGGACGGGTGCAGGGTTAATTCGATGTAACGGCGCTAACTTCGACATAAACGCCTAGTGTAGACCAGGCCTTAGCCTCTGCTGTTCGCCGCTCAGCTGGTTCGCTGCTGACTGCCCTTATATACCAGTCAGGCCCACTCAAGGCCCAGCTGGAACAAAGCACTCCCAATTCACACTTTTCAAACAAACAAGCAAGCAATCAAGCACACGGTCAAACTGACCAACTGTCCCAGCAGCAGACACTCAGATACTCACCAACACAGCCCCCCCTAATGCAGCACTTAGCGTACCTCCTCTCGGACAGCTCCCAGGCAAACTCCCGCTGTTAGCCTCTGCTGTTCGCCGCTCAGCTGGTTCGCTGCTGACTGCCCTTATATACCAGTCAGGCCCACTCAAGGCCCAGCTGGAACAAAGCACTCCCAATTCACAAACTCTTCTTCACAAACTCTTCAGTGAGGCATCAGTGGCGTATAGGAACCTGACCAGAGTCCTTACTATTTGGGATGCTCTCCCACCAGGGTTGGAGGAAGCAAGCTTTCTTCTTTCTTTCTCATCTCTGGCTTGTGACCCAGCTCCACAGCCCATCAGTGGAAGACTGAGCCTTTGGTCAGGGTGACCTCTCACCTCAGGGCATATTTGGTGCAGTTGTTGGGTACTTTCATTTCCCAACAGGGATAACAACATTTCATTATCGCATACTTAAAAAAACAACTGAACTTTGACCAAAATACCCCAAAGGGTCACATAACAGGAATGCAAACGAGGCTTGACCCATTAGGTCATTTCCCCCTTGTTCACCAACAGATGCCAGCAGAGACCTCTGTCCTGGATGGAACTTCTGTCTAGCTGGAGTTTTCGAGCAACTCTGGGCTTCTCTTCGGTCATTCACCAACAGGTGTTAGCCCGCCACATTCTAAGGCTTCAGACTATAGGGCTTAAACTTCAAGGATAGAGTTATTTAAAAAGGTTCAGAGCGGACTGTTAGAGGAGGAGAGAAGAGGAGGACAGGGAATGTGAGTAAAGAAAAGGCAGCAGGCAGTTCCAACTTGCCTTTTTTCTCCCCTTCAAAACATTTTTTTCTTATCCAAATTTGTGCAGATTTTAGGGTACTCATTAATCTGAAAAACAAGTATCACTTCCAGACCATTAGTGCCAGAGTGGACTGAAATACCAGCCAACTTGGGCTAATAGTGCCAGGGTCATTCAAAATACCAAGTGCCACATGCTATTAAGTGCCAGGGTGATTTGACAGAACATCCTGTCCAGGCTATTAATTCCAAATTGCAAATACCTCCTCAGCAGTAGATGTATAAATCAGCCAGCTATTTTAATTTTACAAAAGAAGTGTGATTATTGTTGCTCATGTGAAGGGGTGGTACTGGTAAAGAAAGAGACTTCTGATAATTTGATTGCATTTAAGTGCTATTGTTCCTGATTCCAAGTGGGATTATTGTTGATTATCGGTGAAACAGTCATATTGTGCACCCTGACGGCCTTTGAAAAGTCTTGAATTTCTGCGAATTTCGTAAGATCCACCTCTACTGCAGGAGGAAACATAGTATGGTGCACATTTCCTACAGACTCTTCAGTGGAGTAGAGCACTATTCAGCAGTCTCCCCAGGAGCTCTACAAAACCTATTTCAATGTCCAGCCACTGCTTAGGCATGGAAAGGACAGGAAGGTTGTACATGGTTTGCAAAATCAACTTATGTAACACCATGCCCCTGGATGGGTCATCGGCAGTGTAAATTGAATATGGGACCTCAGGATCTCCAAGCGTGAGCCTCTACTGCCTGAGCTAAAAGACTCACCCTTGTTAGGCAAGGCAGTAGCAGGTTCATCAACTCGCCGTGTGGCCCAGCAACAAGTAGAGGCGGACAGAGCGCCACATTGAGTGGCTGTGGGTTACACTTGCAAAAGCAAATGAGGAGGTTAACTCAGCCATCGTTTGGTCTCCATATAGAGTTGTGTTGTCCTGTAAAGTTGTGATACAAGCATTGAATGTAGAGAAGAAAAATTGTTGTCCAGGGATGAATGAAATGATTCATGTAACATAAGAACTGGCCTGAATATTCATCCAAAACACCTATCCTATCACACCCAACTGTTTTGAGGTTTTAAAATATTAGGTTTATTTAAAAAAAACCATTTTTTCATTGTTATACTCTTCTGACCTTCCTAGTTCTGCAAGAAGCAGACACAAAAGTGCTAGACTACAAAAAGGGAGGTTGGTTCCTGTGGAATTTCAAGCCTTGCTCCAAAAAAGCAGTATCACCAATTTCGAGAGAGAATTTGTCCCTTTTTAGATTTCTCATCCAGTTTTGCAGAGAGTACAGATATCTCAGAGAAGGTTCTGATAAACATCTGAACCGTAAAGTGCTTTTTCTGGGCTGAACCTGTGAATCATCTGAGGTTAGCTCATCACCAGCACTGAAAAATGTCATAGACCTGAGCCTGGAGCTGTCCCATGTGGCCAGGAGACCTCTGGGCACTGTAAAGAAAGAGTCAAGTATACAGTGTAACAGGATAGATGAAAATACAGAGCCCCATTAGTGGACTCCGAATGGATTCAGCAATTAATAGGCAGACAACTGGCCTGGAAGCATCATGGAATGCTACTTTAGTTTTGGTGGATTGAGAGTTAATGGTGCCAGATCCAATGTAACCAGAGGGCCCAAAACTAGTCAAAGACTGTCACAATAAATGCTCATAACTCTTAAACATTTCTATCTGATTCTGATACATAAACTTTCTCCAGTACACAGGCTCAACATAGCACAAACACACAAAACAGGCAAGCCCTCATATAAAGTAGAACTACATTAATCAACACATTTTCCTACAACAAAAAATTGTAGCCACTTCCCACTTTTTAACAAAGATGTAATGCCAGACAGTGTTGTATGTAATGCACTTATATTACTAAGAATTTAGTTTTACAAAATAGGCAACAAGTCCACTTAGCATTTTATGTATTATCAAGTAATTAAAACTGAACTACAATTATCTTCTCAAAATACATAGAATATATTTTGAGAGATATTATCCTTGCTTGTGTATTTGTTTACATATCTGCCAAGCTCTATAATATGCAATGGTGCTCCCAGTTATTAGTGAGGTTCTGTTGTACCGCATGCCAGAACCCACTTTCAAATACTTAGATGTAATAAACACATTTCCAAAAACACAGAATCACCACTGCAAACAGCCAAATAACTCCAGCAGTGCTATTCAAAAAAGAAAAAAGAAACACACAACACGCCAAAAGCAAATAGAATGTATGAAAAAACAGCATCAATGTTCCCAAACAAAAATTCTCACACAACAGGTGTAAAAAACCAGCATCGATTTCCTCTTCAAAAACCCATCATGGAAGTTTTGAATATATTAGTTACATTTTGTACTGTGGTAGCTTTCACAAGCCCCATAGGGATAGATACCATACCAACACATGAGTACACATATTCTCTAACCCAAAGAGCTTAAAATCTAAGGTCCCAATCCTGCACTTGATTTTGCATGGGCTCAGTTACAAGACTGAGGCCTAGTTTAAGAAAAGATGCAAGTTACTAATAAATTCATGTATTTATATGGGCTAGCTAATTGTGACTGAGATCTAATCTCACTCATGGTTGAAAATGGTTTGGTCCTATACACACAAGGAGATAAAATATTTTCAATATCAATTGAGAGGGAGTAAAAACAATGGTCAGTTTCCTAGGGTAGATGTTCCCTGAGAGAACAAACTTCAAAACTGATGCTTGCTATTTTTCTTATGTCATCTCCATAAGAAGTAATGCATTTGTTTTAAGGGAACATAAGTAAACTCATGTATTCTGACTGATACTAAGAAGTGTTCTACGTTTACAAATTTGAGGCTCTCAGAACTGAGATGGTACACCGTGACCTTCAAAAGCTTCTGATAGAACCAGAAGGAATACAGGTAGCAAACCTTTGTAGCATGAGCCAAAGTCACTGTTACTAATCCTTAAAATGCTGATCTGACATTAGCTTAAAACATCAGAGGAACTATGACACATCTTCATAGTAACACGTGAGATTGTGTTGGTTTCAGTTATGAAATTCAAATATAGCATGATGAGGCTATGCTTCTTGGGAGTTACACGTATGTGTACACGCACACACAGACTCACACAGCTTATTAATAGAATAGAGGGAGAATAGTAATGTAAAGGCTAATCCAGGCAAACTTGCTGAATTCATTTAAAGTAGAGGATATGTTTACCTGCCTTTTCGAATAGCAGAAGGAGACCTGGGGAAAGTGAATCTCCCTTTATCTAGAAGAGGTGAGGCACCAAACGTAGCCCTCAGGCTTGCTGCACAAAAAGAGAAGTCTCAGCCTCTTCAAGAGCACTCTCCTTGCATCCTTTCTAGGATTCCTCAGGGTCCCCACAGAGGAAGGTGACAGAAGATGGGCATGCTGGGTGCAGACATGGGGCAGCTCCACATTAAGGGGGTAGGGCAGGAAGGACACATCCTTCCCCCTCTAGACCATAAATGAAAATGCTAATACAGGTAGGGGCTATTTGTTTTGTTGAGCCCTCTCCATGGTAGGATACCCCCTTAAGGGAGAATGTGACGGGGTACACTCGCCCTGCACTGGATGGGGGAGGCTTAACCCTATACGGTGGGCTGAGGAAGCCATGCCCCCTCAGCTCTACTGGGCATAATCCAAATGCACTAGTATAAAAGGGAGCAGCTCAGCTGGGACTGAGTGACAGAGGGGAAGGACACTCAATGCAGGCTCCAGACGAGGAGCAACCGAAGACCAAGGCCATGGGAGCCGGAGATGCCGCAACCCAGGTAAATGCCAGGATACCCATGGAGGCCCTGCAGAGTCCGGAGTTGCTGGGGACAGCGCAGACCGGGTAACCTGGAGACAGTGGAGACGTTCCAACTGCAGCATCAGGAGCCACAGTAGGAAGCAGCCCAGGGGCTTTAGGTAGTAGCCCGGTTAGGGAACCAGAACTTTGAGTCTGTGTGTTTTGGTCAGACTGCCCCCGCTGACTCAGTGGCATGCGCTCTTGCCACTACCATGGCCCTGAGCTGGACCTGGTGGAGAGGGAGGGCCTAGGCCACCCTCCCCCCCCTTTTATGAGTGGTGGCCCCTTCCCTGCCAACAGTGGGCTGTGGCCACTAGGCCATACCGCCCTGCTAACTGGGGCAAATACACTGACTTTGGCTACAGAGACATAAGTGCGGGTGCACTCACGCTGCACTGGACAGGGCACACGTGCCCTGTGACAGACACCTTTGGGCTGCCACTGACTGAGGAACTAAAGAGCCACCACTATGCACACAGAGCTAGTGCAGATCCACAGACGTTCAGTGGATCATAGATCCATAGATTTTATGACCCATTATGGCCTCCTTGAGTTTCACCAAGTGATTATCGCATGAAGCATATAATACACCTCTATCCTGATATAAAGCCGTCCTCGGGAGCCAAAAAATCTTACCGCGTTATAGGTGAAACCGCGTTATATCGAACTTGCTTTGATCTGCCGGAGTGTGCAGCCCCCCCCCCCCAGCACTGCTTTACTGCATTATATCCGAATTCGTGTTATATCGGGTCGCGTTATATTGGGGTAGAAATGTATATGGATGAGCTAGATTATTGTTTAGAATACTGGGAAATCTTTCTTGTTTGGAAGCAATCTGCAGGGACTTTACTAGAGCTTTGGGTAAATGTGGCTCCTAGCACCTGGAAAGGTGAAGGAAGAGAATGAGTGTTTCTGATTTCCGTTGCATGCAGGCAATTTTTCTGGCATGGCACTTTTTTTGGAAGGTCTGTAGATGCTTTTAGTAACGTGTAGAGGTTAATATTGGTGCATAGACGAATACTGTACAAGTTGAGGTTTTATAGTGGCTTATGTTTATGAACAAATGTGGGTGATATTTTATACCCACAGAGAGAATTTTCATCTGATGATTAGACACTCACCAATTATTGGCACCAATGAAACCAGTACAAAGTGCCCTGGCTGGTGAGAAAAATCAATATACAGTATTTTTAGCCTAACGTATCAAAATAAAACTAACAATCAATCAAACAAATATGTATAATTCAAGGAATAAATCATACATATAAACCTAAGGGCAGAATTTGGCGCTTAAATTTGAAATAATTTAAGCCCAAAATGGGAGAAATCCCTGCAGCAGAGGATGAATAACAAGCACTCTTAGTAGTAAAAAAAGTTGTAAATGCTTTTCCCTAACTGTTTACATATAGCATTGGGCTTCTCGCAACCTCCTTGGAATTGCGCTTGGGCACACTAAGGGCCAAATTCATGCAGTCCTTGACTCCGTCCTTATTTAAAGCAAATGCTCAATGAAGTACACCTCTACCCCGATATAACGTGACCCGATATAACACAAATTTGGATATAACACAGTAAAGCAGTGCTCCGGGGGGGTGGGGCTGCGCACTCCGGCGGATCAAAGCAAGTTCAATATAACACGGTTTCACCTATAATGTGGTAAGAATTTTTGGCTCCCGAGGACAGCATTATATCGGGGTAGAGGTGTAATTTCTTACCAAAGTCTCTTAGAAAGTTGGATTGAGTAATGTCTGAAGAATTTGGCTTTCAGTTGATGCACTTGTCAATAAAAATAAACGAGGCCAGTAGCATATACTTTTAAGAAATAAACTTCACTTATTGTTCTGGGGTTTAATTGAAAAAACAAAAGTCTTTTGCAAAAAACTTTACTTTCATATGTGAAACAACCTCTAAGGCTCATCAGATGGCAACATTCTTTGCCATCCTCCTGTCTCTCACTTTGCATCCATCTCTGGTGACATGGTGAATTTTTTATCCCCGGGGCCAGCTTGTTAGCTGGACGCATGGCTGTTCATCATAGCCTAATAACAAATCCTGTAGGGCTACTCTAGACCCAGTATGAGATATTTATGTTGTGGCTTGCATGTTGTATAAAACACTATGCACTTCTGAAAGCATAAAGTAGAGTTAAAAAAAGAAGCAAATTTCATACAGCACTAAATAAAATAAATTATAGGCCCCAGATGATCTCATAAATCCTAAGGCAGAGTTCAGATGCAGTAATTAATTATCCCAACATGGAATTCATAATGATCAACTATTAACATGTGCATGGGGGACTGGCTGTCTCAGGATTTGGTAATGGGATAGGAGACTTTCACCTCTAGGTTGCTGATTTGAATCTGACCCAGATCTCTTGAGACTGAAGGCTGCTAGCATGTGTTGTTTGTTCTGTAGCGTATGTGAAATGAGATGAGGTTCTAAGCCTGGTTCCTAGTAGATATACATCTCCACTCCACAGACACCGTAACTAACACAAGTTACCTTCCCTTTCCTATTGGTCATCTCAGGTTACAGGCCAAAGAGTGATAGACTGTATTATCTTTTCACCCCTAGAGGTGGTCTTCCCAGGACAAGTACCTATAAGAAAGTACCACTAGCAATGCAGTGGCAATTAAAATAAACTGGGGAAGCCTATGACTGATTGATTGGCGATTTCTTGATTCGAGGATTACCTGTACCATGGATTTACATATGGATCCTGAGATGGGTCAGGAGTCCGATCCTGGAACTGCAAATCTGCCCACAGTAGGTGCAGACATTTTGTGGCAGGCCAGCGGCCTGCTGGGAGAAAGTTATTTCTTTTTCCTTCCTCCTCTCTCTCTTTTCAGCTTTGAGGTCAAGGCACTTCTCCTCGAAGAGGGCCACTGCCTGATGGAGGATATGGCGCCATTGGGGTCAGTTGGTGGCTTGCTCTTCCCAGCTTGTGATGTCCACATCAGTTTTCTTAAGATACGCTTTCAGTGTGTCTTTGTAGCATTTCCTCTGCCCACCCTGGGATCTCTGACCATGGGTGAGCTGAGAGTAGAGGACATCTTTTGGGAGGCGAGAGTCTGGCATCCAAACACAATGTCCAGTCAAGTGAAGTTGGTGCATGAGGATCATTGCTGGTGACGTTGGCTTCAGTGAGGATGCTGGCTTTAGTGCAATGATCTTGCCACTTGACATGAAGGATCTTCTGGAGGCATTGTTGGTGGTACCTCTCCAAACTCTTGAGGTGCTGTCGATAGGTCAGCCAGGTTTTGCATCCATAGAAGAGTGTAGGAACAGTTGTTTTATAGACCTGGATCTTGGTGTCCTGCCATAGGTCACGGTCTGTGAAAATGCATCGGAGCAATTTTCTAAAGGAAGCACTTGCACACTGGATCCTGTGCTGGTTCTCGCTGTCGATTTTTGCATTTTGAGAAAGTTGGCTACCGAGGTAGCAAAGTGCTCAACTGCCTCCAAAGTCTGACCCTTGATGGTGATTTGTGGTGAGTCATGTGCAAGGCCTGAAGCAGGTTGATAGAGCACTTTAATCTTCTCAATATTGAGTGAGAGTCCTAGGCTTCGGTAAACTTGTGCAAGAAAATCCAGTGTGGACTGAAGGTCATTCTCAGTGTGTGCAAGGAGGACGACACAATTATCAGCATACTGAAGATTAATGGATGCCCTGAAGACTTTAGGCTTTGAGTGGAGATGTCGAAGATTAAAGAGCCGCCCATCCATTCTCTATTGAATATCAACTCCACTAGGGAGGTGATCTTTAACGAGACCAAAATGACTGCCAAATAGATGGAAACCAGGGTTGGGGCAATAACGTATCCTTGCTTAACCCCAGTTTTGATGACGAAAGGTTCTGTCTCAAGGCCATTATAGAGAACCATGGCAGTCATCTGATCATGGAGAAGCCTTAGGACCTTAATAAATTTTGGAGGGTAGCCAAATCTGGCCAACATCTTCCACAGGGCTTTGCAACTGACAAAGTCAAAGGCCTTTGTCAAACTGATGAAAGCCATATACAGGTCCTGATTTTGCTCCCCAGACTTTTCCTGGATTTGGCAGGCAACAAATATCATGTTGGTTGTCCCGCAGGATGGTCTAAACTGCACTGAGATTCTGGCAATATTTCCTCAGCAAGGAGAAGTAATTGATTTAAGAGGATACGGGCAAAAATTTTCCCTGCTGTAGATAGCAAGGCAATGCCTCGATAATTTCCACACTCTGACTTATTGCCTTTATTAAAGATTGTAAAAATGTTAGCGTTTCTCAAGTCTTCTGGAATCTTCTCATTATACCAGATATGAAGAAAAAGTTTGTGGAGCTTCCCTACCAGTTCTTCACCTCCAAACTCGTAGGTTGTTTAAGGAAGCTTATATCTGCAGCTGTTTATGCTGTATATAATTACTAAATTTATTTAAAGGAAGATATAATAAATTACATAAAGAATGGGAGGCTGATGAAGTGCTTACATTCAAGTCTGTAAATGTTGACTGATCCAAACCCTTCAGAGGGTTCTCCAAATCTGAACAACTCCAGTTTGATCAACCCCTAGTGTCAAGCAGAAGTAGCGTAAGACAAATTGCTATGGGACATTTTCTCTAGTACGAATAAAACATGGCCAAATATGTATAGTTGGGGATAATCCTGCACTGTCAGGAAGAGGAACTAGGTGATTTAATAGGTTTTTCCTTCGTTAACTTCTATGACTTAGGTTGTATGGCTCCTGTCTGTTTTCACAAAGGAGTGAAAAATCAGATATGCTAGTAGCTTGCACGACTATTAATACAGTACCCTCCCATTTATTCAAAAGGCCTTGGGGACATCCCAAACTTTTGGATAACTGGGCATTTGGTTAAATGGAGGTACTCTTTTGAGCTGCAGTTTCACACAGATATAGAAATACAGGAAATAAGGGGAGTAATACTGATATTTCCTTAATACTGTACTTGATACTTTATTACAAGTAAAAACACCCAACTTTACTGAGTTTAATAAAACACCAAAATTGTATTAAAAGCACCGTGGGCATAATTTAATTCTGAATATTATATCTTCTTTAAAAAACTGAATAATCACAGTCTGTTGTGATTGAGATCTCTCTTTTTGCACAGCTTTCTGAGTCAGTTGATGCAATAGAACTGCTATACAAATACAAAACCATTGATTAGCACTAATACTGACATTACCCTGCCAGACATTTGTTGCTGCTGAAACAGGATTAGGCCCAGTAACTGCAGATAACCACTCAGAACCGCTATACAAATACACAACCATTGATAGTGTTAACAGGTGCTAAGAGACTAATTGAGACCTTATTAGCAGGTGATTATTTAACACGAGGAACACACTGTGGATTCAGATAACTAGGGTTTTTGGATAAAGAAAATTCGGATAACTAGAATTATACTGTATTTGTTTACACTTCATTGTATTCCAGAGAAAGGTTTTAATTATACTCAGAGATTGAAGCAGGGACTTGACAGGAAAACTCTATTGTAATTCACAGAACACAAAAAAAACCGGCACTTTTCAGCACCCCCCCCCCAAGTCGACATGTTTATAAAAGCAATAAAGCAGTGGAGTATTATGATCGGATTAAGCAGAATGGTTAATCTAGATCACATGCTCTAAAGAAATCCCTTAATTTCTGGGAAATGGGGATTTTGAACCAAATTCCACACAGTATTTGATCATCATTAAATCCATCCATTTCAAGACTTTGGCATTACGTACTGTATCAAATTCATCCTTGTGAATGAGAAAGATGTTTGACTATAATTTACAAGACATCTTTATGCATTATAATATTGGCCATAGATGTCAATACGTATAGAGTACAGTATTCTTAACTATTAGTGACTTTTCAGAATTCAATGCAAAAATTTTTATGGCAAGAAACAAATATAAGGCTATATCTTGTGGTTTATGGAAATCTAACAGAGAATAATAAAAATGAGGATAACCCCACAACCTATTTTCAGTTATATCCAATGGTTTGTTACCCCCCAAAAATAAGTATATCAACTGTTTAACAATTACACAAACAATTGTAAAGTATTTTAAGAATATATTTACATTTTAAATTTTCCTTTATTTTTTCAGTTTTAACTAAAAGAAAACCAGGAAGTAATTAATTATTCCCAATCAAATTTTTAACCTTTCACTGCTCTTCTGGGTGTGTTTTTTAAATCCAAATGAATTTTCCATTTATAACTATAAGAATGAATGTGAGAATATACTGGACATTTATGCAAACTTTTTAGGGGGTGCTTCCCCATGTCCAAGGTATACATATGCACATTGCCTCTTTAATATTAGAGTTTCTCTACTTCCTTCCAATTACATTTACATCTTAAGCAGTCGATAACAAAAACCTTCATGTATATAGCTCTTTTCATCCCAAGGATCCCAAATGCAATATGTATTCTAAATGCAGCCACCTCTCTTCTGGTGGAACAGGACAACCTTTTAACAATTCACAGAAGAACTACCCAACAGAATAGGACAGAAGGTTAAGAAGAGGATGAAGTGATTTCAGGAGGAATTTAAATAATCATACTATAATTGGAAGTCTAACACCCTTATCTTTGTGGAAAATGTGATGGGATCTTTAATGACTACATGGGTGCAGAAGAATCTCGTGTCTTCATCGCTTGGGATATTAAAGAACAACAAGAAAAATTAAAAAAAACTAAGCTGACATAGGACCAGAGGGAATCTGCCCCAACAGGGGGATAGATTAGACACTCTAATATGTCTTTTCCATTTCTAATTTCTATAATGGCGTAATCTTGATTTTTACATTGATCTGAAAGACCTCACCTTCAACAACACAGTGCTCTCAGTGGTTCTGATTGTTCATGAAGAGAGCCACCTGAGGAATCATC
The DNA here is from genome assembly GCF_013100865.1 of Trachemys scripta elegans. NCBI lineage: Eukaryota > Metazoa > Chordata > Testudines > Emydidae > Trachemys > Trachemys scripta. The sequence continues at coordinate 204,777,832 of NC_048299.1, forward strand.
AGTCCCATTCCATGTAGCATCCCTGCTTTGCTTAGAGGTCTCCAAGTACTGACCAGGCCAGACATGTCTTAGTTTGTGAAAGCTAATGAGATCACACAGCCCAAGAGGGTAAGGATTCAAGTCCCATCCCCAATGTCAGATTACTTCCCAAAATTCCTTGGATTTCTGCTTGGTGCTCTTGTCTTCTATTTCTTTCTCACTTTGTGGGAAGAGAAACACACATTGCTTCCTCTACATCATACATTTGTGTGGTAGTAATGAATTCCTCATTATTCCCTAAGGGTACTGACTCACTCACTTGCATCTGAAGCGATGTAAACTGGAATTTGTATCTTTGTGAAGGTCAGCTGCAGTGCACATGAACAGGTCAGAATGCTAATGAATATCAGAGATATGCTGGCAGTACAAATGTGAATGCAGAATCAGAATACTTTGTGGCTGTCAGGATATTGTATTGCTTGCTAGATTGGACAACAGGAGGATAGCAGCTAGCCATTTAAAAGGTTCCAATCAATGAGAAGAAGCTTGCCTATATAATGGAAAATCCTCAATGTCTGTCAGAGGGAAGTGTATAGCTATTTAAAAAAATCTTTGCTTGCCAATTCCCAGAAAATTCCTTGTCACCTTTCATATTTCACAAATCCACTGGAGAAACAGAGATAATGTACTGGTGTTTAACAAGTCATAGAATCACAGAAATTAGAGAGTATCAGAGGGGTAGCCGTGTTAGTCTGAATCTGTAAAAAGCAACAGAGGGTCCTGTGGCACCTTTGAGACTAACAGAAGTACTGGGAGCATAAGCCTTCGTGGGTCAGAACCTCACTTCTTCAGATGCAAGACGTGCATCTGAAGAAGTGAGGTTCTGACCCACGAAAGCTTATGCTCCCAGTACTTCTGTTAGTCTCAAAGGTGCCACAGGACCCTCTGTTGCTTTTTAGAAATTAGAGACATTCACAACCTATTAGGTCATTTCATCCGGCTGCTGGATTATCCTCTGGGCAAAGCATACAAGGCTACAATCTAGTTATAAACAGCGTCTACCCCTTCTTTTTGGGAGATTAATCCACAGTCTAATCATGATGGAGAATTACACTAATCTGGGACCTGCTATATTCAGCCCCGGGACCATGAGCAAAAGTATTTGTAGATGAGGAACGAGTGACAGATTTAAGGTTTAACAGCTGTCTTGCAAACCATCGCTTCCTAACTGAACACAGCATTCACTTCTAGTTCTAGTAACTTGTGAGATCAGACCTTTAAAGTCATATCATTCTAAATTGCATCTTTCTTTTTTCCCTGTTTGAATTCTCATGCTAGTTTAGAAGTTAGTCTTTTGTAATGAGCATTCTAGAAATCAGTGCTTTGTACCATAAAAACTATAAACATTAACCTCTTTCACAAGCTTTCAGCTGCTAAAATCATGTAGCAATTGAAATGGAGAAAAGATAGCAAATTGGCAATCGGAGTGATTTAGTTTTAAGGTCCAATATCTGACAAAATTCTAGAATTAGAAAAACTTTGGCTGTCCAGTACAAAATACTTTCACTGTTATTAGTAAAGAACCAGTAAAGAACAAAGCTGCACAACCCTAATACACACTAAAATCTCCCCAAAACATACTGTAGCCTTATAGATGGATGGGTATATTTTTATTAATCTTTTACACTGCTCTGGTTAAAGATTTGGTCTCCTGAGGGCTACAGAATCAGGAATATTATTAGTATTAAGAGACCCTAGAAGCACACAAGAAACAATTCCAGTTTATTACAAATTACTTTGTTAACAAATTCAGTAAGCAGAGAAACAATCTCACAAATACTAAAATACAATAGCAGACAGAGAATGCAGAGAGTTTAGTCCTATGACCAGCATCACTCACATTTCCTGCTGGGGGACCCTGGAAAGTCAATCATTTTTGCCCTCCTCCTCGTTACCCATGGTGGTTGTTCTGCCATCTCCCTGTGCCTTTCTTCCCCCAGCACATACACTGGGCAACAACTTTTATCTGAGTTATGCTTATACCTCCTAAGGCTCATAAATATACAAAGGGAAAAAGGGGTTGACATCCTTATTTGCACTTCCACACCCCATAAACTTTGAGGTGCTCCACTTTTCATAGTTCCCCTTAGCATCCCTCTTAGTTCCCCTTAGCATCTATGAAGACAAGTCCCAGTGGTAACCTGCAGTTACTGCAGAATTTCTCATGACCACACAATCTGGTGTCTTGCAATCTAGACAAGTACATTCTGACATTTTCACAAACATCACCCATTGGCACATTCTTTACAATAAATTGTAACTTTACTGGTACAGGGTTATTCCTGGGTAACCTACTTCTGTCAACGATCCTTAGGCCTAAAACCTAGTATGGCTAAGCTGAAATATTACAGGCCTCAATCTGTAGGTCTTGCATTATAGCCTTACTTTGCTTATATACCTAATACACACTCATCACTCATAAATGCTGTTAACCTTACACTCTGAAGATACTATCCTACTTAAATCTATCCATCACACATGAATTAATTTACTTAACCACAACAATAAATCCTCTATTCGATGATTAAATGAAATAATTGGCTACAATCCATCCCCTCCCTCCCAACTGCATACACAGCACAAAACAAGAACACAAGACAACCAGGCTAATACTACTGCACCAAAACAAAATATCAGAGAAAATAAGGATTTCGATCGCTGCTAATATCTTTTCTTTTCAGGACACCTTCTTTATACTGATTTTTCTTGGCTCAGTTTCATCCCTCTACTCCTATTTATAAGCTATTGGGCCATACTTCATATTTCCTCTCCCATACTCCCAAATATCTGTTGACAGTTGTCACATCCCCTACTTAGTCACATTCCTCTCCTTTGTTTTTCCTGTTAGAGACCAGTATTAAAACAGCAGTTAATGAACTCAGTCTTTTTTGAATAATCATTAATTAAACTCCCTCCCTATTTCTTACTCTCTAGTATTTCATTCTCTTTCCCCTCACCTGATATATTTGTGGGGAAGCTGTTTTTGTTCCTTTTGGACCCACTGGACCAGATTCTGATCTTCACTGCACTGATGTAAATTGGAAATGTCATTCCTATGCCGTTGTACAATCCATGGAGTTTGCAGTACTGGCAATTCTCACTCACCTCCCTACAAAAATAGAGTTTAAAATTAAAACATTTGGTTTTGAACAGTTTATATTCTGAAATATGAGCAAAGTTACAAATGTAGCCAGTGGTCATGAAACTGCCCTTTTATAAATTTTGCCAGAGGATTTAATTCAATGACCTGTGAATTCTGTACATTACTATTTCGTTTTGTTTTTATTTTACTGCCCCTTAATTCCACCAAGTGTCCTTTTACTCTCATAAAAGAAGACAGGATCAAAAATGAGAAACTGAACCATATTCATTATACCCTTTATAATTTTGAATATCTCAGTCAAATTCCCTCCTATTCTTCCAGACTCTTGGCTAAATAATCCTAGTTTATGTAGACTCTTGGGTATACATCATGTTGTACCTTGGTATCTCCAACCATCTTCATTCTCTTGACCTATTTCTTTCTCCATTATACCTTTCTGAAGGTGAAGTGGCCAAAATTAAAGAGAATGGTCCAAATCCTGGTTTATCATTTTTCATAGAACAGACCCGACTCGGTTTTTGGCAGTGAAAACCAGTAGTAACCACAGTGAAGTCAATAAAGTTACACTAGTGTGCGAAAGGCTGGTATAAAGAAGCAGAGAGGCAGACTTAACGTCATTCTAAAATATTTTTATGTACTGTTTTCTTTTCCTTTTTTTAAATGTGCAAAACATGTTTGTGTGTGTAAATCAGGCTGCACACTGAATAGATATCTTAATTGAATGATCCACAATGGTTCCTTATTGTTATCAGCAATCCACACCAACTTGCTGTCTAATTTTGTCTTTCCTAACTACTTCTAAAGTGCTTATTGCCTTGGTATCCAAGTGTATCCACTTTAGGGTGCCCAGACAGCAAATGTGAAAAATCGGGACGGGGTAGGGGGTAATAGGAGCCTATATAAGAAAAAGACTCAAAAAGCGGGACTGTCCCTATAAAATTGGGACATCTGGTCACCCTAATCCATTTGCCTCAAAACAATTATTAAATATCAGCAGTTCTAATACCAGTTCTAATACCTGGGGTCCCTCAATACTAATTAAGGCCCAAATGGATCATGTAAACATATACATAATTTTACTCACGTGAGTAGCCTCAAAGTCAGAGGGGCAATTCACACAAGTAAAATTATGCATATGCCTAAGTGTTAGTAGAATAGGGGCCTAATTTACTAATACCCCCCACTCTTTGGCTTACTGAGATCACCAGAGAGAACAAGATCCTCTAATGTGAATTGTAGTCTGGGCTCCATTTTGGGGCAAGAGAGCATAGAGTGGTTGATCCTGCAGCCCCTACTACACACATGAGTAAGGCAGAACTGGTGCCTAAATCTTTGAAGAAGTGTTTGCTGCTGCTGCTCTAATATTAAAAGAATGAGTGGTTTTTCCTGATGCTGCTGTTGCTGTGAGACTGTGACTTTCCACCTGCAAACAAACACAGGGGCAATGTGACTGTGTACAATGAAGTGTTTCCCTTTGTATACCTGCAGAACAATGCTATTTTGAAACACTATTTTAGAATTAAGAAAAACACAAGTTACACAGTCCTACCCTCTTTCAGAGCATTAAAAATGCAACATCTTCAGAGGCTTTCCCATTCTCTGTTATCTTTCCTCAATGGTCTTGTTAGTAGTTTCTTCTCTTGTCCAGAAGTCTTCTAAAGCAGGAAGAGAATTATTCTGCTCACAAATAGGCGCAAGAGGAATATAAACAGAGCAGTGCGTGTTATATAAAACTAGGGGAAGAAAAAAGCATCTTAGGTAAATACCAAGCTACTTATTTTATGATTTTTAAATGTCATTCTTTTGTCCAATATTGACTTTTTTATATGGAAGATAAATTATAGATCCTGCAGCACTTGTGAGACTATGGCTCTCTTGCTTTGACACAGCTGGTCAAGTTAAGAATTGAAGTCATAGTAATTAGTTATGAGTTTCTTAGTACCGAGGAGCCAGATCAGGACGAGAAAACTTTGTGAGGTTACCGCTCAGGGGGGAAGGCAAAACTCCTGGGAAAGAACCAGACTGTCCGGTGAAGGAGTACCCTACAGCATCTGGATCTTGTTGCTACAAATAGATGTTTCTTAGGGCACCTGCTTGCAAGACAGAAATACAATATACAACCTCTGGCTCTCATCCTCTCTCAAACAACTTATTTTGAGGTCAAAATATTTGAAAATACATGGTATAGTGAAGGGAGGATCTTCAACAGAATCTCAGTCATAGTACCTTCAACTATAATCTTGGAAATCAGTGGTGTGTGTGTACAGTCACTGAACTAATAGGTGGAGGATAATAAGAGGAAGCAATAGAATCAGAAAGTGGGTCACAGGGAAGGAATTAACTGATATTACCGCACAGCAAAGTTCTAGGAATCATGTAGAAGAGCAAGTGTTGGAAGGCAAAGGAAGAACGAGAAGAGAAGCTTCAGGGAGGATGTGGTGGGTAGCAAGAAAGGGCTTGTCTATATAGTCCATTAATCTGCACTGGAGGGGAAGTAAATTCTAGCGTGTTGCATACTAACTGGCCCATGTGGACCCAGCAAACACTATTGTGCAGTAGAATTCATGCCCCTCTAATGCAGAGTAATGCACCATGTAGACAGCCCAGAAAATCAATGGACCTAATTGTTTCAGAACCCAATTGTCTCAGACATTCAGGTTTTCAGTAGTACAATACATTCTCTCTTTGAACATGTAATTATGTTCCTATTGTTATGCCATTTGGTAATTCTGTGATGCACAAATCCTTAGTCCTCTCTTTAGAAATGCCCTGTAATTTTGATTTTGCCACCATAAATGGAAGCTGGAAACTAAATTTCAAGAATAATTCAAATAGAAGAAGCTTTTGTAATCTTGAGGTTAAGACACTAATCTAAGACTCACAAAATCTGGGTTTCATTCCCCTTCTCTTCCTTGGGCAAATCATTTATCTTGGTGTCTCAGTTTCCCACTTGTAAAATGGGAAAAACATTACTTTCTTTAGCTGTTTTGTCTATTTAGACTGTAATCTCCATGATGCTGGGACTTTTTCTTGCTATGTGTATGAACAGCACCTAGCAGGTAAGGCCCCAATGTTGGCCAGAGCCTCTAGTTGCTACTGTAAATCAAAATAAATGGAAGTCAAATGTTTTAAATTGGTAGTTAGACCTAAACAAATTAAGTGGGATTGGGTTTGGAGAGGCACTCCAAATTTTGGTTCCTTATCCAAACACTATCCAAAATATTCACATTTTCTGAGTATGCCATACTGATTAGAATTCTTGTGAGGAATCCAATATTTCTATTTTTGGTCCTGAATTATACTAGGATATTCAAAGGCATGTGAAAAAAGATTAATAATGTGGGAAAAACTTAGGTGAACTTTGCCCACAAGTAAGGGTTGGTTCAGATTAAGCTTTGCTGAAGTTTTGGGATGATGCTTTTTAAAAATGGAATCAATTTAGCCGTTCCTCTTGGTACTGTAGTTAAGAAAAGAAAAGAAAAAGCTTAACAGTTATTATTAAAACACTTCCCCTATAGTTTTTTTTTAAATTTATCACTAAATAATGCCACCCCTTCTCTAACAATAGCTATATTTAACAATAATTTTGTTTCACTACTAAATTCAGGTAGAGCTCATTGAAAAGTTTTGGGGGTGGCAATCCTGAAAACACGGTTGATTATTTTCTCTTTTTCAACAAAATTTGAAATGCTAAGGGAAAAATTATTTTAAAAATGAAAATTTGGAAAATTTTGACTAGCTCTAATTTTGGGATAGTTTTAAAGTATTTACTTGTTTTAGTACCTAGCTGATATTTTAAAAAATGAGACAGTGCTCAGCTAGAAGCTGTGTTCTACTGTCCTGCAGATCAGATAAACAGTGCCCTTAAAAAGGCTGCACATTGCACAGTAGTAGTTATTTATTTCAATTATCAGGATAGTCTCTGTATTGGGGAAGCTATGGACGATAAGGAGATTGTCAGAATAGGAGGAAACCCTCTCAATATCAGCCGTGTCCAGTGAGGTCCCTCTCGTAACACATTGTGTCTGGGATGAAAGGCTTTCTCCCTCAACTTCCTAAATGCCCTTCTACACAGCACAGGATGAAGGGACGGGAAAGGACATAGCTTCAAGAGTAGTTCTTAAGCATGATGCTGTTATCATACCAGGGCATATGAATAGAAACTACCAGGAAGTGTCAACAATCCCTTCCCCTCTGCATGTTAAAGTGGAGGATGACAAATCTAGAAACACGTTTGACTTTGAGGTTTCTAAGGTGTTGTTACTACAGCTGGTCAAAAAATAGAAAAAACGGTTCTGAAAAATTTCAAAACCTTTGAAGTCATTTTCCAGGGTTTGAAAAGGAACAACATTTCTGGGCATATGAAATATTTCAAAATTCGAACATTATCAAATATGAAAATGTTTTCAGTTTTTGGTTCTCCTTTTCCTTCTTCCATTTTCCTCTGTTTTGTCACTAAAAAGGGGAGAAAAAGGGGGAAAAAAGGAGGGAAGCCAGGCAACACCATAATCTGAAAATCATGCTACATTTTTCATTTTCTAATTTAATCAAAACAGAAAAAGACCCAAATCCCAGAAAATTTCAGAAAAAAACTTTTTCAAGAAAACTTCCAAATTACAAGAAATGGCCACTTTTCAAAGAAAAAAAAAAAACGGTTTGAAACATTTTGGCCAGCTCTAGTTGTTAATAAATGGGAAAAAAGTATTTTTCAAATGTGGGTTTTGAGCTGAGTGTCTGTTTAGTTTAGTATAGCTACCAGCTTACTTGGTAGTTACACATTCTTTTCAAATTCAAGATTTTCAGAGGCTCTGGGCAGCCACAATTCCAAGGGATATCCATGGGAGCTGGGAGTACTCAGTACCCCTGAAAATCAGAAGAAATACATTAGGCATATATTGCCTGTGAGGTTTACAATTAGTTTAATGTGTTTTACATTTATCTCCAAACTTCAGTAATTCACCCCTCCTATAATCTATTGATGTTTCCTAGATAGTGACTTTCCCTTTTCCATCAAGATGCTTATTCGGATTGGTATGTGCATGTATAGAACATCCTACTCTCCCGATGTAATCTGTACCTCTGCGTGTAGAGAGTAAGTAGCTACAGTATGTAAAATATTACCCTTGAAGGCTGGAACTCATCATTATGATGGAGGCCCAGCAGGTAGCAGAATGAACAGTCACTGGCCCATGAATTAGGAGCCTGGAGTGTCATACAGCTTTGTTGATACCCCAGAGGGAGGAAAAAAAGCCTTGGTAGACTAAATCTACAGGTCTCAGAATTCCACATCACTGGAGCACAAGCCTCCCCACCACCCCCTTTTTGCTGCTTCATTAGCCGCCTGCTGAAGGACAACTGTTGCAGGCAGAAAAAGAACATTTCGTAAGGGGGTGACAAGCTACACAGCTCATTTCTCTACTGCACTATGTGGGATTGTCTTTTGTTTGTTTGTTTTTTAAAAGCCTTAGACTTGGGCAGAATATAATTTTTGAGGAAATACAACCACGCGGTGAAATAACTGATTTATATATTCAAGAGTAAACACTCAGGGCCGCCAGGTTGAACACGCTTCAATTGCTGTGTCAGGATGGGAACTGGGTTGTTTGGATGTCAAAAGCACAAAAGACACATCAAATCTTTCTGCGTATGTGGAAACAAGATCTTGCATGTGATATGCATACAGAGTAGGGCTGCAAGAATCAGACAAATGGATTGAGTCACCTGTAAGACAAGCATTTGCAGATTACATATTGTGTTCAATTACAACATGGTTCTGGAAATTGTATAAATTATTGCAGTGTCAAGTCAGAGGAAGGTTACATATAGCCTTCTCAATTGGATTTATAGGCTTATTTTTGTGTATGTTTTTAACAAAAACCCAGACATTTTGCTTTATCAAATTCCACATATTAAATGTATTCTTATTTAATTGCTGACACTGTCACTGTAATTGCTTCAAACCAAGGAACTTACAGGACATCCCTGATCCTGCAGACAATCAGTAGGGTCAGATACTTAAGTTAATAATGTACGTAAGTGATTGCAGGGTCAGGGTCTAAGAACCTGATCTTGCAAACACTTAACCCCAAGGGTCACTTCTATTAGGAGCCCCGTTGAAGTCAGTGGAACTCTTCACCATGAGTGAAGATTCTAAAGTGGTAGCAATCCACAAACCAAAGATCTTTTAATTACGCCCTTCTGCATATTTTACATGGAAATAGGCAAATATGAGTCTAAGGATTTTCTTGCCTTAACCAAACCAGGATTTCCATTATTTCACACACTTCTCTTTAACTTCACAAACTTCTTTGAACTCTAATTATCCCAAGTCCACAATTATTGGACATGTCAATGCCCCCTTGTGATAGACATTGCATTGGCATATAGTAAATGACAATCCCTGCCCCAAATGTTTATCAAGTACAAATATTTGCTTCAGGGTTAAAGTTTTTCATTCACTCATCTATGGGCTTCTTCCCATAACTCCAGAGTCTGCCTCTCTCTGTTGAACCTAGAGCCTTCAAATGAGCTAGAAAGGGTCCAAACACATGACCTTGTTTTCCCTTTATCAATATGACTCAAGGTTCTTTTTTCTTGCTATTATTAGAAATGTTTCTCAGATTTGCCAGTATAGGACAAGGTCCCATTGCATCTTTACCATTTTTATAATGACAAACTGCATTGAACTGCCAGTAAGCAGGCACTTCCTAGATCAATCACAACCACTTCTCTAATCTAAAGGAACTCAGAACACCATCCTCACCCAACCACTTAGACATGAGGTATCTCTCCTCCAAACTTTCATCCAGGAAACTGTATGGACAAACATGATGGACCATGGAGTGAATCCTGAAGGTCAACAAATTCTGACTCTGGTGAGGGGAATGACTACACGGGTCATGGACCCTTCATCAAAAATGCCCTACAGTCAGCCTTAAATCTTGGCACTTTTAGTCAGAGTGCCTTGGCAGACCTCAGCTTTTGAGAGGGTATGTAAAAGGGAGGCACTGTCTGAAGTAGCCAGAATCCAGACCACATAGGGTTTAATAGATTAAAATAACTTGAATTGCACTCGGAAGCACATAGGAAACCAGTACGCACACAGAGTTTAGGCTTAGTGTGCTTGTCATGGCTCGCTCAGCTAAGCAAGCGGAAAGCCATGTTGTGCACTAGCTGAAGGCTCTGAGTAGTTTCCAAGGATGCTCCCTAAATAGAGGACATTACTAAGATAATCTAACCTAGAAGCGACACGACAAACCAAGCATGTGGCTCATGGCCCAGGGAAGGCTGATTTTCTCTTTGGAGATATTTGTGTGTTACTCTTTCTTATTTTTTAAAAATCCACATGCTGACATTATTTCTGTGTGAGCCTCTTACTTTATTTTGAAACATGCCACCTCCGCTTTTTTTTTTTTTTTTTTTTTTTTTTGGATAGGCACATATCTGACAGGCTGAGTATGTTATTGGCCTTAACTCCAGATGCATAAAGTATGGTGTGTTTTAATTTTGCAAGCTGCAACTTATCAAAGAAAAGGAGTGGAATATAAAGCAAAAGACAGCCCATAATAAAATCTGCCTCTGATTAGATTAGAAGTACAAAGATATTGGCAAACACAGCAGGTCCAAAACTCCTAGTAGTCATCACAGAGGTAAAAAAGTCACCCTCAGAGCCTTATTTTAGCCAATGCAGGGTGAAGGCCACCATTACCATGAAATAGTATTGCTGCTTTTTAAAATATCTTCTGATTGTTGTCAAGCTGTCGTGGTATTTGTTCCCTCAAATCACAATGCAAACTAATCATGGCACACCACCAAATCATGATCTAGTAACACTGCCAGTCTCAGGAAGAATTTTGGAATAACTGGGTCATGAGCCCTGGGATAGACGCATCAAAATCATCATGAGTGACAAAACCACTGGGGTCCTGAGGTGACCACATATTAAACTTTGCAGTTGATCTCATGCTTTTCTTGGTCAATAACCTTTGCTCTGTTCTCCATTCACTACTCCATATTTGTAAGTACAGTCCATTTTCCAGTATTATCAGCACTTTTAGCTTATTCCCAGTCTTCAAGTTTCTTACCTTGTCTTGCTCTCTCTTCTCTTGGCTTTTCAATGTAACCCTTCCATTCTATATTAGACTTAACTCTGCCTAGTAATAATAATAGGGTGACCATGTTTTCCCAAAGGGAAAACAGGACACTGCATGGCACAGGCCGAGGCCTCCTGCAAGAAGACCAGCCTGAGCCCTCCTCCCTCCTGTCCACACAGGACTGGCCCAAGGCCCCTGTCCCCCCTGCACGTGGGACTGGCCCAAGCCGCTCGCCTCAGGCCCCCCACTCCTATCTCCACACAAGGCTGGCCTCACTGCTCGCCCAAGCACCCCCCCCCGGCACGGGGCTCGCATCGCCGCTCCCCCTCCCCACCCCACTGATCAAGTTGGAAAGCGCAAATGGGACAAATGCCCAGTTTTGGCCAAAACAGGACGTATGGTCACCCTAAATCATAATACTATAACACAGTAAGAGTGGATGGGAAGCCCTGTTCAACTGAGCTAACCATTTGAGCAACATTATATGATGGTTGTAGGTCAATGAAATGGATAAGAACTGGAGCTTGATGAAATTTTTCGCACTAAACTTTTTTCAGACAAAAATGCAGATATAGTGACACAAGGATTTCATAAATTTGTGTCAATTTCACCAAATTATTTTTTTTACTGAAATGAAACAAAAACAAATTTAAATTAAAAATACCTTCATTTCGATATTTTCAAAATAAAAATGTTTCAATTTATCAGCTCAAAATGATTGTTTCAAAGTTTCTTTTAATTTTATCAAAAAGACAATCAAAACATTAAGAATTGCTCAAAATCAAAATGAAACCTTTTGTTTCAGGTTGAACAAAATATTTAGTTCGACCCAAAACAATTTTTCTTCTGATTTTTCAGAATTGCCAGTGAACCAAATAAATAAATAAATCCTTTATTTACCCAGCTCTAATAGGAACTGAGCAGGTCTGAACAATATGCACATTGCATTTTCAGTGCAGCATAATAGAACCCCCACTCCCGAAAATTCAGAATTCGGGACAGGAAACTAGAGTAGATGTTAAGAGCCAAACAACATGGATAAGTTAAGTGAACCTCAAAGGCCTAGGAAGTACGGCGTGGTTCACATAACCCCAATGTTAGATTGCTATCCAAACCTTTTGAGGTCCATTATTGCAGCCTTCCAATAGGTTACTCATTCTCTCTCTTTGCCAACACGCCAGGAGCAATTAGGCTCTCCCTTCCCTTTCACTGACCCTTCAATAGTCCCACAACACTCCCTTCCACTCCATAATCTTCTAATTGGCCTCTCTCTTTTAAAACCTGTACTGAAGTCAGCCTCTTTGACAGCCCCCCTGGTGCCACACCCCACAAATATACTTCACTTAGAGATTCCCTAGTCATTAAGTACCCCAGAGTGCATTGCATGTAACACTGATTAGGACACTGCCCGAGATGGCAGAAGGTTTGGATTATTTGTTATCTGAACCAGAGAATAAGCATCTCGAACATGTATGGGTTACAATAGAGAAAAGTTCTGATTAAACAAAGGAAATTAAAACACAATCCCCAAACCCTACTTTATTTGGAAAGTGAGCTCCATAACCACTTACTCACCAATGATAGCACTTGGCTATGAAGATAGGTTGAAAGTCTCATCCAATTTCCTTATATTTGTTAGTGGTGGTGTGGCAGGTGAGGTGAGGTGTTTATGGGGACAACCCTTGGATGAGTTGCATAGGCCTAGGGATACGCCTCTGAGCACTGTTTTATCAAATGTACATGTTATTGCTGTTAAGTGCTACTGGTTCCTTTGACTGATTAATATAGGTATAAGGTAGGATGGCGTCCAATGGTATCATTCATGTCTATATTTTTATGCACTTCTGTTATGTATATATCTCCTCCCTCCCACAAACTGCAATAATGTGATCTCTTTTCCTCAATTTTTAGATGTGCAAGAAGGATGCTCTGTGCATCATAAGGAATCCCAAAGCAGCATTTTAGACATGAAATGGAAAGTTCCTTTTGTCAGTCTGTCTGCCTATCCCCCTTGTCATCTGGATTAAGAAAGCAAAGGTGCGTGTTGCATATTTTTAAATAATTCAGTTGTTTTCCAAAGGACTAGAACTTTATTAATTTTTTAGTAATGGCAACAGAAAAGTATTGTTAATATCTCATTTGAGGAAAAGAGGTACTGCTGAGCAGGCATCTTGCTTGGGAAGATATGGTAAGTAGTAAATAAACGTATTTATTTATTGAAATCTGACAATCATTATATAGACTAAAGTATATGCTGCTTTGGAAACCTCCCTTCTATGTTAAGAAATATACCTTACAATGTTTTTATTTGCTTTGAGTATGATCTTCTAGATTGTGGGAGAAGAGGAATTTTTTTCATCTCAGTTGCAAAGATTTATCAGTATTTATCAGGGACTCCATGGTTATTAGGCTAAAGGAACAGATCAGAGTGAAGCCACTTCTCCAGATGTCTTGTAAATTGATATTTTTCTTCATAGCAATCACTCCAGCACCCCTCCCCTGAAACATACATATACAGGCACCAGAGATTTTGGGTACCTCAGTTTCTGGCTGTCCATATTGAGACACCTTAAAAAGGCCCAAATTCTCAAAGGGTAGGTGCTCAGCACTTACCAGAAATTTGGCCCCTTTAAGGTTTGACAAGATAAACACCTACAAATTGAGACACCTGAAATCACTGCCCGCTTCTGAAAATTTAGGCCATCATGGGTAGTAGTTATCCTAAATGGCAAAGGGATCTTTCCAACCCTGCTGTGTATGATTTTATGATAAATATAATAACCTGCCATTCCAATCACTGTTTTTCTCCTGGGTGCAGAATTATACATTATAGCAGTTAAACATGATGTATCTTCATCAAAAAGAAGATTTTAGTTTAGGATTTATTAAGTTTAACATGTAATTCCGCTTCCCCCTTGCTGTGCCAATTTTCAGTACCATCTCTAATACTAATGAATGGACCAGCAGATGTCACTGTAGCTCTGTTCATTCATCTTTCCTTTTGATGAAATTCCAGTTATTTTCTTTTGGACTCAGCCGATCAGCTTCCTTATTTAACCATTGTCTTTTCACAGCTTAATGCATCATAATATTTGTAATTCATGTCCTCTGTCATTGCATTTTGAAGCTGACATACATCTTAAACAAAATGCAAGCCGAGGAGTAACACTGAAATACTGACACTATGTCCGTAGGATGGAATCCAAAAGACAACGCTATGGAGGGGAGTGATAGGCAGTATAAACAAAGAACCGGGGTGGTCAGTGAAGGGCTTTGTTGTTAGAGATGTTAGAGTTCAGAGTGAGATCTAGATCCAGATCCAAACTTCCCTAGAGGCCACGTATGTTGTGATTCAGGCCCAGCCCTAGTTCTTACAGTCTGATTTTCTGCGTTTTAAAAAAAAATAAAATGTAACAGTGACAAGAGAAAAAAATTTGCTTGTGTGTCCCACTACCTTCAAGCAGTTCAGGAAGTTGTTCTCCGCTAGATTGATAATAGCAACATAGATGCAGTAGTCAGGCTGGTTAGACCACATGTTTGTCATGGAGGGGAAGTTCTTGGGCTACACGGGGAATTGACACTGTCTCATATTCACCAAGCCATGAAATAACTTTTGAGCCTCTTGGAGGTAAGGAAGAGGGTACTGGCTCAGTCAGCTGGCTACAGGATGTGGATGGGAGCCACGCCTATAGAGGGAGACATGGTGCAGAAAGCAAGTTCTGACCCCTCAGACAAAAGGAGAAGAAATAATTTAGAGTGGGTTGCATGTGTAGTCGTGTGGGCCAAGAAGGAAAAAAAAACATGCTCTGATGCTATGAGTGATGATTGTAAGAAGTGTAGTAAGAGGAGGCCCTGAGATATAAACCTTGGTATCAGAGGCCCAGTGTGAGGCCTGAGGCCTAAACTAAAGTAATGGTCAAGACTTTGCTAACATAAAGCAAAGTTAAGCTGTGAGCCAGAGGCAGGCCCTGCTCACAGAAGCTGGCAAGAAAAGGGCTGATGTTGCATAAATATATATTCACCTAGCAAAGTTAAAGTACAGAACACACTATACTGGAACATTCCACAGATAACACGGAACAGGCCGACCCATCCCAATGACAGGGGCAAAAGGGCAAAATGATGGATAGAGTTGTTTTGATCGAACCAACATGTACAAGGTGAGAGGCGGCACCTTACCACGTAGAGGGGTTGCACCTCAATACGTCAGGAGTGATGTGTAACTTGTTTGTATCTGTGTATAAGAATGCATCCCTGAGTGGATATCTTTGTCCAGCCGAGGGGGCAGTGGAAAGTCCTGCCACTGACTGAGCTGAGTCCATTGCCAAGTGGCACTTTCTAGTAGCATGTCCGGTAGACTAAGTAATCTACGGGGAACTGAAATTGTGTCAGGGTCGCAATAAACCTGGCCGAGGTACCTTCGTACCTTACTAGACTCTGTGGTTATTGGGGGTTCTCATCGGGTTTGCTGTGTCAGCTATCTGCGCAGAGCTGGGGCAGCACACAGAGGGAACACACGCACGCAGTCGAGTGATATCAACAGGAGAAAGCAGAGCACCACACCGGTAGCATCTGACAACACTCAGCTTCAGTGAGCAGGGCCTGCCTCTGGCTCACAGCTTAACTTTGCTTTATGTTAGCAAAGTCATGACCATTACTTTAGTTTAGGTCTCAGGCCTCATACTGGGCCTCTGATACCAAGGTTTATATCTCAGGGCCTCGTCTTACTGTTTTATTTTAGTGCATGGTGATATCACTATTTTAATAGTAGCTGGATACTACTTGTGTCTTGAATATATGATGAATATCTGGACTTAAACTGACAACCCTGAGATCTCCTTTAGCTTCACTGAAATGCCACTGCTTCTGACCAAAAAAAGTTCTCCTGTAGCTTCATTGGTAAGCTGAAGCTAAAGAAAAACTTTGTTTTGGTCAGAATCAGTTGCATTTCAGTCCTCCAGTCACTAGTGGGTAACACATTAAGTATTTCCTCCACACCAAACGGAATGTAACCATTAGTACACCAACATGTGGATCTATTCTATTGGAGCTCATACTTGGCGGACATATAATTTCTGTGGATATGTAATAACAAATCAGACTCACAATAGGGATTATTGAGCCACTATTGGGTACTGCTTTAATTCCTCCAGCCGCTAGAGACAATATTATTGAAAATACCAGATAGCTGTGCACCTCAGTTTAATTGCAGTTCAGTGGAAGATGATGTATATTGTGAAATTATTTAGTAAATACAACTGAAGAACTATGATCTAGAACTGAATATGTCCAAAAATAGTTGGTGGCAAGATCCAAGATTTGGGTTTAGCTTATTATAGAAATATTAGCCTGTTGCAACATTTAGATCAGGAGCCAACATTCAAAGGTTGGGAGTATTTTCAGGTTCATTTTTAGTATTAGAAGACATGCTCTCCATATTATACTAAACTTGTGACATGGCATCATTATCACATTATAACAAGGTACAATTAATGCATCTCACACTCTGCAACTTTCTGTGACCACAAACCTAATTGTTTCTTGAGGCTCATGGTAATGTGGCCTCTGACTCATAATAAAAGTCACGTGACAAGTCACGTGAGATGGAAAATGATGAAGATATCTTCCCAGAGATTTTTAAATGGTAAGAGTCATGGATTTTGACTGGAAGTAGTTCCCCAATAGCAGAGACTGGCAAATTTCAAAAAGTTTGGTGATAAATATTTGGGTGCTTCTCTGTGGCCTAGCCAAGCCTCATCTGAAGGTTATCCAAAACACCATACAGACCTATTGTTACATAGCTAGTAGTTTCTGGTCCTAGCTAAATCCAGAATGTACAGAAGTACATGAAAATTAAAACAAGATGAACAAGCACCTGTCCTGGCAAAAAACAAACTTCTTTCTTCCCTTTTCTCCCAAAAGACTGACCAAGTTTTTTGGAACTTCAAATGAAAATAAAATTTGCCCTTTTCTGGAGTGAAAATTCAGGACTCTTTTTAAGTCATATGCACCAGTATGAACATTCGTCCCTGGCTAATAGCTTGCTGCCGTAAATTTGAAACAATAGCACAGATTCTCTACCACATCTAGCCTACACTGTGTAACTGTGACAGGGTGCACTCACCTCTCATGAGCGCCTCCTGTCAGCTGGGTGCAATCCTGCACTCTTTCCTTTCTCTGTTCCCACCACTGTCTGTTAGCTGTTTCCCTCGCCAGGTGGGTCTTCAATTGCTCACCCCTTCAGCTAGTCTAAATTCATGAAGGAATCCCTTTGGGGTAACAGTCCACCAAATGGTTAGACGTCTCCAGAGTCTTAAGCACCACCTATGGGCCTATTTAAATTCTAGCCCCGTTCTTGGGCTTCTAGTACTGAGTCTTATCCCCTTCTTGGGGCATAGGCCACTTTCCCAGTGGCCAGTGGGTGGATCTGGGCCCACCCACTAATCCGGGTCCCAACTGAGGGACCCTACAAATAGCAGCCACATGTAGCTGTCTTTAATAGCTGCTGCAGCATTCCCTGGGCTGCTTCCCACTCTGTCCCACCACCTTCTGGGGCTCTCTGTCTGTTCCATGTCTGAGCAGGGTCTTGGCCAGGAGAGTTTCTCAGTCTTGGTAGTGATTTCTCAGGGTTCCCTGGCCCAGACCTCTCTGTCCAGAGAGCTTCACAGGCCTACCCCTGCTTGAGTAGGGTCTCTCTCAAGCCTCTTTACCTGCAGAGTTTCACAACCTTCTAATCCTCCTTCACCCTCCTTTTAACTGAGCCTGCTGTGCTCTGTTTGGCTGCAAGGAAGCAGCCTTCCTAGGCAGGCCTGGAGGACCCACCTATGCTGCTCTTTCCCTGGGGTGGGGTGGGGTAGGACCACAAAGCGTCCAGCAAGGGGCCTGGTACACCCCATCACAGTAACAAACTCCTTGATTCTCTGCATGCTTTAGCCCTGACCCTGGTTAAAGCAGTCTGCAGGGTGCTGTAACATGTATTGACTGACATTGGTGCCTAAACTAGGAATTGCTGGAGCACCTAGCATTCCAGCCATTCCCCTTTCCACCCCAATACACCCACATTTTACCTTTTGTACTTGGGAACTGTAGGGAGGGAGGTGTAAGTGCTGGTGAAGCAGGCACTAGACTCATTGAAGAGTCCTTCATGCTGGGAGAATCCCACGGTAGGAGTTTGCCTCTGCTCCTCCCCAAGCAGTGAAGGGCAGAGAATCTGCCTCAGTGTTTTAATATGAAATCACCCCATGAGAACATAATTCACTGCTTGTTGCATAGGCAGTGCTTTGAAGATGCGGCTCTAGCTGGAGCTGGGACTCTCGAGCCTCTCCCTCCAGACTTGTGAGCCTGAGCTCCAGCCCAAGCCAGAATGTCTACATGGCTAGTTTTAGTTCGTCAGCACAAGTCTGTTGACCTGGGCTGGGAGGCTCACTCACAGATGCAATGTAGACATACTCTAAAACACATTAATAGATCCTGGAGTTTTCCACAACTCTGGTGCCCCGTTACCATCTCATCTGTTTGAGAAAGACAGATAGCTGGTTTTAATTAGAGCAAATCCCAAATAAAGCATACACCAGCAGAAAACTTGTGCATGTTGTATACTTGATCAGACATTGCTGGGCAATAATATAAAAGGAAAATCTACATTCCTATACTCTTAGCTGGGGATTTTATTGAAATCATATTACCAATATAAATAGCATAAAGTACTTTACTTTATTAATACCTACTATATCAGGTATCACACATTCATTGCAAAAGGCAAAAGAATAATGCATGCCTTCATTCTGACATTGACACAGATATTGAACAACATGTCCTGCTCTTCATTTTCTTCTCTTTGTTGCAGGATGGGAGGGAAGGAGCGGGGTGCGATGTTTGTTTGGTGGTGGTGACACCGGCTCACTGTATATGGTGACAACAAAGTTGGCATGAAAAAAACAAAATAATGTCTGCACAACGGGCCAAATCCAGATAGTAAGCCATTTTCTGAATGCCGGGGAATTGCCAAATTCTGTTGCATAGCTGGGAAGAAGAGGTAAGATGTGAGGACCCTGGGCAAGTGATTTGTGGAGCACATTGTGGAGAACAGCTGAGAGATGGCGGGGATGCTGATTTGTGCCTGCTGACCCCAGGACGACCATGGGCTTGTTCGTCCCCTTGCTCATTTTAGGGTATCCCTCAGGGTTCTCCTGGCTTGTATCCCTGGTGCCATGGGATAACTGAAACATATGAACTCCACAGCCACCTCTCCTGCCACGTCTGGTATACCACCTCTATCCCTACTTCTCCACCCTTCAAGCACTGCAGGCTCCTTCAGGGGAAGTGCAGAGCCAGTGTAGCCAGCTCTGCTCCTGCTACAGAGGCTCCGTGGGTCAAGAATATTTCCAGGATTGAGAGAGCAGCCTGATGGCCCCTTTACCACCACTGTACACAAGCATAGCTGGCACAAAGCAGCCAAAGCACAGGAGTAATTTCCCTCCTCAGGCAAGGGGAGGGAGAATTGTGTATGTGCATGTGTGTGTGTAAATGAAGAGGGCCAAGTGCTTCATCTCTTATGGAATTTAGGTTTCCTCTGAATATGAAACCTAGTAGCTGCCCTTGATAGGATGAAAATAGAGCGGCCCACTTTATAAAGCACTGAAGTAAAACTCCTACACTGGCTTTGATATGGCTGACTCTTAACTTTTTAAGCATTGTGGGCTTGGTATTGCTTACTGATGGCAAGCCAGTTTGAAAGGCTGCTGTTTATCCATGATGGACAATCCATACTAGAAAAGAAAGATTATATTAAACCGCTTTATTGGTGGATCATAGTGTGGAGGTTACCTGGCACAATCCTAACTAAAGCAGAGCAGATTTTTAAAAATATTCTCATAGCTTCATAAGAAGCTGGGGAAGCTGCATGGTCATGGGGAGACAGAGTGGTCTAGTGACAAGGGCACTCGACTGGGCAAGGACTGGCTTCTATGCCTGGCATTGCTACTAACTCACAGTGTGACCTTGGCCAAGTCACTCAATCCTTGTTTCCCTCATACTCTCACCCATGGTCTCAGATGCCATCTGATGGTCAAGGGACATCTACATCGAGCACATCACCGGCCACCGACAGTACCAGGAGGCGTGAGCCAGAGTGACATCGTTCTCCCACTACGAGAAAGGGACCAAGTGACCTTCTCCATTGGATCATATAAACTGGAACCATAAACTCCCTGAACATTAAATCTCACCAAATGAGGGTCAATCCATCCTCATCATAATATCCACTCATTATAATCCACACCCGAACATAACAACTTTATGAACTTCATACCCTCATATCTCAATGTCTATACTTTGACCCATCAACCTTTTACCCCAAATTGGGGATATTGCAGATTATGTATTCCTCATGCCACTTTATCTTAAACCAAACTTTGCACCCTCGATAATCTGTATGTTATTCCCTGATAACCAGAAACTTCTATGCTCAAACTCTGTTCACTATTTTTTTTTTAACATCATCTTAATAAAATTTTTAAACACCTCTCAGAATTTAGATGGTAAAGTCTTTAAGGGAGGGACTGTCTCCTACTAGGTGTTTGTATAGCACCCAGCACAATAGGACACTGATCTTGATGGGGTCTCTAGGTGCTACTGCAACACCATTAAGGATTGCAAGTTCTGTTGATTTAAACAAAACAAACAAATGTTTCTTTACATCTGTCATTTGGCTGACAAATTGGACTGTGGCACATCACAATCGAGTTGCATTACAAAAACAAAGTGATTTGTAGTGACATAAGATATGACTGGTGCAACCTGATGTGATGCAACGTGAAGTGTTGCAGCAAGATGCACAGTCAGACCCACGGTGGGGGTAAAACCTAAAGCACTTTTATAACACCCAGCTGCCAGATAGTTGACCTGGATAATTATAAATTTGCCCCCCAACACTTGGATGGCCTCAATCACTGTAGTGTCTTCCTAATTTGTAAATACAGTAGTTATTAGTGCCATCAGAAAATAAGTAGACTTGGGAAGTCTGTAACTAGTGTAAGCAGGGTCTGAATGAACTCTCCCCTGATATCTAGCTGGGAGGAGGAGAGACTTCAGGAGCAAACTGTATTTACACACCTACTCTGCTTAGATATCCAGCAGATAGAGCGGTGTTGCTCAAAGTGATCAACTTTGGCTGGTGTTGGGTTACAAATCACTTTAGTACTGAATGCAGGGGTAGTGAAATGCTTTTATCAATGTTGTTGTCTTTATTGTATGAATAAAGGGGAGCAGAACTGTACTTAACCTGTCCGAAATGAAGGGGTCATCCTCAGCTGAAAAGACCTTGTTAAGCAGGGGCTCGAAGCCAGAGCCCTGTGAAAGTAAAAGGGCTGGATACAGGTGTCCGAGCCAGGAGATGTAGCCCCTCCTAAAGGTCCCCTGTCTGATTTAACTGGTTCCTCCCCACTGTTCAAAGATAGAGCTAAACAGGCTTCATTAGGAGGCTCTTGTTATGTTAAGTACTCAATGAGAGCTAAAATCACTTGTGGTGGGGCAGTATTTCTGCCCAGCCCAATGAGATCTAAAAATCACCAAGAGACTGACCTGCAGAGGTCACAGCAGAGAGGCAGGTGGCAGCAGGAGGTGACTGATGGGTAGCCAGTAGGAGTGACCGGAAAAGGTGGCCAGCAGTTTGACGTGGGAGGCGCAGCAGCTGGCAAGGCGGCCAGGCGGCAAGGAACAGCGGCTGGTGAAGCTGCCAGCCAAAACAAGTACTCAGATGGCGGAGCAAGCCAGGTGTCTTCTTCTCTGGATGGGAGGTGAACTCACACAGATGCACCTCTGAACCCTGGGGCCTCACTGACCAAGGACAACCACTGTGAGTGGGGTATGGTGAGGGAGCAGAGGGGACACAGTAAAAGAACTTTTGGTTGTAGAACTCAAGAACATAAGGCAGAAGGCTCTGCCCCATGTACTCTGGGGTAGGTTTCCTGCTCACAGTTTTAGATTTATGAATCTTGCTTGTGGCATTTTCCCTAATTAATGTCGGGTGACTTCCCTCCCTCTCAGAGGTGCCCAGGGGTGGGGACTAATTTTCCCAGATTACTGGGTGGAATCTCGAACCAGTTCTGTGTTGTATTGTTGAAGGGGATCCCCTAGATATTGAACCCAGCCCTGGTTGCTGCTGGCTCCACCTGGCAGAAGGGATGATAATTTAGGATTTGTAGACAGCTTGTTAATATGCAGTGTTATAGTATATAGAAGGAGTGATAACCTCTATATCAGGGGTCTCAAACATGCGGCCCGCGGGCCATTTCCTGAGGCCTGCCATAGGCGCCAACTCCACTGGCAGCCAAGTTCCCCTCGCCCCCCGCCCCTCCCAGCACACCACGTCCCCGCTCCTCTGCCTACCTCCCAGCACTTCCCGCCGCCAAACAGCTGTTTGGTGGTGCTTAGGACTTTCCAGGAGGAGGGGGGAGGAGCGGGGACATGGTGTGCTCAGGGGAGGAGGCAGAGAAGAGGCGGGGCCGGGCCGGGGATTTGGGGAAGGGGTTGGAATAGGGGCAGGGAGGGGTTGGAATGGGGGTGGGGAGAGGCCCAGATCTAGGCACCACTGCAATCTACAAAACCCCTGCTCTAAGCCTGTAGGAGCCTAGACTCACTCCCTGCCTAATTTTTTGCTGTAAAAGTCCCCAAGGTGCTTAAGTGTCTGCCTGTGCACTTGCTCCGAGGACTGCTGTCTCACTCTAGGCACCCAGACACCTATTTCCCACTTCACCCAGTCTTAAACCAGGTGAAGGCAGGAATTGCTCTGCCTATCTCACCTGCAGGGAACTCATCAGGGATGTGGGAGACTATAATTCAATTCCCCCTCCACCTCATGAGAAGTGGGGGTTCCACCTTTCAGGGGAGTACCCCAACCATTGAACTAATGGACATTCCATCTCTCCTGTAGAACCTGTTCTACTTTGCATAAATACTTAAATAATTTAATATTAATTGGGCCAGAGAGTGGGTGAGTGACTGTTATCCAGAAGTTGGAGCACTTAGCTGAGAGGTGGGAATCCCTCTTCAGATCCCTTCTCCTCATCAGGCAGAGGGGGGAAACTGAACTGGGGTCTCCTATATCCCAAGTGCGTTTCCTAAAGTTATATGGGTGTCTTCTTTTTCTTCTCCTCCTGCCTGCTCCCCTTCCCTGGCCATTTTGTGTGGCGTTCATAGATTCCAATGCCAGAAGGGACCATTGTGATCATCTTGTTTGACCTCCTGTGTAACCCAGGCCATAGAACTTCCCCAGAAGAATTCCTAGAGCAGATCTTTTAGAAAGACATCCACTGTTGATTTAAAAATGATCAGGGATGAAGAATCCACCATGACCCTTGGTAAATTGTTCCAATGGTTAATTACTTTCACAGTTAAAAATGTACACCTCATTTCCAGTCTGAATTTGTCTAGCTTCATCTCCCAGCCATTGGATCATGTTCTACGTCTCTCTGATAGCCTGAGGAGCCCTTTATTAAATATTTATGAGTTAGGCATGTGCCGCTGCCGTTCTTGCAAGAAATGGCTTAGCAGCTTGACTTCAGGAGAGGGTTCACAGCTCTGGATCCCATGCAGAGATAGTCACCTTCCTCCGACCCAAACTCACTGAGAAGAGTGGGGCTTAGGGCATGACCCCCTCTTCACTGTCTACCATTGGCTAGCTTAGGCAGCTCTCTGCCTAGTGTGCTGGCTCTCATGGATCCCATTATCAATCACCTATCCATTGTATAGAGTGCCTCTGTGCCTAAACCAGAGTTTGTGGATTCCACTGGGTGGTGAAGTTCCTAAAAAGTTAGGCATTGCAACACTTACATCCCTTTGTGGAATTGGGCCCTGGTACGATGTTTTTTTTGTTTTATTAGTATTATGTTTCACTGGAAACTGCTCAGGTGCCATCAAGGAGACTGTGGCAATATTACCAGCAGCTAAAGGTTGAGGTTGCTAATTACCTCTCCTTGTAGCTTAGTCAAAGGGACACTTCTCTTTTGGTAGTGGTGGTTTGTCTCTAGAATCCACAGATTCCCTGAAATCTATGTGGATCCACTAGAGGCATAGGGTCACCCATGCAGAAATCTTGGGCCTCTGCTCTGGGCTCCCCTATTCTGTCTCCTCTTCTGAGTCAGAGTAGCTCCAGTGGAGATGGACTGCTAGGGTCTCCTCCACTCAAACTTTCCCTGGAGGCCCTGTGAATTACACAAATGAAAGGGAGTGGTGGTGGTGGTGTGTGGGGAAGGAGGGTTGGTTGCACAATTGTCAGTGCAGCCTCAGGCTATATGTGCTTTTTGGCAAGTTTCTTATAGGGCTTGAGGGGAGTGATAGAATTCCCCCCCTCCCCCCCCGCCGACCCACCTTTAGCCTGCCTCAGTATTGATCTTCACTCCCCATATTATTTTTAGAACCACGGAGGGCTCTGAGAGGTTGGGGGATGTGGCCGGGGGGTGGGAGGAAGCTACTTAAGCAATGACCTTCCCCCTCTTGTAGAGGACAGTTGCCACCTATGGTTCCTTTGAAAGATGAGCTCTGTACTGCTGCACTTTATGTCTCAGTATTTCCATCTGAGAAATGGGAGACAATTACCTTCTTTACAAGGGTGTTTGTGCAACACATTAGTATCTCCAGGTAGAAAGTGCTATAGATACATTATTATTTCTGTGATGAAGAAGCAGGCTGTTAGGGATGAATAAATAATTTGGATTCAGTGAAAAATGTATCAAATCCTTTTTGAGGATCAAAAATGTGGATAACCTTTCCCTCCTTGTGGTTTTTTGTTGTTGCATTTCATTTATTTGTTTTATTCTCCATTTTTAATGCCTCTGCACTTGCTGACTCCAATCAAGTTCAGGAGATGAAGTCCTGAAGTAAAATGGGTGATGAAAGCTATTTTGGTGGTACTTCCAGCCTGCTCAGGAATAGAAATTACCATAAATAAAGCTGCCAGGCTATTGCCGTAGACTTAAGAATTTCTGATTGTTTGGGATTGTGTCCAAATTGTGGGTGTGCCTCCAAACCCAAACTGAAACATTTTGTCGTTTGCTCATCACTAGTGGCTATTTCTTGGTATCTACAGAAAGTTTTCTGTCCCCAAAGGCTTTATTTAGCTGAATGTAGGGAGAAGTGCCCCAATGGGTACTTGATATAAAAAAATGAGTATATTTAAAAATGTCCGGGTTACAGCCAAATCTCGTGCAGCAACCATAGAACTAATGTCATATGTTTATTATTGTATCTATTAGTATTGTGATAGCCCCTAAGAGCCCCAGTTATAGGTCAGGGCTATGGTGTTAAGCCCTGGTCAAACTCATAGCAAAGAGATGATCCTGGCCACAAAGAGCTTATAGTGTAAGTAAGGGTCAAATCCTGCAGTCCTGACCCAACCCCTTGTCATTCCCATTCTCGTGTAGCTCACGTTGATTTCCAGGGGAGTTCCGCGCACGCATCTTAGAAGACAATCTGTCCCTCACGCCTCCTAACTCAGGCAAAACTCCCTTTCAGTTCATTAATAATTATGCAGCAGTGCAATCAGAGTTTGCATCGTGATGTCAATTTACCATGGACACAGAAATATTGAAGCGAAATCAGTCAAAGGCTGTAATATGGGAGTATTGGGCCAATAGGAAGAGACATTCAGATTTCATGAATCGATATTATACTTAATATTAAAATGCATAAAAAATAAGGGAGGCATTTCTCTTGCTACAGATGACAAATATAAAGTCTTTTGTACCCTGCAGTCTATCTGTACAGGTGGGACTGCCAGCAGAGTGGCTGCACAGGGGAGATTCTGGGTGTCATGAAGAGCTCTCCACACTGTCCTCATATACTCTAGAATGGAGACTTGTGATGGGATGGGGCATTGTGGGCCAGAGGAGGGTCCACTGACTTCAAGATTGCACAGAACCCTAACACTTTGTGTATGTGGTTCTGAGATTCTGTATTGACTGTTGCGAGGAACTAAAATGAAGCCCTGTGTCTTGAACCTGAGTTGATGGCCAATGCCCGTGGACTTCCCCTACAATAAATCCTGGTCATTTTGCCTTTATGTGGATGCAATGCCTTCACATTCACCCTAAATCAGCAGAAATGAAAGAGCAGACCTGGTGTTGTCAGCATCAGTTGCACAAGCTGGAGAGGAGACGTTACAATCAGGCAACGAGGCACCATAAATTGTTCATTTTAATTAATATTGAATTAAAGAATGACTTAAAATAAATTAATTTAAAGAAGTCATCACTGCAATTAATACGCTGTTGCTTTATGTAATGAATACAGGAGGACACAATGAATATATATAATGAGTACAGTGCCCTTGGTGTCCTTATAGCATGATGGATCAGAAATGGGATTTTCTTTTCTATGCTGTAGCCAATAAAAAAAAAGTATAGTCATAAAGTACAGCTTTACAGTATTATACATTTCAATTGGACTATTGGTACCTAGGTGGGAGAATGTTTTGGTAGTAAGCTATTTTATAAATGGTGAATTTTTACAATTTTATGATGTACCTAAATAAATATTCATCAATCAAGCAGTAATCTGATTGCTTGACAATCTTGCCTGTGTTCTGAAGTAAAACAAAGCAGGATATTGTGTGGTAATCTAGTGTAGGTTTTTTCTATAGTGCCCATCACCATATTGTCTGAGCTCTCCTACAATATGGGACCTGATTCTGCAATCCTTACTCAATGACTTGAAGTGAATAGGACAGTTTGAGTAACAAGTGATGCATAACATGAGCTGAAGAATCAAGCCCACAGTAAGTAACCAACAGTAATGCCATTGAAACAATGGTAATTTCATGGCAAGGTATGTTAAAGCTGTAAGATTAGAACCTGGCATGCAGCGAAGTTGCCTTACTGTTATATGCACATGTGTAGATATTTGTGTGTACCCAGTAGCACAGACCAGCAATGATCGCAAACTGTGCTTCTGACAGGTATTTCCATGACCTTTCCAGAAGGAAATGGAGAGTCAGTCTCACCTCACTTGCACTGTATTGATAGCAAAGTCAATACGACGCTGGTGTCATCTCTGATTCCTCACCTTCCTCCTCCCCAAACATCCAAGCTCTCTAAGTCTAATGTGGTCAATTATTTTCCTAGCGTGTCTTAAAACAAAAATATTTGTAAATACCTGAAATAGCAACACCGAAGAGCAGTATGTATTTTCCTCAGAGTTTAATTAGGATGTGTACAACATGGTTAAACGTCATAATTATGTCATTACTAAAGAAATTATGTCATTAACATAGCAAATACTACACACATTTACACTAATTGCATCATTAAGCCAATTACTCTTTAATTATATAAATAACTGACAATGAAAACTACATGGAAAGGGCCTAAAACAAGTGAGACAAACAGCAAAGAAAATCACAATAAAGGATTGAGGACCTGATTTCTCCCTCAGACCCGTATAAACCAGAAATAACTACACTGAAGTCAGTAGAGCTCCCCTTGTTTAAAACCATAAATGAGAGGAAAAATAAGGCCAAAAATCTCCTCACTAATGCACAGCGGAGCTATACTGGGGTGATGCCACACTGTGCCTATGCACTGATGAGTAAATTCTTAGGGGGTCATTCTTCCTTGGATAAGCATGCTCAGCCCCCATGAATAGCTCACAATTATAGTAGTATTGTTGTCAATGTGAGTTAATATACATAGAGTATCAAGTGTACAATAGATCTGAGAACTTCCTGATTGTTTTGGGATTAACTAATTGCCATAGAGCCAAAATTCAAAACTAGATGCCTAAATTGCAAATGGATATATGCTCATTTTGGAGCGCTTGTAAGATCTTTCTGTTCTAGTCATGACTGAATGTTGCTGTCCATATCCCCATACACTAGAGATGGGCTAAAGTGATCATGTGTTGGTTCTGAGTTTAATGAAACCTCAGTGGTTCTATTCTACCTTTTCAATGGCAAAACCAAAGTCACCTGTGGGTTTTGTTTTGGGTTCAAGGAACATGGAATATTATATACTTTCTAAGTTTCCATTGCTCACTTGTGTCATTATCAAGCTAAAATCACAAACTTCTTTTCGCCTGCAAATAACTGTTGTCCTCCTTCCATTATGAGGAAAATAAAATAATTGTTAAATGCAAACATCTTATTCAACATTACAAACCTGTATGCTCAATAGTAACATGCAGCTAACCAGCCTCCAGTGTCAGCAAAATTCATATGGAAGCTTGCAATAAACTGTCTTCCAGTAGTGCCAAAATACGTGTCGGAGTGTGCAGGAAACCAACACACAGTATTACGCGTGGGAACATACAGCAAATGAAACCCGAGTACAGCCAAAATAAACATAGAAGTTGGCATAAAAACGGCACCAGGCAAATATGTCAGTTGGAGAAACACTGGTGACACTCTTCACTAATATTAAAGGCCTGATTCTCTTTCAGACCCGAGCAACTCGAGATGAACAATGGACTAAGACTCATGTAAAACTGCTTAATAAGGAGAATCAGGGGCCACAAGTATAATGTACTTTCTTCCCCCCCTAAATCCACTGTGCACCAACTCAAGACCAACATTTTGTTTAGAAGAAACAAGAACTAAAGAACAGATAGCAGATGGTATTATTATACCAAAACAACCCAAGTTCCTGTTGGAGAGAGTCTGATAGTGCTGGCAATTGAAAAGTAGTAAGTGAGAAAGACACAGAGCCCATTATGGAGGGCAGGCAATTCCTCTTTCTTGCATGCCTGATTGATGAAATGACAACAACAGAAACAAAAGATGGCTGCAGATGTGTAGCGAGTTAGCAGAGACAGGCTGAAATACCTCTGTACCAGACTTGCACAGCTGTACATATGCCACCGCTGATTCATCAGCTCAGCATGACCTACGTGATGACTGATCAATCTACTCATGCCGATTGCTTGAAGTTAGTAGTGGCGTATAGTAAGGGAGAGAAAATTCACAGTATAGTTAGGAAATGCTTCTGTTTCCTTTTTAGTGTTTTTCTTTTCTTCTCCATTCCTCACCTCTCAGGATATAGCCCTGTGATTTATATTGGGGAAAGTCTGCACTGCAGCTGGGAGATGTCATTTCCAACTCAGGTAGACATATGAACACTAGCCATGCTCAAATGTGGTCATGGCGACACAGGCCACGGCTTAGGGCAGCCACCCGAGTACAACCCCATCTGAGACCCTAGGTCTGTATTCGGGTGACTAGCCCGAGCTGTTATTTTAGTGTGCTAGCTCGAGTAGAACTAGCACGTGTATATCTACCTGAGCTGGGAATGATACCATCTAGCTACAGTATTACTGGAGGGGCAAAGCCTCAGGCAAAACTCCCCCCTGCGCCAATTCCTGAGCTCTCACAACTCATTTAAATGAATGGTGCTCAGTAGGTTGTTAATCAGTTCACAAAATTTGGCCCATTAACTTCAATGAGTTTTAACTGAGTAATGAATGAAGACTGCAATGATCTGATTTATTACTGTAGGATACTGCAGATTTCTTATAATGAGCGTTTGTTTCAAATAAAAATGAAAGACGATCAGGTGTTGAAATATGAGAACTACCATGGATAATGAGGCAACCTGATCTACCAGCTTTCTAAAAAAAAGTTTTTTGGGGGTGATTTCTACTCAAAGAATATGCCTGAAAATAACTTCTTGGAGGCTGGGCATTCGATAGAGATCACCAGATAACAATCAGAGTAGAAGTACTTGGACACTGGTATTACAACCTTCAAATCACCGTGTGAATGGACTACATTTGTGCTATGTCCCATTCCCATTTATACTCATGATACTCAGGAACACGGACTCGGCATTCGTTCAGTGTTGACTATTGGAAGTTTTGTTATTACGTTTGCTTCCCATCCTCTTCTTCTCCTGGTTCCAGCAGCAGTACCATAAAAAGGAAAATATCAGAAAGCCCAAGTGGTTAAAATTAAGGTGACTAGATGTCCCAATTTTATAGGGACAGTTCTGATATTTGGGGCTTTTTTTTATATGGGCTCCTATTACCTCCCACCCCTTGTCCCGATTTTTCACACTTGCTATCTGGTCACCCTAGTCAAAATAGAAAAGATATAAGATTTTTTTTTTTTGGCCCTCACAAGCTATGTACTAAAGGCAGTGCTCATCACCTATTGGGAGCTGACTTGTTGAGTTTTGGACCATTTCTATAGGATACAGTGGTATTTTTAATACTATGCTATCCTGCAGTAATGGTCTAAAAGTCCACCTTAGGAAAGCTACAACAATTCTACACTCAATTATGTACCAAATTCCGATTGACATCAATGGGAATTCCATGCACAATACAAGCGTTGACGGTGTCCATTCTAAATCTGCAAGTTTTATTTCCGTTTGTACATGTATTTAATCCATCTGCAAACTTTTCAATGGATAGCATAATACGAGTCTCTCTCTGGGAACTCAAAGGTATGTGTGTTCAATAGCAGAGAATAAACATAAGATTTTATTACAAAATGCCACTGCTGCTCCTGGCATGAGTAATTTGTGCACCTGCATTTTTAAAATGTTTCAAATTTCTTTCCCTTGTGAATTCAGTGGTAACACACATTATCTTCCCTGCTGCCACAATGTGGTATTTGCAGAGTGTGTCACGTCAACCCTTGTTATCCAGAAGCCATTGTTTTCATAGCAAATAGCAACTGAAAGTGACAATGGTTCACTCCAGACCTGGGGAATACCATATGGCCCAGTAACGGATGGAGCCAGAGTAAGGAGTAGGATCTAAAATCCAAACCTCTGTTGGGTATGGGGAAGAACATTGAGGGCCAAATTAAGATAGAGGGATTAGCAGTAAAAGTAATGTGCATCCTTCATCAGTGTCGTCCACTTAGAACAGGCTTACCTTTGCAACACACCCAGCATCTGCTGGCTTAGGGAGTGAGAAACTGGGTCTGGAGATTGAAATCCACTCTTGTGTCCCAGTGCACAGTACTAACTATGGGACCAGTCCAATCTGTAGATGTCATTAAATGTGGAGGCCTGAATAATTAGTACTGTGCTTTAAATACACTGTCTCTTTCAGAACCCATGGGGCTGACTGAGGTTTGGAGAGAGTATGGGAATTAGGAATGTTTAGTTAGTTTAGGCTTAGTAATTTAATTTTTAATAGTTGTTCTTCAGGTGCCTACCATCAGCTCCATATGTACAATTTTTAAATAAAAATTTCCCCTGTGTTCCCTATAATCTCCCTGAAATGTTCCTTGATTCTTTCTAAAGTCTCTTATTGAAATATGTAAAGTGTATAATTCCAAGCAATCTTATGTATTTGTACATCTTAAAGTCATATTATCGTCTAAAAGTCATATATTGCACAATTCTCTCATTTACAGTGGGTCTTAGAGGAAAAAATGATACAGATCTTATGTTATACTGACTTGATCATTAGAGATTATCTCCAAGGGCAATGTCAGACAGATAACTTCACAGGGTATTTATTTATTTCATATTGCAAATGGAGACAGAGAAATTCTGCTGATGAAATTACTGTGTAGGAAATCTTCATTTTTTGGGGTAAGGCTGGAATGACAAAATAGTGCAATATGACCCAATATTTTCAAAGCCTCAAGTGACACGTGCACATAGAGAAAATGAGATTTGAGTGCTCATGTGAATGAACCCACAGTTGCACATAGATGCACATGACATTTTAAATGGTGCAAATATGTGCATCCATGTATGCCTGACTCTCTGTGCACTATGCAAACATAAGGGGGAGACTGGCTGCCTTTGCAGTTATTATTGCACATCTGCCTGCCTCTCATCTGTACCTGATTATGAGGTCCATAACTCATTTACAAATCCACATTTACCTCCATCCCCCATAAAAGCCTGATGCTCTCTTTCTCTGTTTATTATTTCTCTGTAAATTACTAATATCAGAAAGGGCGAACCTGTAACCTTCCTCTACCCTTTTCCAGTGTGTCCCTCTTTTGTGTCTTTGTCATACATTTTGGTCTTGCAGAGCTGGAATGAATATCCTCATTGTCAGAGTACTGGAGTGTCAGGCAGGGGAGGAGATGGTGAAGAGGCAGTCCGGAAGTTTCAGAGTGGCAGCAAAAGCTGCGCTGAACAATATAGCACCAGGGATAGAGCTATACCACCCCCACCTTCTTTTTTAAAAGCCATTGTAAGGACAGTTAGGAGGCAAGTCCCATTGAAAAGATTTGGCAGGCCTTGGCACGGGGTGCTGGGAAGGTACAGTCCCCACCTCCATTTCACTACAAACGCTTTCTAAAGACCTTGTTGGGAATAATTTCATTTATTAAGGTTTACCATGATTCTGTTTCCACACAAGCTCCCCTTTAATAGTTCAAAGGCTACTTAGTGTTGGTTACATCCAAAATACAAATATAAACATATACACCTCTCTAGTCTATATCCTAGCTACAATCCAGTTATAAGCATTGGCCAAAGACTCACAACTGGTTCGGGCCCGGGAGACACCATCCCATCATGCTTTCGTGAGTAAAAACCTCACTTCTTCGGATGCATCCGAAGAAGTGAGGTTTTTACTCACGAAAGCTTATGCCCAAATAAATCTGTTAGTCTTTAAGGTGCCACCAGACTCTTTGTTGTTTTTGTAGATACAGACTAACACGGCTACCCCCTGATACCATCCCATCATGGCGTAGCTCCAGAGAGCTAAAGAAAAGCTCTGACAAAGAACCCCTAGAAAATCTTGCTTTTTCATACACTGTAACAAACACGTGATATCATTGCTGATTATTGGACCTTAGTTAAAGTCAGCTGAAGCTGTTTAGAGCTGTACTCTGCTCTCTCCAAGGTTTTCCCCCTTTTCTCACTTTGCCATATTTTCCTCTAGCTACTGGGCAAAGTATTTTTAACCACATCTGGTGCCCAATCAACCATGATTTCTTTCTTTCTATTGCTTAACCCAAGCCTTAAATAAGATAACACTCGTATTTCCAGGGTCACTACAAGTTTAACACAAACAATCCTCCTTTCTCATGAGTTCATTCTGTTTGATCACATGCATTGGGCCTACCACTCATGCTAAGATTCAAATCCAATTGAACACTTTGGTTCACCCAGGTCTAATGTGGGCCTATATTCCTACAGACCATGCAAAAGTGGTTGCCCTGCAACTGTTGGAAGTAGACAGAGGCACAGAAGCTTGGAGAGGAAGCAATCTGGTGAATGACCAGCAACCCCTTCCTATACAAAGACCCCTTGTAGGACAAAAGTTTTGAAAGCTTGCATGGATGCTCAGCCCCTTATGCGTGTGTATTACAGGGAGCAAGTAGGAGATTGGTAGTGGACGAAAGAGAGCAGAACGTGCATGCAGAAGAATGTGTATGCATGGGCTGGATTTTGGATGCAGTGCCAAATGGCACCTATTCTGAGAACTGCCTGGCCCCTCCAAGTCTATATGGGCATTCATTAGTTAACCATGGTTCTGGCAGGTGCAAGTGGAGAAGGTTTCCAATGAGACTTCAGTTAGCTGCTGCTCTTGCTGCCCAGGCAAAACAGAGAAGATAGCTGAGTAATGGGGTGCTTGTGGGAGAAAGGGACATGCAGGGATTTTGAGGAAGACCCAAGAATAAGCAGCAACGCTGCATCTGTTTGGTCTTAGGAGGGCATGGGAAAGAAAAGAGAGAGAGAGAGGACACAACTGGAGTTAGCCTCCTCATCCCTGCTGCCTGGCATGCTTTGCACTGGATGGTTTGGAGTATGCCACAACAGTTATCACATGTTAGGTGGACAGAGCTGGCTATTCAACCCTGGAGTGTCTGAAAATGATCCTCTCATGACCTGCAGAGTGGCGAGGCAATCTGAAGCCTCATTTCAAAATTCCTGAGCTGTGCACATAATCAAATCACTTGTGTGCTCCTAGTCCTTGGGCCTGCTGGTTTTAGGTCTGTCTGACCCTGCCTGGGCACTCCCATAGGGCACACAAAAGCAAGTACACATGGACTGGACTGATTGACAGTTTGGCGCAATGGGCACATCTGCTAGTGGTGGTGACATTTTCAAAGCCACACCAGGCTACAGTAGGAAGCAGGTGCAGTTACAGTGCAGCTCAGCAGGGTCAGGGCACGGGATGTTCCTCCAGCTCTTCAATCACAGTGCTCAGCTTCTAGTCGCACTGGCACTGACCAAGGAACAGCTATGCCCAAGGCCACCAGGAAGTGCAGAATACAGCCCCAGATATTGACAGAATCAGAAGGAAAGATAAAGGGAAGGAAGTAGCTGAGAATGAAAGTGGCCATTGGGTGAAAAAGGAGGTATCCCCTGGAGGAAGCACATCTCAGGGAGAAGCTTACATACCAAATGGCTACTAAATACCTACAGACTTAACCATCATCCCACAATCCTGGAATACATTTGCAGGCCTGACATCAGCCCACAGCAGGATGTGGTTGGCTCTGCTACCCTTGCATAATAGAAAAGGCCCTAGAATGACAAAACCATTCAATAACCAACCTTAAACAGGGAACCACCATTGACAAAACAGAAGTTTCATCTTCAATGTCTGTGAAGAAAGAAGAAGACACAGTTGCACAGTAATGAAGTAAAACACAGAAAGAGAGAAGCAGGAGAAAAGCATATGAGAGAAATCAAGGTACTTACCTTCCTACTTAGCAAGAGAGGGCTGCATATGGGATGGGCCTAAAGAGTAGGGATACCAGATAGCAACTGTGAAAAAACAGGACAGGGGTGGGGGTGGGGGAATAGGCGCCTATATAAGAAAACGTCCCAAAAAATGGGACTGTCCCTTTAAAAACGGGACATCTGGTCACCCTACTGAAGAGCAACTCCCAGCAAGAAAATGCCCAGGAGGCACAAACACCTGGCTCTGTGGATGCAAACACCTAACTTAGTGGTTCAAATCCTTTGAAAATGTAGCCCTGACCCACAGAACTGAAACAATACTCAGGCTGAGAGCCCTGCTGCCCAGGGGCTACTCATAGAGTACCAGTGTGAGTAAGAGTGGCAAAATGTGGCTGATAAATACACTCAGAGAATCAGTCATGCTCAATTAGGGTGACCAGATGTCCTGATTTTATAGGGACAGTCCCGATTTTGGGGTCTTTTTCTTATATAGGTTCCTATTACCCCCACCCCCATCCCAATCCACAGTATAAAAAATGTGTTGAATAATTCTGAATAGCAAATAAGTTTGAAGAAAGCATAATCTGCCCTCAGATATTCCACAAGCAGAAAAGTAGGCTGAATTAATCAGATTAATTATTCATTGCAAATAATTCACTCAGCTCCACCACTGAAGTCAACAGCAAAACTGCCATTGACTACAATAGGATCAGGATTTAGCCCCGAGTCCATTCCCTTCTGCCCAAAACTGGCCAATTTCCCTTTGCTGCAGATATGGGCAATCTTCATTCACTGTAGTTTCTGAGGGACAGACGCTAGAGACCGTCCAAGCAGAGGTGTGTGTAACTCAGCAGTTTTACTTCACAAATATTTACTTCAGTTTCAATCCATGTGGGATTACATGTCCCAAATTCAGCTCTGAGTTTTATGTTCAAATGAACCCAAACTCTCAATGTGAAATATAGTCAAAACCCATCTGGCTTTCATGTGGTTTTGCATTAGAACCATGCAGAACTATGAATTTTGCATGATTCTGATGCAAAAGCATAAACCGACTGACATTCTCTGATAAAGTCTGGGACCTTTTTGGCAAACAAGGTGTAAACTTTTTGACCTTATTACAAAACCCCAAAGTAGATGATCTTGGCAGGGTGCTGGTTTCATTGCAGACACTGTGCACAGCTGTGCAAATGAACACACAGAATATTTGGGGTACGGGTCACAAAAATCACCACATTCTTTGTAGACCACAGAGGTCTTTCAGTGTGACTGTACACTTGCATTTTTCCAATTATTCGTCTGAGAAATGTAATTATAACCTAAGCCATACCCTCAAATTAATTACATCAACCTAATTTTTTGTTTATTTAATTGCTTCTGGTTATCCAGGCCAACCCAGTCCTCCAGAACACATGAAAAGAGAATTGGCTTTTCTACAGATCTCCTTCACTTACACAATCCCAATGTAAAAACAAACTGCCTATTTTTATGGGGGGGGGGGTAATAAACAGGAAAGAAAATGTAATTGGAGGTGGCAAGAACATAGTCTCGGTGCATCTCTGTTTTGCTTCAGCCCTCAGGGGATTTAAAGGCCACAAATGATGTAGGTCTTCTTCTTGAACCACTGTGAACTTTGTCTGCTAGGCTTTAGTATCGCTAAATGTATATTAACGTCAAAGATTGTTTGCGTGGATTATTTATAAGGCATTCACTTCAAATTAGTGCTGCCTAAAATGTGTGAGTTCATAACGTGCCA
Source organism: Trachemys scripta elegans (assembly GCF_013100865.1). NCBI lineage: Eukaryota > Metazoa > Chordata > Testudines > Emydidae > Trachemys > Trachemys scripta. Next base: position 204,814,420 of record NC_048299.1, read on the forward strand.
AAAGCAGATGCAGTCTGCTGTAAATGAGAGAGTAAGCAGCTCCATATATTTAAAATGGCTCTGTGCAGATCAATAATGGAAACATTAACTATGGTACTGTTTTAGAAGCAATTCTTTACTTTGGAGATGTATTTATTCCACATTAATGATACCTTAAGTAAAATGATAAAACACATATAAGGATGCATTTTCAAAGTGGTGCACAGGGATTTATGCTTGTTGTTAATGCTACTTCTTCATGCACTCTAAGTCTTTACACAGCTCTTTGAGCATTTACCCCAGAGCATCCAGGATCCAGGCAGGCCTAGCTGTTAGCTTTCTTAAGTTGTAAGAGGGACTTGAGAAATCAAGTGGCCAGATTCTCTGGTGCAGTGTGGCTGCTTTCCAGTGCAGCACCTGCAGATTCTAGCCATAAGAGCCAATGTACCAGCCCTCAGAGGATCAGCCTCGATACACATGGGAACCTTTGGTGATGTAGAGCCTCCTATACCACTGCCTTTCTGCTGCCAGCACTAGGGCTCTGGCAAGAGAAACACTCCCTGGGAGTGTTTTTGGCCCCTGCCAGTGGGCAGTGTAAATTAGAGGAACCTGAAGCTGCTTTTACCAGCCCCACAGAACCAGCCTTTCAGACATAGGCCATAGAGAGTAGGTGTGTGCCAAAGTGAGTTTTGAACCACGCAACCTCCCAGCACCCAGGATCTGGACCGAGGTGTCTGTTTTTCCAGCTTCATGTCAAGTAAAGTAAAAGTACATATCGCTTAGAGGACTGGGACACTGAGTAGAGCTGGTCATGGATCTGGTCTCCCCATGATAATTACTCATGCAGAAGACTAAGTAGTATGCCTGAGGCCAGAGCAGGACCATACCGGCTTAAATGTCAGACTGTTCCCCTTGGCTTAGAACTTGCCCTGGTGAGCTCAATTATGGTCTTCCGCAGGGAGGAATTTTAGAGCGGTGGGGACTGGCAGGAGCAGGGCAGAAAACTGCTTGCCATGGCTTTTCCACACTGCGCCTGTGCAGAGCCAAGAGCTGGCATATGACCTAAACGTTCTTCTTGCTGAGGCACATCAACGTTTTGGGCCTGAAATCACAAAATCCATTTCAGAGCATTAACTTTCCTTTCTGCCGAGTAAGTGGGATGAGTCTTGGCACTGAGGCACAGGAAGATCTGCATTGTCTGTGACATCTGCTTAAAAGAATATCTTTCCAATCATCAGCACATAAATCTAGCGGAAAAAGTTATAGTTAGTTATAGAGTTCTAGTTCTATCTATGCTGCCTTTAAACTATAGATCCAGCAGTGATTTCAGCTCTGCATGCTTCTCCAGTCCAACCATTGACTGAACCATCTGTAAAATAATAATAAACAAAGTTCAGGGTGCGTCCCCTACAGCGTACTAAAACAGCAGCTGGGAGGAATCAAATGGCCTGCTTGGTGCCTCCATACACAGGAACCTTCTCTGAAATAATGTATGGAGAACCAATTTCAGTACCTTTAATGTTAGCTTGGTATGCATCTATGCTGTGCCTTCCAGTTTGCTGTTCATCCTCAAGAAAAAGATTTCAAGATCTCTCTCTCTCTCTTTCATTTTCTATCCCCTTCCTGCTCTCTAACAGTCTCTCATCCTGTTTTTTGCCCCTCATTCTTTCTCTTCCCCTTCCTCAAGTTTCTGTCTATTCTATCCTATTCTATCTATCTTCTGTCATGGACCTCACTGTGGCATCTGAGAGCCCCGTTTCTGTTTCCTCTTTCCCCGTCTCCCCCCCTCGTTTTCCTCCTCACCTTGTTGCTCTCTCTTTTTCTTTCCTCATCCTTCAAATTTTTTTTTTCTTGAGCCTGATGAGGATTTAATGGAGATTGCAGCTCAGGTAACATGGCATTCTTGTTTGTTTTTCATGCATTTATTACTGTTAAGCTCATATCACTCACCTTTCCATGGAAGTCTCGAGGGTTAATTGATATAACCAGCTCCTCCTTTTGTTCGGCTGTTAATCATCAAGCACAACAGTGACTATTTGAATATCTTTCACCTCAGGGTCCATACCCGGGTGACCTAAAACAAGAGGGCTCTGTTCCTTCAGGGCTACATACAGCATCAAGAGCAAAATCCTGAGCCCCTCCTCAGAGAGCCAGAGTGCCCTGAACTCCCAATGACTTCAGCGGGAGTTACGAGCCCTCAGCACCTGGAGGAGCCATTCAGCACCTTGCAGGATGGCACTTACTACTCCAGGCATTGCTACATTAGGCAATTAATAAAGATGATTACACCTCAGAAGCTAAAAATGGTATATTACTGTGCTGTACTTCACTTATATTACCCTCATGGCAAATGAGTCACAGAGACACTGCCATGTGAATTTGAGGAGTAACTCTTTTTGCTAATTAATGGTATCAATATGTTCATGGTGATACCAATATAATTATCCCAGTGGATAATACTGATCTAAAACAACAAAGATTAACTCTTTGCATATCCCTGGCAGGGGAAGTATATTTAGAACTATGTGAAACTTTCATAACAAAGCCTAAAAGGGCTTGAAGGTATTTAAGCTCCTAACTCCCACTGTGAGTTAGGCACCTAAATGCTTTTGAGGACCCAGGCCTTCGTTACAGTCCCAAAGTTTGGGCCAGGCTCACATGTGTTTTGGTGAATGTGGGACGAGTTTTAGCTGACTTTGGAGTGACTTATGGTTTTATCATTCAAATGGTAACCATTCGAAGTCCGTTCTTCCTGCAATGAGCTGCTATAAGGGGGGTTGGGATGTGTTTTGCTGTGGTTCTAAGGAACCCAAATCTCAGAGCAAATCTCAAGAGTTGCCAAACACAAGTGAAGGAAAACAGGAGTAAAAAACAAACACTGGAACCGCAGCAAATGGAATCCAGTGGGTTTTGTGCACCTCTGCTAAACATGGTATCAAGAAAAACAACAACCTGTAATGGAGCAGTTATCCGCTCTCGAGCAATTGAGGGGCTCTAAAAGAACCGTCCGGAGTTACTGGGGCACAGTCTCACCTGGTGTAAATTGGCATAAGAACCAGTATTTTAACATAAAGAAGAGCTATAAAATGCATACACAAACCACAGAGCAAGGAACTAACAAGGTGTGCACACAACTAAAGTATAACATGACTTTTTACCATTGTTATCTCAACCTTCCCATACTCACCTCCCTTGCCAGTCCTCCAGCTACCACTCTATGGGCTTGATCCTATCAGCCCTTGGTCACCTGAGCAGTCTATACTCACAAGATTAGTCCTGTTCACTGGGAGTGTTTGGTGAGTAAGCACTAGTCACACGAGCAAGGGCTGTGAGGAAGGGGTCCTCTTGTTTGCATTTCCTTACTGTGTCATGGCTAATGTAGGATGCCATCCTCTCTGGTGCTGAATGTCTCCTGAGAGATCCTGAATACTCTCAAACCTCATTCAACTCGATGGGAGCTGAGGGTGCTCAGCACCTGCAGAAGCTGCTTAGCATCCTGCTGGACTGAACCCTTAAACCAGGGGTGGGCAAACTTTTTGGTCTGAGGGCCACATCAGGTTTCCGGAATTGTATGGAGGGCTGGTTAGGGGAGGCTGTGCCTCCCAAAACAGCCAGGCGTGGCCCAGCCCCCGCCCCCCCCCCCCGCTTCTCTCCCCCTGACAGCCCCCTGGGACTCCTGTCCCATCCAACCCCCCTCCCCCCCCCCGTCCCCTGACGGCCCCCCAGAATCCCTGCCCCATCCACCTCTCCCTGTCCCCTGACTATCCCCAGACCCCCTGCCCCTGACTGCCCGCTGCCGCCCCATCCACCCCCCCCTCCTTCCTGACTGCCCCCCCGGGACCCCTGCCCCATCCAACCACCCCTTCTCCCTGACCACCCCCAGAACCCCTACCCCTGACTGCCCCCCACCGCCCCATCCAACCCCCCCTCTCCTTCCTGACGGGACCCCTGCCCCCATTCAACCCCCCTGTTCCCTGCCATCTGACCGCCCTGACCCCTATCCGCACCCCGGACCACCCCCTGAACTTCCCTGCTCTTTATCCAACCCCCTTTGCTCCCTGCCCCCTTACTGCGCTGCCTGGAGCACCGGTGGCTGGCGGCGCGGCTCAGAGCACCAGGACAGGCAGCCATGCTGCCTGGCTGGAGCCAGCCACGCCACCGTGCAGCACAGAGCACCGTGTCAGGCTGCGGCTCTGCAGCTGCACTGCCCGGCAAGAGCTCACAGTCCCGCTGCCCAGAGCATTGCGCCGGCAGCGCAGTGAGCTGAGGCTCAGGGCCGGCTTTAGGCCGATTCCCCCGATTCCCTGGAATTGTGCCCCGCACCCAGCCAGAGCGTGGCAAGCCCACGGCCCCGCTACCCCGGCCGGAGCTCCAAAGGCCCGCGGCCCCACTCCCCGGGCCGGAGCACGGCAATCCAAAGTGCTGCCGAAGACTTGGAGCGTTGCCCAGTGAGTATAAGCCCCACGACCTGGGTCCTGCACTTGCTAAAAGCTGGCCCTGCTGAGGCTGCAGGGGAGGGGAAATAGCCAGGGTCAGGGAGGGGCCGGGGGCTAGCCTCCCGGGCCAGGAGCTCAGGGGCCAGGCAGGAGGGTCCCGCAGGCCGGATGTGGCCCGTGGGTCGTAGTTTGCCCACCTCTGCCTTAAACTGTCAGCTCATTAGAGTTCCTGTTTGTCATTTGCCTGTGAAGCACTCTGCACCCTTAAACTTCTGATGAAACGATAAAAATAAGCCAAACAACAAGGTGAAGTAGTTGCAATCACTATGTGAAGGGACTGAATTCAGGGTTTTTCTCCGTGGAAGTGCTTCTATGTAACTGCATGATCTTATTTTCATTACCCTCACCCTCCTGTCTGCCTTCTCTCCTTTCGGCTCTTGCATGTCGCATTCAGGCAGACCCCTGCACCTGTGCAGAGCCTCACTGACTTCAACAGGGGTCCAGCTTTGCAAAACACAGTGTCAGACTGGGGACTTTGTCACACTCTATGTTGCCTCCCATTTCAAGTTAGATTGGAAACTCTTCAGAGGGGAACAGTGTCTACTGGTGTGTGCGTATTGCACCTGGCACAACGATGTCCTGATCTAGCTTAGGGCTTTTGGGTACTATCACAATACAAATAATAATAATAATAAGAATTATTCTTTAATAATAATTCTTCTTATTATTCTTATTATTATTTGTCTTATTCTTCTTATTATTATTAAAGAGTGAAAATTCTTAACTCATCTCATCAGGTCTTAGTATTTCAATTTATTAATGTACAAGATCAAGCCCTTTTCAGGGGACTGTCACCTGTAATGGTGGGAGGGATAGCTCTGTGGTTTGAGCATTGGCCTGTTAAACCCAGGATTGTGAGTTCAATCCCTGAGAGGGCCATTTAGGAATCTGGGGGAAAAAAAAATACAAAAAAAACCTGTCAGGGACAATACTTGGTCCTGCTAGTGAAGGTAGGGGACTGGACTCAATGACCTTTCAAGGTCTCTTCCAGTTCTATGAGATAGGTATATCTCCATATATTTACCTGGGCACAATGGTGAGTTGAGTATAAATTGTTAGCTTGGAGTTCCCTCATTTACTTTTAATTTAATTGAAGCCTTGGTTACAGGTTATGCTTTTCAGGTTAATCGCTTCTGTGTCTGTACAAAGCAACTACAATGATTTGATCTACAGATCATCTGTGGTGTATAACAATAACCAGGATGGTGAGACAGTTTAACAAAGGACTCTGCATGCTACAACACCTTAGCACAAAGGTGTGACTTAAAGGTAGTGTGGCAGGTTTAATTCAGAATTTCCTTGCTTTCCTAGGTTTAACTCTCGACCTGAATGGTATAACTTGCATTGACATTGTTTCCTTTTTGTTTTGACATCATAATTGAGTCTAATCTCCACAGACTTGCACTGCACTCTTACTTCACATTGTAATCTCACCATGCAATTTTACCCTAACAGCACTATAGTGGGGTCTTCTCCAAGGCATTCACTGAAATCATTTTTCCATCGTAACATCGCCTCATAATAGCTTTGTAACAGGGTCTCTGAAGATCTGCACTGAAATAATGTGGCCATCTTAATCTCACATTCTAATGACCTCACAATGCCATAAAGCAATTACTATTACAAATTCTAAATGATCTTAAGAAGGAACTTCTGTGCTGGCTCATTAGCTAACATATTTTGCTGTGTCCAATCCCTCATCTAAATATATCATCCTTACTGGAGAGCTACAGCTTTTTAAAAGTCCAAAGCTGGGGAAGGGGCTAATATTTTTTTATGTACACATGACATTTTTGTCTTTTTCATTGTAGACGATCTACTGAGACTCTGTTATAACTGCACATTTTTGTTAGCGATAGGAAGGCCTGGAAGTGTCCCGATCTGGATGTTGCCTAAGGTTAGACTTTAGCATTGGGATATTTATCTGAATCCCAACATTAGCAAGAATTTGGAACTTGCCTCTAAACCAGTGGTTCCCAAGCTTGTTCTGCTGCTTCTTCAGGGAAAGCCCCTGGTGGGCCAGGTCGGTTTGTTTAGCGGCCATGTCCACAGGTATGGTGGATCGCGGCTCCCAGTGGCCGTGGTTCGCTGCTTCAAGCCAATGGGAGCTGCTGGAAGTGGCAGCCAGTACGTCCCTCAGCCCATGCCACTTCCAGCAGTAAACAAACCAGCCAGGCACGCCAGGGGCTTTCCTTGCACAAGCAGCAGAACAAGTTTGGGAACCACTGCTCTAAACCAAAATAGCAGTAATATGCCACTCTTCATTCCTGTCATCTGAGAGAGGACTCATATCTCTATACTGCTAAATACCCCAATTTCCCCAGTGAGACACTGGCTAGCCATTTCATCCCACTGCCTCGTTGGGGCTGGTAGATTGGGCCCCCCACCCCATTACATAAGAACATAAGAATGGCCATACTGGGGACCAAAGGTCCATCTAGTCCAGTTTCCTGTCTTCCAACAGTGACCAATGCCAGGTGCCCCAGAGGGAATGGACAGAACAGGTAATCATCAAGTGATCCATCCCCTGTTGCCCATTCCCAGCTTCTGGCAAACAGAGGCTAGGGACACCATCCCTGCCCATCCTGGCTAATAGCCATTGATGGACCTATCCTCCATGAATTTATCTAGTTCTTTTTTGAACTAGATAAATAGAATTTTCAATAGGATTGTCCCGGAGGCAATAGCCAGCCCAATTCTCCTTCCTTTCTATACATCAAAGGCAGCAAGTGGGGGAGGGAATGAGGGCTACTACACACTTAGCCATGCCCTTTGCAATCATAAATCTCAGAATACCTTGATTCCCTAGGAAGCACACAAAGGTGTCTGGGATACCTGAAACTTCTGTTTATCAGAGGCGACTTCAGTACTTTTTTTCTGCACCCAGGAATGGGCTGCTTTCTAGCCCAAATTTTGTGTTAGAGCAATTCTCTGTTGAGAGAATTTTATCAATTGGCCCTAGGTTATGGGGGAGTGGGGAGGGCAATAAGAAGTGCCAGACCAATTCCAGCTCCATCTCTGTGACTTGCACCTCTATTTTCTCTAACACCCTACCTGTGTGTTTAGTCTGATGATATTATGCTGACGTGTTTGTCACAAATGAAGCAAGCGAATAGGTGGAATGCCATGTCACTGCATAGGCCCAAATCTACCAGTTGTAGAGAACTTTCAAGCAGCATGCTAGCCATGTAACTTCTTGAGTTCAGAGATGTACTCCTGAGAACATGTTCATTATTTTAATTGAAGTCTTCATTGTTGGCTGACTGCCAAGTGGCCTACCAGATGTCTCTCTCTTTACTGTGGTTGAAGCAGATTATGATGTTCCACTTCATTTTTCCTTCACTGACAGCTTGGTTCCAAAAATGCGCCAGACTTTAAAGGCAACATTTTTAAAAGTCAGGTCCACTCACAACAATAAACCAATGACAGGGCATACAGCTACCACAAAAGCTTCTGCTAGTTAAGTAACTTGATGTTGCTAATTCTTGTGATTTTTGTCATGAGTCTTGCAATACTTGGTGTTTTTCATAAAGCTCCGGCTCCTAGAGTCAGGTGAATACATCAGAATCTAAACTCTTATTTTCAAAAAGAAAGTTCTAGCCCTTGTGGTTGCAGAGAAAAGCTTGAAAACATGAATTCAAAAGACTCAATGACCAGAAGGCAAATAAAAAGAACGCCAAATGTATTTTGAAGTACTGTGATTTTCAAGCCAAATTCATGATGTTTGGGGCCTGACATGATTTTGTAGCACCCGAAGTTAGCATTGCTTTGTAACTACACAGGCAAAAGACAGACTTCTATCTAACTACAGGCCTGCCCAGGTGCCTTGATGTGTTGTGCACAACCACAGTAATTGCATTCACAAACACTTTATGTGTGTACATACACAGACCTCAAGCCTTCAGCTGTGAAAATTTGGACCTATTTGTTTTTCCTGGTGCTGCTGTTTTTTCTTGAAAAGGGTGAAGCACAGGGCACAGAATACTTTTAAGACTAATGGCCTTCAAAAAGTTTGCAGGTTTGTTCAATAAGCATCTTGATGGGTGAATGCTTTTCCAAAATGCTGAGCATCTCTCTCTAATACCCTCCACAGACCCATCTCCCAGATTCCTCCTACCCACCCCAGAAACCTCCATCTAGCTGCCAAATCTCCTCCCTTCAGACCTCTAATAAGCCTCACCTCTTTCATTTTCTTGCATCAGTCCAACAGGCTCCATCTGCCTCCTACCAGTAATTTCACTCCTCTTTGAATACTTGGTTATGGGACTGAGTAGGCTTGGCAGTTGTTTTGCTGAGCTTTGGTTAGCAATGAGTGCACAAGTCATACTGGAGATGTGTACCCCAAAGAATAGTGCCTATCCAAAACATTTAGAGTACAATACAAAGACTTCTCTCTCTCTCTCTGGCTACCTCTTTGTCTCTGAGCATTACTGATATCCTCCAAAATAGCCCTCAGAGATTTAAGCCTCCTTTTTGTGTGCGTTGTATCCCGTGTTTAAAGCTCAAGTGGCCCATTTAAAAGGATGACACTCTTGGTCCATTTTATCATTTACTATAGCACAGAAATAGAAAAAAAATGAAACACAAACAAATAGCAATTTTGAACGTATAAGAATTTAGGATGGTCCATGTGCTTCATGAGATCAGTCACTAGTCTGTGTGTCTCTGGGGGGTTCCACTGCTATATTATTTATCCAGGTTTGTTTTATCCCAACTGATGGTGCTAATCCTGTTATTCACCAGAGCTGTGGCCTTTTCAACAAAACAGAGCCCTAATGATTAGACAAACCCCCTACAGCCAGTTCATATGAAGCAGTAGGTTTGGTGTATTAAGCAAGGAGTTTGCATAGGAGGAGGCTGCACTTTGTTAATAAACTTCATTGTTTGAACAATTTTACTACTTTGAAGACCCTTGTACTGATGATTTATTTGGAAGTTCTGGGTATATTAACTTTTGTTAAGAACTTAGACTAAAAACTTTATGGGGAATGCTACATACACTCCAAAGACCAACAAGAGAATATAAGTTAGATGTGATTAGTATGAAGAAAGTTACATTTATTACACTCTTATGTATAATTGATCATATGAAAGGCCTTTTGTAACTATAAAAGAGACAGCACATTAAATTGTTTTACCCTGAGGATTATACAAATTTGTGGCTATCGGATTGGAACACCAGCCTATTGGTTTCATAGCTATGGTAAATCATTAAGATGCTCTATTTTAATCATAAATCATTGTATCTATTTATTACTAATCAGATAGCTCCTCCCAGCCTCTGCTTTGCTTCATCCATTTGAGCCAATCAACCCACAAGTTGGTGGCACTAGCTCTGATAAAGAGAGGCGGTATATATATGATATGCATGGCACATAATATGAATTATATTGTCCTAGACATGTTGTGTGATGGCTGATAGCTCTTCACAGCAGTATGTACTGAGTTCTGAAGCTGACTAGAGGCATGCCTGGTTAATAAGGTGATTCATGGTCCAAGGTAGTTCAGTCAGGAATAATTTAGTACTTGCTATAGTGGATCAGAGATGTAGTCTGAGGGTAGAGAGGTCATGAACCTATATTTATCTGATAAAGTCTTGAAGTGTTGGCTGATTTCTTCCTGTAGTACTCTCATCCAACGTCAACTGAAAAAATAGTTCAAAGAATCTTTTGACTCACAAGTAAGAAAATGTAGAAGGAACATCTATCTTATCTATCCTACTGGACCTGGATTCTTCAAGGATTATCCAAGGTTCCAAGCACAGTCAGTTGGCTTTCATGGAGCATTTTCAAAGTGGCATATTTATGTAGTCTAACGGTTAGTCACCAACCGTAAAACAAACAACACAGTAATATGGATTTGGCTACCGAATGGTTCCTTCTAGTATATATTGCTAATATAGAGAAAATCAAATGGTAGCTGCCATACAATTTTCCTGAACTACTGAAGGTAATATACTATTCAGAAGTTGACACCATTTCTTCAATTAGCAGTGGTGTTATAAACCAGTACCATTCTGTTTTAAGACTTGCATATCTCTTGCTCATGTTGTTCAGAGTCAGAGAGCTGAGTAAACACCACTTTTAGAGGGGAAAATATCTTTGAAGGAACTGTATATGAAGGGTAGTGCTATACTGTTGTGGGCAAAATAAGGATGACAAAATCCAAACCACTCAAAAGTCAGTATTTTCACTTTGTGAACTTGAAAATGGACTCCATTACCATGAAAAATTTGGCTTGGATATGTGAATTTTTAAAGTGAAATGCAGCCATTTTCAGTCAAAAAGGATCTGCTCTGAATGAAAACAGGTCTATTGGTATTCATATTTTTTGCCTGCCTTTGTTACAAGAGAAGCTGTTTTCTGGAAATGGTTACTCAAAGCAAGATTTTGGGGTTGAGGTGTGCAAAATGAAGTGGCAAGACTAGTGCAACAGAAGTTGGGTATTTCGCCTCAGTCTACAGAAGTTAGTGATAGAACAGTGGTGTTTCTCTTTAAGCTAAGAAATACAGCAGACTCAGTCTACAGAGGAAATCTGTCATGTGACTTACTTTATTGCTGTATCTTTGTGCTCAGTAAGTTGCCACTTAGCTTCAGTAGCTGTTTTTGACTGACGTTGTTATTTGTCTTGTATATTTCAGAACACTGCTTCATAGTTAGCCTGGGAAACAGAAAACACATAGCTGGTTAAAAAAATGTGAAGAGGTGGGAATTTGATAAAATATGAAATGCCACTTCTTTTTTCATCACTTCTTTACCATGCTCTCCAATTTCTCTTGGTTTTTATTTCTGTAACTTTACTGGTTAGACAAATCTTCCTGCAGTTGGAATATTAAGGCAACAGCACTGAATGTGAATGGACTTTGAAATATTTAGAAGGCTCCCCAAAACACCCTACCAAAGTATAGGAACATGGATTTTGCCCTACTGACTCAGACCACTGATATATAACACAAATAACAAATAACACACCCAGCCAATTGTGCAGTATTTTGTATGGAGTTGAAAGAGGGGCGGGGAAAGTTTAGTTCCTGATTCCCTTTGTGGCCCAGCCCTCCTGGTAATTTACTCACAATTCATTCATCTCTTCCAAACCTTCATTGGAATTAATATACCCTTTCATCCCAGTGAGAGTTTCTGAGGTCATCCAATCATCTGCCTAGGTATTTACATGACAAACATCGCTGAAATATCAGAGCACTTTATACCATTAATGATCAGCCCTCACAACACCCCTGTAAGATAGAGAAGTAACATTTCCCTATTATACAGATGGGGAACTGAGGCACAGAGAGGCTGAGTGACTTGCTGGAGGTCACACAAGATATATGTGATGGAGCCAGCCAGGAATCAGAGCCACATCTCCTGAATTTCAGTCCAGAGTCCAAACCACAAGGCCACTCTATTGTGATGGACAGCAATGCATGCAATGAACATGTACTCCTGAGCTGATAGATGCTGTGTGTGATGGTGCAAATCTCATTGCCTCTTCTGCAGCCACAGAGAGGCTGGCCCCCAGCAGTGGAAGGAGGCGGTCAAATTTTGGGAGAGCTGCTCTCTGAGGACAAGTTGGGGAGGGTATGGATGGACTGGGTGTGGGGTAGAGCCGGAAGATGCGTTACTGTGTGGGTCCTCTTGTCCTCCATTGCCAAGGAAGTGGCCATATGCTATTCCTGCTACTGGAATCCTCCCTCCTTCTGTGCATATGCCCAGCATCCTACCTGGCTACATGAGGTAGGTACATCCTCCCCTTAGGCTGGAGGGAGGATCCTTTAGCAGTGGGCGGGCTTCTCCGCCCACCCACTTCCCGGAACCCAATATGTACATGAGGTAGGTGCTGGGCTTAGGCCTGATGGTCACATCCTGTATGTCATTTCCTGATTGTATAAAA